>NC_084499.1:7134940-7437970 GCF_030035675.1 Rhineura floridana
ATTAGCCTAACTTAAAGCCCCATGGATTTATTTCTATGGATCTGTTCCAAGTACAACCAACCCTGGGTCCAACCCACAGGCTTACATGTTATATTCAAGATACCTGGGTTGTAGCATCCAATGTTAGCCTCACCCAAGTAGAGCCACTGAAAAGGATGGACTTGACCAATTTAGTTTCATTAACTCAGTGGGTCTACTCTGAGCAGAACTTAGTCAGGGACAACCCTGTAAGTGCAGGAGTGCTATTTTTCTTGTCTTAGAAAAACCGACCATCTCACTGGAAAAGAAAAACCATCTTTCCCTTTACTCCTCCCCATTTTTTTTTACAAACCGATTCTAAACTCACTCATTTTGGAGACCCCCCTCCACAATATATTTTGGAAAAACTCTCCTCCTATCCCAGCTGACCCCAACCTCAGCCCCCCGGGCCTTGACAACGGCCCTCGCTCAACCCCCTCCCCACAACCCGCCCCCTCCGACCCCACGCAGCCCCTCTTAGCCCCCCAAACGACCGAGGTTTTCTTCTGTACACCCCCAAACCTCTTCCCTGGCTTAATTCCCATCACTCCGCCCCCCCCCAATCTTCTCGTTCATTTCATGCAGCAGACCCCCCCTCCTCTTCCAGGGTGGGAAAGAGAGTCCCCAAGCCAAATCCCCCCCCCCTTACCTCAGCCCCAGCTTCTCTCGCTCTGCCTTCCTCCTCTCGTCTCTCCACCTTTTCTGCTGGCTGGCCCGGCCAGCGCTACGCCAAATGCGTCCGCTGCGCTAACAGCGTGAGGAGAAAATGAAAGGGCGGAGCGAAGGGCGGTCAAGCTTCTCTCCTCAAGTGGGCGGGGACACAGAGCAAGCCGCTCTCCAGGGATTGGGCAATTATAGGGGAAAACGAGGGGGCGGGAAAGCATTCGGCTTCCCATTGCTTGTGTTATGACCACGACTGCGAAAAGAGGATCGGCGATTGGGCGGGAGCGCCTTCGCTCACAGAAGGGCCCGCCTTCCTTTTTCCATCATTTTTTTAACCTCAGGGTTTTCTGGAAGATGGGGCGGCGAGAGGGGTTGGAAGGGGGGTCGTGAGAGGACGGGAGTGAATCGAGAGAGGGATGGAAAGAATTAGGAAAGGAAGGGATGATGAAAAGAAGTGGGTGGAAAATACCTCAGGCAAGAGTCTACGTTGATTTTACTCATTTATTTCTTGGAATAATAATAGTTATGTGTTTGCATCTTGTTGTTACAGTTATAACGTGCCATCCCTCCAAGGAGCTTAATGCATCATGCACAGCTGTCCTGCCTCCATTCCCCCCCCCCCTCACAACAGCCCTGTGAGACTGGACAGGCTAAGTGGCGGGGAATGACTGGCCCATATTGGCTGGCTGGCTGGCTGTGTGGAGGGGAGGAAAACTAGATAGGAGGTAGGAGTGGAGTGGAGTATTGTGGGGAAAGGTACGGCTGACTGGAACAGTGAAGAGGAGCTCCCCACGCTGTAACATTTTGTAGTAGGTCAAACTATGGACTTCGTTTTCTACAAGAAGTAGTGGTGGCCACCAGGTAAATGAGGATTGGACAGATTGATGAGGATAAGGCTGTCAATGGCTATTAGCCACAATGGCTATGTTCTGCCTCCACGGTCAGAGCCGGTATGCCTCTGAATGCCAGTCGCTGGGGACCACAAGTGGGGAGAGTTGCTGTTGTACTTAGTTCCTGCTTGTGGGCTTCCCTTTGGGGCATCTGGTTGGTCACTGGGAGAACAGGCTGCTGGACTCGGTGGGTAACTGTCTTGATTCATCTTTAGGGCTCTTAGAATAGAGTTGGAAGGGGCCTATAAGGCCATCAAGTCCAACCCCCTGCTCAGTGCAGGAATCCAAATCAAAGCATTCCTGACAGATGGCTGTCCAGCTGCCTCTTGAATGCCTCCAGTGTCAGAGAGCCCACCACCTCTCTAGGTAATTGGTTCCATTGTCATATGGCTCTAACAGTCAGGAAGTTTTTTCTGATGTCCAGTCGAAATCTGGCTTCCTGCAACTTGAGCCCATTATTCCGTGTCCCGCACTCTGGGATGATCGAGAAGAGATCCCAGCCCTCCTCTGTGTGGCAACCTTTCACGTACTTGAAGAGTGCTATCATATCTCCCCTCAGTCTTCTCCAGGCTAAACATGCCCAGTTCTTTCAGTCTCTTCTCATAGGGCTATGCTTCCAGTCCCCTGATCATCCTTGTTGCCCTCCTCTAAACCTGTTCCAGTTTGTCTGCATCCTTCTTGAAGTGTGGAGACCAGAACTGGACTCAAGATGAGGCCTAACGAGTGCTGAATAGAGGGGAACTAATACTTTATGCAGTTTGGAAACTATACTTCTGTTAATGCAGACTAATATAGCATTTGCCTTTTTTGCAGCCACACCACACTGTTGGCTCATATTCAGCTTGTGATCAATGACAATTCCAAGATCCTTCTCACATGTCGTATGGGTGAGCCAAGTATTCCCCATCTGATAACTGTGCATTTGGTTTCTTTTTCCTAAGTGTAGAACTTTGCATTTATCCCTGTTGAATTTAATTCTGTTGTTTTCAGCCCAATGCTCCAGCCTATCAAAGTCCCTTTGAATTTTGTTTCTGTCTTCCACGGTATTAGCTATGCCCCCCAATTTTGTATCGTCTGCAAATTTGATAAGCATGCTCTTCTTTTGTTCTTAGGGAGATGATCTGGCCACAATTATCCATGTCCCCTACATGGTGCCCATGTGCACCCAAGGGCCCACAAAGATTTACTAGGGCACCCACCAGGCGTTCTTCTAACCCCTTTTGCCGCAGATTAAAATTTAGAATGACTGTGTGAGTATCTCTTCACTCCCCTAAGCACTGCCCACACTAACAAGGGCTACTAGCCATGATGGCTCTGCTCTCCCTCCATTGTCGGAGGCAGGTTGCCTCTGCATGCCAGTTGCTGGGCGACAGAGAGTGCTATTGCACTCAGGTCCTGCTTGCAGGCTTCCCAGAGGCATCTAGTTAGCCCTTGTAAGAAGAACAGGATGCTGGACTAGATGGGCCTTTGGTCTGATCCAGCAGGGCTGTTCTTACATTCTTACGTCGAGGCTAATTCAGCTGTTGATGGATCTGCCCTCCATTAATTGCCTCGTTCTGTTTCTTGTAGCAGCAAATCCCATGCATTAATGATGTCGCCATGTGATGAAACACTTTCTTTTGTGGGTCTGAATCTACTGCCAATGTGGGATATAACATTCCATCATCCTTATGGCAAGGATACAGCTGCTGGTCTGTCCGTTTCACCCCAGGCTCACTGGATAATCATTGCATAATCATCTCTTCCTGTTGCCTGACGCACATATACATACACACACCCTAGCAACAGAAACAAGCCCACTAAGGTAGCGTTGGGGGGGGGGGAACGCTTTTTCTGGGAGCTAAACGCTTTGTTGCTGCAAGACTGGAGAACAGAAGGGAAGCACATTCTGACCTCTGCCTCCAGCTAAGCACGAATGTACCCAGGCCTGCCCCTACCATTAGGCAAAGCGAGAACATAAGAAGAGGCCGGCTGGCTCAGGCCAAAGGCCATCGAATCCAGGACTCTTCTCAAAGCGGTCAACTCAATGCCTATGGGAAGCCAGCAAGCAGAACCGGAGTGCAACAGTGTCCCCCGATTGTAATGTCCAGCATCTGGTATTCAGAGGCATACAGATCGTGGAGGTAAAACATAACCATATCCTCCATGAATTAATCCTCTTTTAAAGCCATCCACGTTGGTGGCCATCATTGCCTTTTGCTAAGCCCTATTTTAACTATGTGCTGTGTGAAGAAGCGCTGAATCTTCCAACGTTCAGCTTTGTTAGTTGCCCCCAATTTCTAGTATTATGAGAGAGGGAGAAAAAAAACATCTCAGGCAGCAGATGCTGGAGATGGCATCAGCCCCCTAACCGTTCCCCCTGAATCCCCTAAGCTAGCTGCTACCCTCCAGTGGGATAGAGAATGTGGTTCCTTCACCAGAATTGAAGTAAAATTCAGCAGCCAGTCCAGTGGGATTCTGTACCTGGAGTGGGAAGGGGGGATGCCATCTGTGCCTCAGGCAGCAAAATGTCTTGGGCCAGTCCTGGTTGCACCCACAGCCTCCCAGAAAGGACGTCACAGCACGGGAAAGACCAGTTTGGCCCCATCCATCAACCAGAGAAGGAGCAGCTGCAGGGATTATGCTTCCCCTGTTCCTAGCAGAAAAAATACTCTAGTCCAACTGCCGCTTTGCCCTGGGACTGAAGGAAATCAGAGCTTGTCTAATCTTATAAGACCATAAGAAGAGCCTGCTGGATCAGGCCAGTGGCCCATCTAGTCCAGCATCCTGTTCTCACAGTGGCCAACCAGGTGCCTGGGGGAAGCCCGCAAGCAGGACCCAAATGCAAGAACACTCTCCCCTCCTGAGGCTTCCGGCAACTGGTTTTCAGAAGCGTGCTGCCTCTGACTAGGGTGGCAGAGCACAGCCATCATGGCTAGTAGCCATTCATAGCCCTGTCCTCCATGAATTTGGAGCTGATCCCCATCCAGAGTGGCCAGGAGACCAAGGGCTAATGGGTTTGTTTGTTTTGTGTCATTACATGTTGCTCATAAGCTACCTTGAGAATAATTTGATTGAAAGTTTGGAGAGAAATCTTCAAATTTATTTGTTTATTGCTTGACTTGAAAATGGAAACGGAACACAAGTTCCTGAACATCACCCTGGCCACGGAGAACAACCAGGAGCTGCAAACTATGCAGTTGCACAGGTGAAGAAATTCTTCACCCCTTAGGGACTAACAGAGCAATCCAATTCAGGGGAAGCCGGCCTAAGTGGTGCCGGCGCAAGAGAAGCTGGTGTAAAGTTCCACCGCAACCAGTTACAGTTCAGGAGCCTCTGGCTTGACTGAACGCCGGCTCAGCCGGGAGCTGCATGCAGGGACCAGAAAGAAAAGCTTGTTCTCCCAAGTACCCCTGCCAGGGAGTAAGCCCTCCCCACTGACTTGTATTTATTTTCCTAGATTAACCTTTTTCCCAGCATAACTTTTGCCTGAACTGGGACCTGCAGGAGTGCTTCAAACACAAGTTGGATGCGGGCGGCCTAAGTCCCCACACCTTGGCCTCCACGACATGCCCCTGGAACACCCCTTTCTGGGGACTTATGCCTGCCTATGCCAGCTTCACTTACACTGGTTTCGGCTGAGCCAGCTAAGCCCCAGCTGAGCCAAAACCCAGCCAGCTCAGCTGGAGATCTGCCACATCCAACTCCCCTCAGCCCGGCATAAATGTGAGTTGGATTGTGCCCTAAAACATCTCGTGCTACCTGGTCCAGGTTGACAGGTAGCACAACCCCCCTTCCCACCCTATGGTTGCTAGGGAACATTCCAGGGGGGAAATAGCCACAATAGGAGCAACACTAATTTGTAAGGCAGGGATTGGGAAGCTGTGGCCCTCCAGCCGTTGTTGGAATTCATCTCCCATCTTTCCTGATCGTTGGCCATGCTGGCCATGGCTCATGGAAGTTGGAGTTCAGCAACAGCCATTTCTAGAGGGCCAAATATTCTCCATCCCTGATCAAAGGCATGGGGAGTGGACATTTTATACATCGTCTTATGACCATCCCAGGGCCTTCAACAGTCACCACTGACTTTAAAAGCATTGATTATGTGTTATGTAAGTTCATGAGGAATTGATGCTAGAATTTGCTCATTCCCCTCTTCCCTCCCTGCTTGCTTTTCTTTTTTCTTTCTCTTTTCAGCTGGAGTTTAATTATGTCTGCTCAGAAGTAATTCCTACCGAATTCAATGGGCCTTACTTCACGGTAAGTGGGGTTAGGATTGCAGCCTCATTACTGTCTGTTCTTTGTAAATGTAAAGTATACTAGAGCAGGTGTGGGGAACCTGCGGTCCTGCAGATGTTGCTGAACTACAACACTCATTGCCCCTGGCCTTTGGTTATGCTTGCCAGGGCTCATGAAAGTTGTAGTTCAGCAACATCTGGAGGGCCAAAAGTTCCTGACACCTGCATTAGAAGACCATAGAGAGTCTCGTAAAACAAGACCAGCCGACCCTTGACCTAAGGTTTACGGCATCCATCCTGATTTACTTGCATGGTGTTTATCTATCCCTGTCATTCATTCATTCATCCCACACTTTTCAGTACATTTCCCTGCCACTTTCTTAACCGCAAAAAGTCCATGCATTGTTGCACTAGAGCAAGAGAACATCTTAATCCACTTTAATTGCACAAATCTAAATTTCCAGTATGTGATTGAATTCCTCCTGCAGGATACTGACAGTCTGGAGTTGAGCTTAGAGAATCCTTTGTAGCACTCACTTCCCTCACTGGAAAAAAATAATAATGTTTTCCTAAATTCTTAATATGATACAGAGCTTAAACATCTCCCTTGTGATTAATGATCTTCACTTCCCCTTTGGATTCCCCTCACATGTTTATAGCAACAGGCAGTGAATGTTAAAAGTTTGCTAGGATAATAAATCCTGCTGTTCTCACGCATATTTATTCTACGGCATTCATCAGAAACATTTTTCTCCCGAGTGTTTGCTTTGTAATTAATTGGATAATGTGACTGATGTTATAAATAAACAGGCTTGGAAAAATGCCTGGAGAATTGCTGAACACACTGTAATTTAACAAAGTTGAGTTCTCAGGGATCTGCATTTTCCTTGACAAAAGGTAGGCAAATAGAACTGGGGATTAAAGAGCCTCACTGGGACTGATTATTCATGTGAAACCCTTTTCTGCTGGCTGGCACTTTGAGTGCATCTGTGTACGTGATCAATTAGCATTTCAAAAAGGGATCTGGGATAAGCATTACTTAATGTTCTTGTAATGTTGCGTCCCCTCTTTCAAGAGACAAATTCATTCACAAATTTTAGCCACCCTTCATAATTTCTGAGGACAATATCCGTTAATTTCTGAGAATGAGATCCAGGTTTTGCATCAGGTTGAGAAACTTTTTTGCAAAGTTCCATACCGAGTGTCAATATAAAACCCTCAACTGTGGATGTCAGTGACACAATATATTAAAATGATGGGGAATATTTTTCAGCCCGAGGTCTGCATTCCCTTTAGGGCAACCCTTGGAGGGGGAGCACATGTCAGTAGTAGGCGGGGCCAGAGACACAAGAAGGAGGAGCAATGGATGTAAAAATTCCTTTGTAGAGTAGGCTAGTTTCTACACACTCTGTCTTCCATCCAGAAAAGCAAGAGGTATTATAAGAATTCAAGGACACATTGCAACAAGGCAAAAACACTGGGAGAGTGGAGCAGGGCTAGTGAGGGGTGTGGCCTGGGAAGAGGGCGTATGGCCTGGAGAGAGTTCCGAGGGCCAGATAGAGGCTTGGAGGGCCACATTTTGCCCCCAGGCGTGAGGTTCCCCACTCTTGCATGTTACAAAGTTCTTCAAAGTATGGAGGCCTTTGGTATAGTAACATTTGGGGTACTGGAATGTGGGTCCTTGGCGTAAACAGTGGAAAGCCAGACTAAGACATAGACCAGCCTTGTAGTTAATAACTTGCCCAGTAGCCATAGATCACCACTAATTCCATGCAAGAGAGTGAAAGGGCTGGTGGCGGTGGGAAGGTTGCTCCACCCCTTAGTTTGGTTTATTAAATTTCCATTTATCTCCCCACTAAATAAAAGTGCTAAAATGATCTACAACCAAGTTTAGAATAAAACAATAACATTACAAAGAAACATTGAAAACAAATTGAACACCACAATATATCATTGGTGCTGCCCAAATGCCCAGGAAAAGAAAACTTCCTTTGCCAGGCACCAAAAGGAAAACAAAGAGACCAGGTGAACCTCCCTAGGAAGAGAATTCCACACATGGAGCAGGGAAGTCTTGTTCTCTTGTTGGCCCCCTTCTAGTCCTCCCTCGGAGGTGAGGTGACATACAGAGAAGGGATTCAGATGACGATCTCAGGGCCCAGGCAGGTTAATATGGGGAAAGACAGCCCTTTTCAAAACCAGTTGCGCTCAGGTCCTGCTTGGGGGCTTCTGACAGGCATCTGGTTGGTCACTGTGACAACAGGCTGCTGGTCCAGATGGGCCACTGGCCTGATCCAGCAGGCTCTTCTTACGTTTAGGGTGGCGTCCAGAACTGGAGTTCCTGAACTTACATAGGTTTTGGTTTCCTTGGGGAAAAAGTCAGAGGAGATTGTGGTGTCTTATAGGATATATGGTTTTTACAACCTGAGCATAAGATGGAGGGGTTCTCAGCATTAACAGTCCATCAGATCTTGCTCTCCAAAGCCTTTGGGGGTACAAACACAGAGGACAGGCCTCTCTGTGTGTCTTCCTAGTTCCCAGCTTCTCCCTGACTAGACTAAAAAATGCAAGGCTCTCCTTGGTTTCAGGATGGAGGAGGGGAGGGCCTCTCCAGAAAGAGCCAATAACAACAGCTCCCTGTGCTATATTCTTGCATATGCTAATAGTGGCCACTTGACAAACGCATTAGCTCATAGGCTCCCTTTACAAAGGAAACCAGTCTGACCAGTGAAGCGGGTTTCTTCCCCTGCAAATCCCAAATAAAAAGCTGGAAAGGGGATTCATAGAAATCATCCATCGCACTTCAAGAAGGATGCAGACAAACTGGAACAGGTTCAGAGGAGGGCAACAAGGATGCTCAGGGGACTGGAAACAAAGTCCTATGAGGAGAGACTGAAAGAACTGGGCATGTTTAGCCTGGAAAAGAGAAGACTGAGGAGAGATATGATAGCACTCTTCAAGTACATGAAAGGTTGCCACACATAGAGGAGGGCCCGGGATCTTTTCTCTGTCGTCCCAGAGTGCAGGACACGGAATAATGGGCTCAAGTTGCAGGAAGCCAGATTTCGACTGAACATCAGGAAAAAACTTCCTAACTGTTAGAGCCATACGACAATGGAACCAATTAGCTAGAGAGGTAGTGGGCTCTCCAACCCTGGAGGGATTCAAGAGGCAGCTGGACAGCCATCTGTCGGGAATGCTTCGATTTGGATTCCTGCATTGAGCAGGGGGTTGGACTTGATGGCCTTACAGGCCCCTTCCAACTCTACTATCCTATGATTCTATTAAGTTGGTGGCCATCACTACCTCTTTTGGGAGTGAATCCCACACTTTAACAATATGCTGTGTAAAGAAGTACTTTCTTTCCAACATTCAGCTTCATGGGTTCTAATATTATGAGAGAGGGAGAAAAAGTCTCCCTATCCACCTTGTCCACATCTTATAAACCTCTGTCATGTACCCCCCTTACTCATCTTTCTCCTAAACTAAAAATCTACATGGTATTATAGGCTTAAGCAAAAGGATTAGATCACTTCTGAGGTGTGGTGGTTTGAGTGTTGGAAGAGAATTGGGGAATAGGTTTGAGGTTCTAATCCCCACCCAGCCTTGAGCCAGTTGCTTTCTCCCAGCCTAAGCTTCCTCACAGGAAGGCATGGGGGAGAAATTTGATTCAGTTTGCAGTTAAAGCCAAACTTGTCAAATCCACACTTTACGAAACAATTTGAGAACTGAAAATTAGCCATCCTTTGAAATTTGCACTTATTCAGATTTTGCACTGCAGTTCTCCAATCAAACAAATGTTTACAAATATGCATATATAAGAGGAAAGTGTGCATAAAAATGAATATACAGTGCCTTGCCAAAGTACTCGGACCCCTGACCAATGCTCTCATATTACTGAATTACAGATGGTACATTGTAATTTCGTTCTGTATGATATTTTATTTTGAAACACTGAAACTCAAAATCAATTATTGTAAGGTGACATTGGTTTCATGTTGGGAAGTGTTTGTAAGAAACATACAAAACTGAAAGATGTTGCTTGCATAAGTATTCAGCCCCTGTGCTGTGGAAGCTCCCAGTTTATACAGATGAAAGAAATTGCCCGATCGAGGACACATTTACCTTACCATTGGCCTCCACCTGTGAACCATTAAAGTTGCTGTCACATTGTCAGGATAAAAACCCCACTGTTGAAGGCTCACTGGTCAGGCTGTGGATCTGAAGGAAAATGAAGACCAAAGAGCATTCTACAGAAATGAGAGATAATGTAATACAAATGCATAGATTAGGAAAAAGGTACAAACTAATATCCAAGTGTTTGAATATCCTAGTGAGCACAGTTGGATCAATAATCAGGAAGTGGAAGCTGCATCACACCACCCAGGCACTGCCAAGTAAAGGCCATCCCTCAAAACTCAGCGCTCGAACAAAAAGGAGACTTCTGAGAGAAGCCACAGAGAGGCCAACTTGGAAGGAGCTACAGAGTTCAGTGGCTGGGATAACGGTGCACCAGTCAACCATATCAAGAGCTGTGCATAACACTGGCTGGTACGGGAGGGTGGCAAGAAAGAAGCTGTTACTCAAAAAGTACCATCAGAAAGCATGAGAGTGCCCCAGCTGCAATGTGGGAAAAAGTTTTGTGGTCAGATGAGACCAAGGTAGAGCTTTTTGGCAAAAAAGTGCTATGTGTGGCACAAACCTAACACTGCCCATGCCTCAAGACATACCATCCCTACAGTGAAGTATGGTGATGGCAGCATGATGCTGTGGGGATGCTTCTCATCAGCAGGGACTGGGCATCTTGTTAAAATCGAAGGAAGAATGGATGGAGCAAAAGAAAGGGAAATAGTGCAAGAGAACCTGCTTCAGTCCATTAAAAAACTGAAGCTTGGGAGGAAATTCCCTTTTCAGCAGGACAATGATCCCAAACACAAGGCCAAAGCAACACTGGAGTGGCTCAAAAACGAAAAGGTGAATGTCCTACAGTGGTCCAGTCAAAGTCCTAATCTCAATCCCATTGAGAATCTGTGGCGCTATTTGAAAGTCCATAAGCGATGTCCAACCAACCTGAACAACCTGGAGAGAATCTGCCAAGAATAATGGGCCAAAATCCCTCCGACACTGTATGCAAAGCTGGTAAAACTGACCATGGGGAGGGAGGCCGGGAGTGCACAGGGGAGGACACAGAAGGAAGAGACGAGGAGGAGAAGAAGGGAGGAAGAAAGGAGAGGAGAGGGGGAGAAAGGCAAGTCTGATCATTTGCATACTTATTGAGTTCAGTCAGATTTATTTGTGTGCAATCATGGCTAGGATATATAAAACTGACCATGGGGGAGGAGGAGGGGGAACAGATGACAGGGGAGGAGGAAGGGGGGGAGAGGGGAGCAGAAAGAGGGGGGAGGGGGAAGGAGGGGATAGGGAGAGGGAGGGAAGGGGCAAAAGGGAGGTGATGAGAGGGAGGAGGAGGTGAGGGCCGGTTTGATCTTTGGCTTGCTTATTGAGTTCAGTGGGATTTACTCCCATGCAATCATGCTTAGGATAGGTAAAACTGACCATGGGAGAGGGAAGGAGGGGATTGGAAGGGGATGGGGGAGGTGAAGGGAGGAGTGAAGGAAGGGGAGGGAAGGGGCAAGAGGGAGGGGATAGGAGGGAGGAGGAAGAGAGGGCAGGTTTGATCATTTGCATGCTTTTTTACTTCAGTGGGATTTATTCCTGTGCAATTATGCTTAGGATAGGTGAAACTGACCAGGGACAGGAGGAGGGCGGGAGGGGGAGGGGGAGGGGAGGAGATTGGGTGGGCGGGCACTGGGCAGAGGGGAAGCCCCTTTCCTTTCCAAAAGGAAAACATTGTGAACAGTATCATTCTTTTTCAGGGTTTCCCCCACCTTTTTATTCTACATCAGGCACATGTAGCCTCCCACCCAAATTTAAACCAAAGTTGTCCCTGGCCACATCCACGCCAGACCTTTATATCACTTTAGACAGTCATGGCTTTCCCCAAAGAATCCTGGGGAGTGTAGTTAGTGAAGGGTGCTGAGAGTTGCTAGGAGACACCCTGTTCCCCTCACAGAGCTTCAGTCAGAGCGGCTGACTGTGAAACCGCTCTGGCCACTGGAGCTCTGTCAGGGGAATAGGAGTCTCCTCTCAGCACCCTTCACAAACTACACTTCCCAGTATTCTTTCGGAGAAGCCATGACTGTCTAAAGTGAAATAAAGGTCTGGTGTGGGTGTGACGCCTGTTTAGGCAAGCCCAGCAGCTGTGAGTCTGGCTTTTAGAACACTGACAGATGGCTCTTACTGAGCATGCCCAGCCTTATCATTGAGTTCAATGCTAATTTTCTTAAATTAATTAAAAATTAGCCAGGCATTGTTTTAACTTTTAAACTGGAAAAGATGAAGGTCAGAGTATGGGGCAAGATCAGTAATAGGATTACAGGTACACTGTGAACATGGCTGATTTTTAATCAATTTCAATGAATTATGATAACTCTGAGAGAAAAAAGTCCAAAAGGGGTCTGGTTTTTTTTCTTTCTCTTTTTACTTTGAACTCTCGATTCTCTCTGACTGTTTTTGTGTATCACCATGAAAATTTAAAGCATTGTTAAGCAAGCATTTCTGAGTTCGGGACTATAAGCTTTGTAAGGTTTTGTTTTGAAATGAGCTTATGGGAAGCACCAGAATGGCATGGGCGTATTTTCAATTTAACATTGCAGAATGTGAAAAATCCATGCTGACTATAGTATACAGCCACTCTGTACCATTTGTAATTCAGTGATATGAGAGCATTGGTCCGGGGTCTGAGTAGTTTTGGAAGGCACTGTATTAGTGAAAATAACATACAAAATGCATCCTATCAGGATAAATTGTTTGCACAGATGTGTATATTAGTCAAACTGCATACAAAAATGTATGCGGGAGAAATTCACATTAAAATGCTGAAGAATTTTATGAGGATTTTTTTTTAAATCTGCAAATTGGTGCAGAAATGTGGAGAACTGAATTTAACTGGAAAAATGAGAAACTAAGAGAACCGAAATTAACAGATCCTTCCATCCCTATGCACAGGTTTCTTGTGAGTGTAAAATGGCGCACATGTGTGTTTCTGTCCATGTGTGTGAGAGAACCACTCCTCCTTGCGCAAAGGGTAGTATAGAAAGGTAATAAATACAATAAAATAATGAAATAAAACAGTGGCATCTATTAGCTGATGAAAACAAATTCAAAAGGTTTATAGACTTTATAGACCTGATTCAGAGGCAAGGCTGATTTTGCCTTCTGCAGTTAGACTACAGAGATTAGGAAAGAGTTTATCGTTCTAGTTTGGGAGCCCCATCCTATGCATGTCTACTCAGAAGTATTCACTGAGACCTACACCAATGCAAGTGTGTATAGAATTGCTGCCTTGATCTCACTAATGGTGGAGATGACTTACCCAGGTGCAAAGAAGAAACACATAAAAACAGGACAGTGAGAACAATAATACTACGGATCAACTGGTTGTAGATCCATTTTGACCATTATGTCTTTTCCAGACATGTCCCAATTAGTCCCAAGTCCTTGGGAAAGGTTCTCAAAACAATCGTCTTTGGAGAATGTGTCCAAATGAACAAGATTAATTATTTGGACATGTTCCCCAAAGATGATGGTTTTGAGACATACAGGGATCACCCACATGGTGCCAGTGGGCACCAATGTGCCCACCAGCACCTTCTGTGGCACCCAAGAAAGTTCTCAGTAAATATCCCCTCAAAAATCCTCAGTGCACGAGTGTTTCCTCAGTTTCTGCTCAGTTCCTGTCTGCACTAGCTCAACCTCTCCTATGCTGAACATGCTCCCTTAAAACATGTCCACATTTCATATATTGGATACCGGCCGTCCCTTCCAAACAGAAGAGAGGTGCAAAGAGCTTCTCTGTATGAGTGAGTGGAAGCATGGCTGACGTAGGTGCTTTTCCCTCCTTAAATTTGGGCGGGGGGGATGCCTGCACCATTTTGTTGCCCTGTTTCTTTTTCTGCTCTTTTAAATGTGGCAGCTATTTTGTGTTATGCCAAACCCCTATGGCAGCCATTTTGTGACTGGTGCCCATGGCACTTTCACTACTTGTATTCACTGGCCCAAATGAAATACACTGTATGGAATATGCTAGAACTGATTTCTGAGTAGACATGCATAGGATTGCATGTAGGGTTGCCAGGTTCAGGGCCTGAGACTGATCCTGTATCTTCAGGAGAAGAGAAAGTCAGCCAAGTGCAGGTGTTCCTGCAACCCTGTAATGGGAAAAACGACAAGGTGGAATTCTCCCTTCCCAGAATTCCACCTTGTGGTTTTTCCCATTATAGTCTTGCAAGAACACCTGCTCTTGGCTGACTTTCTCTTCTCCTAAAGATACAGGATCAGTCTCAGGCCCTGAACCTGGCAACCCTAACTGCATGGTATTTAGTGAATCATTTGGATCAAGATGAAATTTGACCCATTTGTGTATTCATTGTGTTACTGTTTCAAGGAACTATTTTTTGTGTTATTATGACCTAGAGGTGGTGGAAGGAGCAAGCACATTCTAGTGAGTGAGGCTGACCCAGGCTCTAGTACTGGTCTCAGGTTTGAGAGCAGTAGGGAGTCAGAGGCAGAGATGTTGACTTGGGGGTTGGAAGGCAACAGGGGTTTGAAAAGAGAACTAAAACCAGATTAGAGAAGGGTTCTTTTGGAAACCATTGTGATTTAAAGTTAATAACGGGGTATTTACTCTACTAAAACCTTAGAGTTAACAACTTTTAACAAGATATATAAATAATTTTATCTATTTATTTCAACTATATACTGCCTCTGTAGTTTCTACATGGCACACAAGGAGGTTGTAAAAGATAAAATAAGTTTAAAATGAGCCATAAAAACCAGAGATAATCTGTGATCTCTGCTGTTATTTATTTTAAATGGATGTTAATGTTGTATATGTTATCTGTTGTATTTACTTATATGTATTTATTCGTTTTAGTTTTCTAATACATATTATTATATTCTGATGTTTAAATTATACTCTGCCAATTCCCAGAAGAGTTGGAATTTAAATATATAAATAAATATAGTCTTAATTGGGTATCTGTTTCTCAACAGTGTTAGATGATACAATAGTTTTTAAAATTAAAATGAAAGAAAACAGACTGAATTAATCTTCATGAAAATAGGGACAATAAATTGTTGAAGATGATGGGCTTTTGAAAAAGACCCCAAGCGAGAACTTAACCAAGCAAAATTTAAACTGAAAATTTAAGAAAATTACCAAGATTAAGATTTTTAAAAAATAATCCAGAAAAATAAATACTTGATGAATGGAAAAGCCAAGACTAAAATGAAGATATATGTAGAAATGTAGAAGATATATGTAGAAATTTAAATTTATTTAAATGATGCAGCAGACAGAATTTCCTTATATAAGTTTATAATGTACCTGCCTAGAGTAACACCCCTCTTGAGCAGCTGGCTTCAAAGTGGTGGCATCTTGTTCTGTAGCTAGGAAGGAGCCAATGTGCAAGGAGCCAGTGCAAATTGGTGAACCTAGCAGAAAAATGAAGGTATGAAAAGCAAGATAACTACTGAGCAAGAAAAGCTGGGAAGGATCTTGGCTTTAGGAGCAACTAGACTTTGAGAATCCAGTTTTGGGGAAATGAGTGAAGAACATCTACGTGATGGGTAACATAACAGAAAGTCCTCTGCAGTCTTCTTAGTAATATAGCTTTTGCTAATGTGGAGCCCTCCAGATGTTGTTGGATGACAAACTTCATCATTCCTGACCATTTGGCCATGCCTGCTAGGATTGATGGAAGTTGGAGTCCAGCTACATTTGGAGGGCACCAGATTGGCAAAGGCTGCAGTAATACTTGCTAAAGACTGTTTCCTAACTGAGGTTGTTGCAGGGAGGGGAGATATTTTGGTGTCCTGGGCCTCTCTTTACAGGCATATTGACTTGTTTCCTGCTGGAGAAGCCTGCAAAATCCTCACATGTGCACCATCTCCCTGAAATGCTCATCCTCCCCCCCCATCTCACAGAATGGCATCTAGCATCTGTAACGCTCCCCAGAATGATCACGTCAAGATCCTGGTGGCAGACAGGATCTGTGCCCTTGCAACAGCACCCAAAAGGTATGATACTTAAAAGGTATGGTGGGGAGTTGCATGTCTCCCCTGAGTAGGGTGGACACCAAACTCTAGCTGAGTTTTTGTCCCTTCAGATGTGTGTAGATTCAGAAGATTCGAAACGTTCTAGTCTTTTAGAAAGGGGGAAAAACACTCACCCAGGCACCTACGCAGATGAAGCCTTATTGAAGAGGTCTTGCTGATTCCAGTGTGGAAAAAGCAAAGGAGGCATTCTGAGGATGAACCTGCAGATGGGAACGGTAAGGAGGAGGTGATCTGTCCTTGGCGCCTATGGAGAAGAAAGAGTTGGGGAGCCGTTGCTCAGGGACATGGCAAATCTGGGATGCTGAGAAGTCACAGATGGTAAGAACAGCTGGGTCCAGAAACCCTTTCTATAGGGTTAATGGGAGGAGGCTGGGGAGAAATGTGCCTCTGGATTGCTTTTCATAGAGCAGTGGAGTGTCCTGTTTTTTCAGTGCAACACTCTCCTCTTTTCTGCAGCTCTTCCTGTGGATGGGAATCACAGACGTCATATGTTGGTAAGAACAGCTATGTTCAAAAACCCTTTCTGGGGCTGTGAGTCTCTAGATTGCTTTTCACAAAGCAGTACACAAAGGAACAGCCAGCCACATAGAATTCAAACATTAATAGACAAAAGAAAAGGAGAACCATCTTTTCTCTATTTCTACACCTAGCATAAACCAGATTTTTTTTCTCTGCAAACTACCACAAAGGGATGGACAAATCTGATCTTTTCAGTTTCTCTCCATTTCTCTTTTCTCCAGGCTTAAATTCAGTTTTCCACTTTGCTGCAGCAATTTGTATTATTTTGGCTTTAAAAAAAACAAAAACCTCATAACAATTTGTCAGCATTTTGCCGCATTTTTTTCCTTTTTTTGTATGCAGTTTTGGCTAATATACACATTTTGCAAGCAATTTTCCCTAATAAAAACATTTTTGCATATTTTCACTGATTGATGTCTGGACTTATTGATTGGAGAATTGCATCACAGAATCCGGAGAAGTGTGCATTTTGAAAGACAGCTGTGTTTCAGTTCGCAAATTTGGTTTGAGAAATGCAAATCATGGAGATTCTCATTAAAAAGCAAACAAAATAGAATTTCTCCCTTGCCATCCCTGCTCCCGCATGCAATTGGATGTGTCTGGAGTCTTGGAAGCTTGTTCTCTTACAAATGGACCTCCCATCCCAGAATGTTAAGACTTAAATCTCGCTCTCTGTTCTGCCCTCATAGATTAAAATGGCTTCATACTAAAACTAAAGTCAAGATAGTACTACCTGAAGGCCATCCTAGAGCCATTTTAGCAAGATGAGTTGAGACTAGGAATAAGGAGAGAAATTCCATTCAGTTCGCATTTGAAGGTGAACCTACATAATTTGTACTCTCCAAAAATACCCAAGTTAAAACACAGCCACCTTTCAAAATATGCACTTCTCTGAATTTCGTAACACAGTTCTTCAGGCAAGTAATGTGTATAAAAATGCATTATATTAGGGGAACTTGCTTTGCAAAATTGTGTATATTAGGCAAAATTGCATGTGTTCCTTAGGATAAATTTGGCATAAAATGATGAATGTTCATGAGGCCTTTTGGGGGGGGGAATCACACACTGATGTGGAAATGTGGAGAACTGAATTTAAGACTGGAAAAATGAAAAAAGAGAGAAACCAGAATAGATAGATTTATTACCCATCGCTATTTTAGGCCTGTTATGTTTCAGGACTCTTGGGTCTATCCCCATTTCAAATTGATCCTTATGCTCTGGAATAGTCTTTGCCAACCAGGTGTCTTCCAGATGTTTTGGACTACAACTCCCATCAGAACATGCTTATTGGAGCTGTTGAGAGTTGTAGTCCAAAACATATGGAGGGAACCAGGCTGGTGAAGGCTGCTCTAGAACTGTCCAGTATGTCTTGCAACGCATGCTTCAAGTGGAGGAAGAACAAATACTAGGGTTGTATAAAAACATACTGGACGGACTGGCTTGTCTAGCAGAATCTGTACGATTACGTAAGGATCTCGAAAGGTAACTCAGTAACTCTCTGCAAAGGGAAATGATCCTCAATACATATTGACCTGTGGCTGTGGTGGTAATAACTCAAATCTTGGCCCACCTTTTGACCGACAACTGCATGGGGGAGGATGGGAGGGATTATGCTGCAGCCAGTTATTTAGTTTTTTGCTAAGCATCTTCCAGGAGCAGCAATTTCATCCGCAGCTCAGAGTCAGACAACACAAAGCAGTTGACTCCATACTGAAACTTGGAACCTCTCCAGTAACTTCTGTTCTCAAGATAATATGTTTTGGAATACCAATTTTAAAAATGAATCTAGCACAAAACCATTTTTGCCTGCAGCTTCTCACCCGGAAGATAACATTGCAGGTGAAGCAAGGTAACTATCAAAACTTGCCTGTACTTTCTCCCTTTGAAGCTAACATTGCAATCACTGGTGGTTGGCTGGTGCCCATTCGGGCGGGTGGAGTGGAAAGTAAGGAGACCAACAGTAGGTGTATGTAAGAAGGCATCTTAAGATTGCATTAACACAAGAAATGAAACCTTGCAGTCCTTCAAGAAACTGAATTAGCAAGTATGATTTAACATTCCACTAGGCAGTTACCTTTTTTTAGGGCAATACTTTTGTGTGTGTGTGAGAGAGAGAGGGGGGGGGTCTCTTCACAGTTCTGTCCATGATTGCTCAGCACCCCAATACAGCCAGCAGCTCTTCTTGGGGAGTCACCGAAGTCCTGTTAAGAACAACTCTCTTCAGAAGCACTTTCCATAAAGTTAGTAGGAAGGATCTGGGGAGAAACTCTCTAGATTGCTTTTCACAGATCAGAAAAAGGAACAGCCCACGTTTCTTTGTATACCTGTAATGGAAAATTAATAAAAGTAGTTAAAAAAAAAAAGAACAGCCAGGTACATGAAATTCACACATCAGACAAGAGAAAAGGTAAACCATATTTTCTCTCTTTCCACACCAAGCATGAAACCATTTTGTATTCCCCCCCCAATGACTATATTGAGACAGACTGTCCATTTTGATTTCTTTTCTCTTTTTCCAACCGTTACGTTCAGTTCTCCACATTTCTGCAGCAATTTTTTAAAAAATCATAAAAAATCATCAGTATTTTAGTGCAAATTTCTGCTGCGGAACACATTTTTTATACAGTTTTGATTAATATACACACATTGCAAGTAATTTTTCTTAGTATACTGCATAATTTATATGTTATGTTCACTAATACATGCATTTTAGGCACACTTTCCTGGCCTAATAAATGCATTTTTGCACACATGGTTTGCTTGGAGAACTGTATAACAGAATCTGAGAAGTGTGAATTTTGAAGAATAGATGTTTCAGTTTGTGTATTGGTCTGAGAAGTGCAAATCGGAGTGTCTAAAATGCAAACAAAATCAAATTTCTCCCCTCACCATCCTTGCTCCCATTTGTAATGGCACACTTGGAGGTGTCTGGAGTCTTGGAAGCTGTTCTCCTACAAATGGACCTCCCACCCCAGAACTGAGGACTTAAATCTCCCTCTCAGTTCTGCCCCTGTAAGTTAGAATGGCTGACCCAGCTTCATGCCAAAACTGCAGTCAAGATGGTGCCACGTGAAAGCCATCCTAGAGCCGTTTTAGGGTTAGGCAAGATGAATTGAGACTAGAAACAGAAGGAGAAATTAGATTTCATTCACATTTGAAGGCAAATCTACATAATCCGTACTTTCCAAAACAATGCAAAAACCAAAACACAGCCATCCTTCAAAAATATTTCAGCTAAGCAATGTGTTCAAAATGCATATACTAGAGAAAATAACCTACAAAAATGCATTTCACTGAGAAAAATTGCTTTTCAAAATTGTGTATATGAAGCAAAATTTCATTAAAAACATGTAAATATTAGTAGAAATTTGCACTAAATTGCTGGTGAATTTTCATGAGGACTTTAAATAAATAACTGATGAGGAACTGTGCAGAAACTGAACTTAAGGTTATAATAATAATAATAATAATAATAAAATTTTATTTATGAGTCGCCTATCTGGCCGAATTAACGCCCACTCTAGGCGACGTACATTGATACAGTAAAATACAATATAAAACCAGTAAAAACCACAGTCAATAATTAAACTAAACACCACTCTTCCAGTTAATCAACAGCATTAAAAACTAACCCACCCCAGAAATCCCATAGGCCTGTCTAAACAGCCAGGTCTTCAAGGCTCGGCAGAAACTTATCAGGGAGGGGGCATGGCGGCGGTCGAACGGAAGGGAATTCCAGAGGGCGGGGGCCACAATCGAAAATGCTCTCTCTCTAGTCCGCACCAGCCTCGCTATTTTAACTGGTGGGACTGAGAGAAGGTCTTGTGTGGCTGATCTTGTCAGGCGGCATAATTGGTGAGGTTGGAAAAATGAGAAGCTGAATCTGAAAGATTTGCCCACCCCTTGACCTTGTTACTCTTATCGGGCCTGTCTAGCTCCATTCAAAATTGAGCCTTACACTCCAGAATAGTCTTTGCCAACCCAGTGCTGTCAGGGTAATATATTTAAAGTATCAATTTCTAAATCAGATCTAGCAGGAAGTTTGTTCTGCCTTTAACTTCTCACTTCAAAGGTACTGTCCCAGCAACTGAGGCAAGGTAACTATCAAAACTTGCCTGTAACTTTTTCACTTAGAAGCTAACATCACAATTGATTCAGCAAAACAAAATACAGTAACTGTCAAAGGCCGGCGTAAAGAGATGCATCTTCAGCATACGGGAACAGCTGTTTGAAGACCCTTGATGTACCTCTGTGGGAAGGGACTTCCCCACTGCAACTGAGGCAAGGTAACTATCAAAACTCTTGGAATAATCCAAGATAGCGACAGGCAAACATTCCTCACAAGTCGAGGTGCCATATCATAAATCTAACAACAGTCCCCAGTTGTATGTATTCTGACCGGAGGGCATCTAGGTGAGTATCTCCAGCTTGGCTAGCGAGAAAATTTCACTTGTGTTCCTTCTGCAACTCTTTGCGCTAAGACTCTTTTGTTCTAAGAATCTTTCAGATCGTAGTGAGTGAACAGTCAGAAGTGGAAGCTTTATGGAGCAGATTTCTTCAGGTTTTTCCTCGTATGTGTTCTGACTGAAGGGCATCTAGGTAAGCTAGACTAAGGAGAAAATTTCAGTTGTGTCCCGTCTGCAATGTTTGTGTGTGCCAAGACTCTTTCAGGTCGCAGTGAGTGAGCAGTCTGACGTAGAAGCTTTATGGAGCATATTTCTTTCTAACTCCTAAGGGTTTTTCTTTTCCGAGAAAACATTCTGTTGTCTCCGGTTTTGCTTTTTACCTTGTTGCATTGGCACAAAAACAAAAGCAAAAGACGCTGGTGGTTGGCACTCCTGCTCTCCAGGATGGGGTTCAAGTCCCTACAGTGTCCTTGCTTGCTTGCTCCAATGCAACTGCTACTTTTTTTTATCTCTTCCTGTCCCTAACTGCCCAAACAGCCATTTGGCCCCTTTTTCGTAAGACAAAGGATTAGCCCGAGAGGATTTTTATTTTGATGGTGATTTTAGCAAACAAGCTTGGCCAGTGATGACTTGATGCTGAATGGTGCCACTGATGTTCACCATTGCAACCTGATGGTTTCCCTGCCTCTTGCTCTGTCCTGACAATGGGGGAGCAGGTGATGGAGAATAAAGATCAGTGGATGCCATGGCTGGCTTGCTCCATTGGCTCCCTGCCTGGCAGGCAAACCACCAAGCAAACAGGTGGTAGTGAGGAAGAGGAGGAGGAAAAGGTGGTGACACTGGGAGTAAGGAGATAGACTCATGGAGGGTAGCCCACCCAGTCCCTGATGTCTTGCCCTAGAAGCCTCCAAGAAGCAGCTCATGAATTGCCTGTCCCCAGGTATGTACATAAGAACATAAGAATATAAGAAGAGCCTGCTGGATCAGGCCAGTGAGGGAGTCGCTCCATCCCCTTGATCATTCTGGTTGCCCTCTTCTGAACCCTTTCCAACTCTATAATATCCTTTTTGAGATGAGGCGACCAGAACTGTACACAGTATTCCAAATGCGGCCGCACCATAGATTTATACAACGGCATTATGATATCGACTGTTTTATTTTCAATACCTTTCCTAATTATCCCTAGCATGGAATTTGCCTTTTTCACAACTGCTGCACACTGGGTCGACATTTTCATCGTGCTGTCCACTACAACCCTGAGGTCTCTCTCCTGGTTGGTCACCGCCAGTTCAGACCCCATGAGCGTATATGTGAAATTAAGATTTTTTGCTCCAATATGCATAATTTTACACTTGTTTATATTGAATTGCACTTGCCATTTTCCCGCCCATCCCCTCCCGAGTTGGTTTTCTTCTTTTGGCAAATCTCAGTACTTCATTTTGTTGCCTTGGTTTGTTAAGACACCCAAGACAAATTTTTTTCCTATGTTTCACAAACGTTGGTGGCTGAATGATGACTGCTTGGTTTATGCAAGTTCAAGCTGGAATGCCCAACTGCAGTTGGAGAACCAGTATGGTGTAATGGTTAGAGTGTCAAACAACTTGTGAGATCTAGGCTTCAAATCCCCACTCAGCCATATAGCTTAATGAATGCCTGTGGGCCAGTCATCTCAGCCTAATCTACCTCACAAGGTTGTTGTGAGACTAAAATGAGCATCTGGACAGGAGAACCATTTGTCCCACCCTGAGTCCCTTGGAGATAGGATGGGACAAAAAGGGTTAATTGGATGAATAAATGGCTTTAGGAGGTTGTTTTCAGTTCATCTAACAGAAGTGAAGCTTGGCAGTGCACGAAATGTTGTACTCTAGTGACGACAAGTGCCTTCAGCTTACACCCTAGACAGGTCCAAATCTCACCTTCCCTTATACCAGCAGCCAATAGGCATATGAACCCTAACTTGCTGTAGTGGTTAGTTTCCCAGGATGGGTGAGACCCTAATTCAAATCCCTGCTCAGCCATGAGATTCACTGGGTGACCTTGGGCCAGTCATATATCTCTTAGCTTAAGCTACCTCACAGGGTTGTTGTGAAGATAAAATGTGGGAGGAAGGGAGAGACAACCTTCTATACACTTTGGAGGAAGCGTAGGGTTAAAAAGGGTAATACTGGAAGTAGAGGACTTTTGGTAATGTGCAAACGTACCTCCTGGGAAATGTTTGTAGAGACACAGCTTAGGCGGGGACTAGCTGTTGAGTACCAGGTAGCTGCAGCCAGCTCCATAGTACATTTTCTTGTACTCACATGGCTGCAAATATGTTTGTTGTGTGTGCATGTTAACAGATTTATATTCCCCGCACACACACACACCTGTAAAAAAGAAAAAAAAGGCTGAAGCAACCCTGCACATCATGCATTTGAACAGGCGCGGCTTTAATGACTAGTTGGTGGTATTCACCGCCTCTTCACTAAGACATGCTTTTGAGGTCCCTCCCATCTCTAGGATTCTATGCCACTGGGCATGCTCTCCAACATGGTAAGAGTGTCGTTAAGTGTGGTCGTTTGATGCTCTCCGACTTGCCACTGTGGCAGTCTCGATTACTTGATATAGCATTTTCTACCTGGCAGCATGTTTTCTTTCCTTGGTACGTTTTGATCCCATCTGTTCCTCTTTTTTATCCTCACAACCCTGTGATGGTTAGGCAGATTATGAAGAGCTGGCTTAAGGGCACATCACCCAGTGTGGTCTTAAAGGCCAGTGGGGATTTGAACCTGGGTCTGTCCAACACTCTAACCACTAAGCCTATGCTGTTCTCTGCAGAATACAGTCACAGCAGCTTTTCCCAACCTGGTGCCCTCCTGATGGACTACAACTCCTGTAGGCTGGTGGGAGTTGTAGTCCAAAACATCAGGAAGGCGCCAGGTCAGAGAAGCTTGACCTGCCTGCCCTTTGGGGTAGCCAGGGGGAGAAAAGTCCCCTTTGTGGAGCAAGTGGAGGCTGGTGGCTCCAACGCCGCCACCGGGCAGTGAATCTGCTCTGTGTTTTAGTGCCGACTGAGTGCCTTGGACAGCTCCTTGGAAGTTGAAACTAAAACCTGGAGTGGATTCACTGTCTAATGACATCAGAGCTACCAGCCTCCACTTGACCAACACATAAAGTCTTGGTGATTGAACAGATGTCAGTCCACTCTCAAAAAATATATGCCTGGTTTCATCTAACTGGTGGTTGTTATTTTTTGCACGGTGGGGTGTGTGTGTGTGTTTTCCCAGTCTTTTAGTCTGTCTGCTTCCCAGCCCCTTGCCTCCAGTGAATCAAGGTCCGTCTTGTGAAAGTCAGAAAAGCAAAACAAGGATGAGTAATGATTGTTGGTATGTGGGTCTCAGCTGCATACTAGGATTACTTGACTTGTGTATATTTATGTTTCTCTTTTTGTTTATTGTCTCAGATCAATCAATATATATATATAAATAGACACACAAGCCCTGCCAGTTAGAAAATTTTTGCTCCATCACATCAGCTGTTAGTCGCTCTGCCATTGCACCTATAGACCTCTGTAGTTGTCACTGCATATTTTATTTAGTAACATCGCTTACAGTTGAATGAGGTCCTCAGTTTTAGTTAAGGCCTTTTATATTAATCATCCTACTTTGAAAGGGGTCAGGCAAAAGCAGAAACAGCTTTTCCTTACACGCATGCGCGCACTCACAAATACTGGGTGTGTAGCACCACCTGCAGGTCAGAAATGGAATCCGGCAGGAACAGAGGAAGTAGGCTCACACCGGCTCAAGACTTATTTGTCCACCAAGCCAGCATTTCTGTTCTGACTGGCGGCTGCTCTTCGTGGTCTAAAGCAGAGAGAGATCTTTCCTGTAACCTACTACTTGGTCCTTTAACTGGGGGTGCCAGTAATTTGACCTGGGACCTTCTACATCAGGGGTGAGGGAACCTGTGACCCTCCAATTTTGCTCAACTCCATCATCCCTGACCTTCAGCCATGTGGGCTGGGCTGATGAGAGTTGGAGTCTAGCAGCAGACGGAGGGCGCCACATCCCCTATCCCTGGTCTACGTGCAAAGTAAGTACCTATGAACGAGCTATGCTCTGTTAATTGTCTCTGCTCCTATCTTTGGCGTGGGTGCCAGGCCAATCTAGACCTAAATACAGCGGTGACCAGCTATAAACATGTGTGAATCTATATAACAGCCTTGCCTACCCAGCCAAAACTATCCATTTACCTTCCAGTAGATCATCTCTTGATCTCTTGAGGATCTTACATCAGTAGTACATGCTCTGGTAACCTCACGTTTGGATTACTGTAATGCGGTCTACGTAGGGCTACCTCTGAAGACGGTTCGGAAGCTACAGCTGGTGCAAAATGCGGCGGCCAGACTGCTAACAAGAACGAAGCGATCTGACCATATAACACCTGTTCTGGCCCGCTTGCACTGGCTTCCAATACGCTTCCGGGCCAGATTCAAAGTGTTGGTATTAACCTACAAAGCCTAATACGGCGCGGGACCACAATATCTGTTGGAACGCCTCTCCTGTTATGAACCGGCTCGTACACTACGGTCTGCTACGAAGGCCCTCCTCCGGGTCCCGACCCATAGGGAGGCCCGGAGGATGGTGACAAGATCAAGGGCCTTCTCAGTAGTGGCCCCCGAACTATGGAATAGTCTCCCTGAGGAGGTGCGCTTGGCGCCGACACTATCATCCTTTCGGTGCCAAGTTAAAACCTTTCTCCTCTCCGAGGCATTTTAATTCTTTGTTAATGATTGTAATGTTTGTAATTTGATCTTAGCTTATCCAGTTTTTTAGATTGTGAAATTTGATTTTAGATTGTGATGTTTTTGTATTTTACTGTATTTTATTGTATTTATGTTCACCACCCAGAGAGCTATTGCTAGTCGGGCGGTATATAAGTTTTAAAAATAAATAAATAAATAAACTTTCCAACTAGCTTCTTACTGCTACAATTGGGAGCACTTTCCCTATGAGAAAGAGCTAAAACAGCCTTCTCCAACCCGGTGTCCTCCAGATATTTTTGAACAAAACTCCTATCAGCCCCAGACAGCAATGGCCAGGGATGATAGTTGCAATCCAAAACAATCTGGAGGGCACCAACTGGGGAAAGCTGGGATAAAACTTTTGGAGCTTTTTAGTTCACAAAAGTCTTGTAGCACTGTAGACCGATCGGGCAAGGAAGCAAAGGTCACAGACTGCCAATACGCTTTTTCAGACAGGGGATACTTGCATGGTTTCCCCTGACTGGGCCACAGTAACCCCAATCCTGACCAGCTTGTATAGGAGCTAATGACAAAAATGTAACATAGTCCACTGCATAACCCTCACAGCGACCTGGATAGTACATTTTTTTTCTTTACAGGCACCATAACATGTAACAAACTTAATTCCAGTAGCGCAGCTACAGGGACCAGCTGCTGTGGATGCCTGAAGTAGTAGCCAGGGTAAACGCATTTTAAATGTAATTGCAGCCTCACAGGAAGTATGTTATGGATAAGAGAAAATATTGTTAATCATATACTGTATACTCCCTATATGATCCTCCTAGGGATAGATTTCTCAAAGGAATTCTTCACAGAGTTTCCTTTTTGACAAGTAGGGAAAAAATGTGTTATTCACTGATGGATGGGATAAACATACTGCATACACACGACAGGTTAGACGAGATTTAATTGTACAACATGGGGCCCAGTGCGTTGGGGACCATCTATGCCAAAATGTAACTCAAATCTGTTTGTATCTCTCTTGTATTTCTGTGATGACCAATGGCTGTCACAAATAAATCTGATTAACTGACAGAGTCTTTAGAACTGCAACCTTTGACAGGTCTCATTTTTGTTGTCTCCTCAAGACTCTTACCATTATCTGACGATGCTAACCTTAAGGTAAAAGCCCTGAAAATGGTCCTCCTTTACACAATAAAAGAAAACAAAAAAGGGGTTTCTTTTATATAAAATCTATTTTTCCACTTTTTAAAGTCTAAAGTTAATTTATGAGTCTGTCGCATATGCCCTGTAAAAGGCCACATCAAGAAACTGTGAACACATTTTTTTTAAAAAAAGCAAGACCAGCTTCAAAAGGCAGGTGTCGAACCAGTTGGCACATGCTGGGAAAGATGAAGAAGCCGCCTGCCCATTCTCTTGACCCCGTCTGTCTGCAAGGCTTTACTTCAGCCACCTTGTCCATTTTTTTCACTGAATTATGCCATCTTGTCCATTTTGAGCTGCTTGGCTGGGATCTGCAGCCACTGAAGGGACAGGTGTATTGCTCTGCAAAAACCGACGGAAGTCCTTGATCATGGGGCGAAGGATCTGGATGAGGGCATTCAAAGCCGCCTGTGTCCCTTCCATGGCCTGGGCCTGGCGCTCCTGTGCACAGGCCTGCACTTCCTGAGAGCGACGGATCATCTGCAGCAGGTCGTTTTGCTGCTCAAGGTGCTGGGAGATCTCTTTCACATGGAGGTTGGTCACTCGCTGCTCCTGCAGGAGCTTGGCCGAGTTCAGGGCGATCCGGCTCTTCAGCTCCTGAGGCTTCACGGAGACCTCTGCTTGCTGAGCCATCATCTCTAAGGGGGCTTCGGCAGTGACTGTGGTGGGGGCTTCTGTTGTGCAGTACTCCACAACACCATCCTCCAGACTATGGTATGTTGTCTCCGCTGGAACTAGGAAGAGAGGTTTTTTTTTTTTTAAAAAAGTTAGAATATATTTTCCCCCAAAGCAGTTTATATAGTAAAAACTTGGAAAACAATTAAAGCACCTTAAACCAGTGTGGTGTAGCGGTTAAGAGTGTTGGACTACAACCTGGGAAACCAGGGTTCAAATCCCCACACAGCCACGAAGCTCACTGGGAGACCTTGGGCCAGTCACTGCCTCTCAGCCTCAGAGGGAGGCAATGGTAAACCCCCCTCTGAATACTGCTTACAATGAAAACCCTATTCATAGGGTCGCCATAGGTCAGGATCGACTGAAGGCAGTCCATTTCCATTTTTCAAACATAATCTGAAGCTTTCACAATGGCTTTCATGTGCTCTTCTTTTTAGACTTTCTGACCTCACTGGCTATCAGCAGCCCATGGCTCTCAAAACTGTCATAGGAGGCTGCTGTTGTAGGCACAGTGATGTTAAAAAGTCTTATCCCCAGACCTCTTGCTGTTATCGCGTTGCCAGGCCTGCAGCCCCTCTGCCATGGAACACAAGGTGCCAGTCCAAAGAGGGCAGGAGCTTCTCCTTGCCTGGTAGATAGCATCAAGCCCGAGGAGGATTTGACCAATTAGTGGAGAACAAAGCTATCAATGACTACTAGCCACAATGGCTATGTTCTACCTCCACGGTCAGAGGCAGTAACCCTCTGAATGCCAGTCCCTGGGAATCACAAGTGGAGAAAGGGCAGCAGCGGCATCCCAGCTTTGGAAGTTCCTCTCCAATATACAAGCGGCACCTACTCTTTTTGATGCTAGCTGAAAGCCCATCTATTCACCCAGGCTTTTGCTGGATAGAAGTGCCTGATGCTATTTTCTGTTTGTAGTTTATCTGCCTTGTTTTTATAATTGGTTGTAGTATACTGTATGTCTGGATTGTATTTTAATGGTAACTCGCTGTAGAATTACACTGAAATGAAGAGCAGGTGAGAAATATTTTAAATAAATAACGTTTATTGTAGCATAAGCTTTCACGGGCCAGAGTTCACTTCACCAGAAGCATGAAGTGTAATCCTAAATTAGCAGGCATATTATTCACAGCTGGTTGCAGGAGTTGGCTGGAGAGGAGTGTGGGAAGTGAGAAACAACATGACAAAAGAACAGATAGTGACAATTACACAAAAGCAGTGACAATCAACAAGGTGGTGTTGGTGACAAAATGTTGTAGCAATGATAAAACAGCGGTACTGTGATAAAAATCCATAATCTCACTTGAAGCCACAGGTGATAGGATTGCATTTCATGATGAAGACTCCCTTTGAAGTCCTTTTGTTCAGGAATGGCTACCTGAAGGCCCTGGTATACTGAAATGGTCTCCTTCTGGTTTCTGGATATTGTCATGTTTGAGTCCATTTACTGTTTTGTGGAGAGGCCTTCCAGATGTTGCTGGACTCCAATTCCCATTATCCCTGGCCATTGGCCATGCTTGCGGGGCTGATGGGAGCTGTAGTTCAGCAACATCTGGAGGGCCAAATGTTCCCCACACCTGTTGTAGAGACTGGCCTCTTTGTCTTACGCAAAAATCATGGCTGGCAGAGGATATACTAACCCATTTAGTATTACATGTCATGTATCTGATGGATTCTGGCCCAGGACTGCTTATGCCGCAATGAATTTATTAGTCTTTACGGTACCACATGACTCTTTGTTGGTTTTGTTGCAGCAGACTAATGCCGTTCTGGACTTTATGCCCACAAATGCCACAGAAGAGGCGTTCCCTGTACATGTGGCAGTGGTGAGGGTAAGGAGAAGAGAAGCACCCCTCCCTTAAAACGTTGCCTCCTATCTCTAGCATTTACAAGTACTTGTACCAGTAATATTTTAAAATATGATGACCAATTAATGTCATTCCATGATGTCTATTCAGGACCAAGCTCCATTGAGTTCAGTGGGACTTACTCCCAGTTTAGTGAGCACAGGATTGCAGCCTTAGGATTGGCCTGTATATCTAAGAGTTTCAGTTGACCAAACGCTGCAGCCCTGGTCCTTATTTTAAACCATATATGGGGGCGGGGAAACTCAAGCCCAGTGGCCGAATGTTTTAGCCATATCCATTATTTATTAAATTTATATCCTGCCCTTCCTCCCAAAGGAGCGTAGGGTGGCAAACCACAAATGACAAAGCAGTAAAAAAATATTTTTTATAAAAAGAATATTAAAAACAATTCCCACACAGAAGATGACTGGGATAAAGGTCTTTACTTAAAAGGCTTGTTGAAAGAGGAAGGCCTGTAATAGCTGCCAAAAAAGACAACAGAGATAACGCCTGTCTAATTTTTAAGGGGAGGGGATTCCAAAGGGTAGGTGCCACTAGAGGTCCACTTCCTATTTTGTGTGGAATGGACCTGTCGACAAGATGGTATAAATACAGATAATAAATAATAAATAAATAAATCTGCAGGAGGCCCTCACCTGCAGAGTGCGGTGATATATATAAGGGGCAAGATAATCGTTCAAATATCCTGGTCCCAAGCTGTATTGGGCTTTATACACCAAAACTAGCACATTAAACTTAGCCCGGCAGCTAACTGACTGCCAGTGCAATTATTTCAGCAGAGGGGTAACATGTTGGCAATGTCCTGCCCCAGTGAGCAGTTGCACCAGCTGCAGCTTCTGGACCAACCTCAAGGGTAGTCTCACGTACAGTACATTGCAGTAATCCGTATTATCTTTTTCTGTGTAGCAAGTCAGATTTTAAGAAGAACATCAGAATTTACACCACCAGACAGGCACAAAACAGACAACATAACAGGTAATGGGCTATGTCATCTATTACTTGCATCCCACAAATACGGAATCCCTATCAGTAATCCTGATAATCTTTTTTCTCTCTGGCTCCCATACATTCTTGTTAGTTTTAGGAATCTGAAACATATTTCCAGGAATAAAGATAAGCAGGCCAAAAAAAAAATGGAGATATATATAGATTGAGAGATGATCAAGCTAGGCTACAAAATAAGCATCTTAGCTTGCAGAGTGAAGTAGACCTGAAAGCACCAGTGAGATGAGGGATCCTGTTCTAATAATTAGTGTGTTCTGATCTCCCATCCTCCTCTACTTATGCTTATGGCTGTGCTCAGTGAAATCCTGACTCAAAGGGAGAAGCAGGGAACAAACGAAGGAGACCGCAGCAGGTCTTACACAAAGCACCACAGATGGGGGAAGAAATCTCTTTTCTGGTCTCATCAGAGTCTGATTGCCAGTCATCAGATCAAATTATGTTGCTAGTGGTGACAAAGCACTTTTTTAACACCCCAGTATTATGTATGCATAAGAACCTGTAGAATGCAATTCATGAGGAAGCATAGGGGTGCCTGTAACATGTTGCATAAGAACTGTCTGCTGGCTTAGGCCAGTGGCCCATCCAATCCAGCATCTTGTTCTCACAGTGGACAGCCAGATGCCTGTGGGAAGCCCTCAAGCAGGACCTGGTTGCAAGAGCACTCTCCCCCCTGTGGTTTCCAGCAACTGGTATTCAGAAGCATCCTGCCTCTAAATGTGGAGGGAGAGCATAGTCATCATGGTTAGTAGCCTTATCCTCCACAAATTTGTCTAATCCTCCTTTAAAGCCATCCAAATTGGTAGCCATCACTGCCCCGATGGAGCAAGTTCTGTAACTTAACTAGGCACTGCACAAATAAGTACTTTTTGGCCTGAATCTTCCAGCATTCAGCTTCATTGGATGTCCAGAAGTTCTAGCATTATGAGAGAGGGAGAAAAACTTTTCTCTATCCACTTTCTCCATGCTATGCATAATTTTATAAACTATCATGCCATCTCTTACTCGCCTTTTCTCTAAACTGAAAAGCACCAAATGCTGCAACCTTATAGGGGAGTTGCTCCATCAGTATAAATGACTGCAAAGTAATTGACCAGCAGGTTGATACGAGACAGCTTTAGACTCTGAAGTCAAGATGCACTAGAGGTGTTGTGCTCTCGTATGCACTCAGCTGTTCAAAAATCAAGACCCAAGCTCAGTATAACACTTGAGTGTGTGGTGCAGCTACAGTGTTAGGTAAGGAGAGGGGCTGCCAAGGAAAAGATGCTAGCCTACCAGGAACAATTCCTTTAGCAAGATGAAACGGAGTGTCTGCAATAATGAAATTAGTACCTGGGCGTTGTTGTTTTAGCAATGACAAAAGACAACCATGACTCATAAGCAATATGGTGCCAGGATGCAGGAGCCTCCCATTCTGGTTTCCTGTCTGGTTAAGATTTTGAACAGAATAGCCCAAGTGGCTTTGCAGCAGAATCTATTTATATAGTACCATCAACAGAGCGACAAGACAGGCCCTTGCCCTGATGAATCTGCAATCTAAAACTTGGCAGGGGACAGCAGAGGAGGAGGCAGACAACAGCGGAGTTGAGGACAAACTGGGAAACAATGCATGCATTTTCTATCATGTGCTTGTGTTTAGTAAGGGATGAAGACTAAGGGGGTTGTGCCAAAAAAGGTAGGTTTTGAGGAGGGATTTAGACAAACGTGGTAGCACAAGGGTGTTCTGGGAGGCAATCCCAAGAGGCAGAAACAGTAAAGTCATTTGAGACAGCAGACCTTTGGGTAGCTGAGGGTTGTGGGAGTGGAGGTGAAGCAAGAAGTGTTACAAGAATTGTAGAGATGTGCAAATTCCTACGTATTTTGTCTCTGCACTTGGGAAGTTTAAGCAGTCCTACTTTTAGGAACATGGGAAGCTGTCTTACACTAGACCCACCTAGCTCCATATCATCTACACTGACTGGCAGAGGCTCTCCAAGTTTTCAGAGAGAGGACTTTCTCAGACCTATCAGGAGATGCTGGGGATTGAACCTAGGACCTTCTGTGTGTAAAGCAGATGCTCTACCACTAAGCTATAGTCCAAGATACACCACTCTCCAACATTTGGGAGTCTGTAGTCAAGCGTGCTTAAGCATTTCTACATTTCTGCACCATGACACTCCAAGTCTTGAAACTGAGACAGGCCAATTTTTAAAGTCAAATACATATTTTCAATCAATAATTCACTCACTGAATTAACCCAACTCATCCCAGTAGCAAAACATTTAAAAGGTTTGGAATATTTCAGCAGGTGCTGGGGTAGCCAGCAAGAATGTACAGGGTATAGACAAGAACAGACATGGAGGGGGAAGGAAGCCGGACCACCTATCCACAGTTCAACCTCCATACTCCAAAGCACAGCACATCACCCGCCAAGAACAGGTGCAACACATTAAGGATGCCTGCAGGGCAATGTGGGAACTATGAAAGCAAGCTAACAAAATAATATGTTGTGGAAGGCAGCACAACACATCCTAGTCACCAACAATCTGAGATGTGCAAAAGGGACCAGTTAGTCTATATGTGAGCAGAACCCATTGGACAAATGTTCTAGAGGAAGTTAGGTTTCGAGAGGGTGCTGAGGAAGGGTGCTGCGTGTCCCCCAAAATACAATTTCTAGTTAAGGCAGCCCCGCATAGTATGGAATCAGAGCAGAGCTGGTGGTGCCTGGGGATGGCTAGGGGGGTGAGCAGAGTGCGGATGTTACTCCCTCCTCCCCCAGATCCAGCATCCAGATCTCCTGCCTTCTGAGCAAAGTTATCCATCTCCCCCAAGCATATACATCAGTGGTGGAGAATCTCCAACCTGTGGGTCAATCTTTGTCCACCAGGGGATTCAATTTGGCCCATGAGGCCATTTCTCCCAAATCACCCCCACCTTTCCATCGGCTGACATCTGTGGGTAGTATCAGCCAATGCGTGGGTTCAATCCTATCGGGTGCTGCTTCACCACCACCTTCCATGCAGTGAATATGCTGGCAAAGCAACCCTTAGCTGGACTGAACCCTCTACTCATCAGATGAAGAGCGGAAGGTTCAATCCTGCTAGGGAACTTGCTGATGAAGCAGACCTCTTGTCAGGCCCAGGATGTGACTCAGGAACCAGACCAACGGCTGTAGTTAATTCGTGTTTTATTAGGGTAATGTCCAAACAAAGACTGCGTTTTCTCATGAAGCAATACAGGGATACAGGTCCTGCGGCATTGGGAGAAAGTTGACAGAGCAAGGGACTTCTTCCCGCATGTTCTTTAAGAAGGGGCCAAATGGGCGCGCAATCTTTCGCTCCTCCTTAACTGCCCCTCAGGTACTGCCCGCCTTCCCCCCCTTCTCTCCTGTCTTTTCAGCTGTCTGCGTGTGCGCGGTGAGGGGGGAAGCATCACCCCCTCCTCTTCTGAAGTTTCCGATTCCAGGATGGGGGATAGGGGAGGGGCTGATGGTAAACTGCCTCCCCGCTTTTCGGCTGTGAGCAGCCCTCCCTCTTTCCCCTCTTGCTCTGCGCCTGAAAGAGGGGGAGGCGTGAGAATGTCCAGGGAGGGCTCAGGCTCCCCGTCGCTAAGCGACCTTATCACTGGCAGTTCCTCTGTTTCGTCTTCGCTCCAAAGGGGGGAAGTTCCTCCCCCTTCCCTCTGCCATCCATCCGAATACTCTTCTCCCAACTCTCCGGGATCCAGCTCCCCGGGATTGGGACCCCAGCTCTGCCTTCCGACACCTCTACCTCCACCTTACAGAGCAACTTTGACAGGTGTCAAATGTGGCTTGTGGGATGGAGGAGATAATAATAATAAAGATAATTACTTAGGGAGGTGGTGGGCTCTCCAACACCGGGGGCGTTCAAGCAGCACTGGACAGCCACCTGTCGGGTATGCTTTGATTTGGATTCCTGCATTCAGTAGGGGGTTGGACTTGTAGGCTCCTTCCAACTCTACTATTCTATGATTCTATGATTGTATAACCTGGCCCTCTGGACCAAAAAAGTTCCCCACCCTGACATACATAGCCTAGGAAGAGCTATAGCAGCTCAGTGGTGGAACATCTGCTTTGCATGCAGAATGTCCCAGGTTTAATCCCCATCTCCAAGTAGGGCTGAGAGAAACTCCTGTCTGAAACCATGGAGAGCCACTGCCTGTCAGTGTGAAATAGACTGGCATAAGGCAGCTTCCTGTGTTATAACCAAACACATGTACATATCATTTTCAGATACATTCCAGAGGTGGAAATTTAGAGTAGTGCGATCTTGTAAGTAAATTCTGTATTTTCAATGGGACTTACTCCTTAGGAAGTTTAGGGTTATAGCCTTCATTGTTGCAATAACAGAGAGTCTTGTGGGACGTTAAAGCTATGGTAGATCTATTGTAGCTTTCACAGAGGAGAGCCCACTTAGATGTATATTGTTAAGCTTCCCACTTCTCTGAGTTCTGAGAAGCACCACGGGAGCTGTGCTTGTCCAGGTTTGCTTTCCTTTGAAAGGACATCATGGGAGGCTTATTGGTTCACTGGCATCTTAATGCTAGTTAAGTTGTCTGATATCTCCCAATCATCTTCACAGACTTGCTGGAGATGTGGATAAGAAAAGGGCACATACTTCCACCTATGGTGAATTGCCCTAAAGTAGCAATTTTCTGGAGTCAGGTATTTGAAGAAATTCAGCAGATTGCCCACTAAGTCACACTACCAATTCCCATCCTGGCAATTTTGAACATTTGGGATAGTCAAAATATGGACTGCAAAAACAAAGAACTAATCAATTACTAATGATAGGTTGCTAATGGCAGGCAGACTGACCATCACACGCTTTTGGAAGTACATGGATAAAGCCATGGTGGAAATTCAGTCTGACAAAATCTGATTTCTGGCCATGTCAGAAAAGCTAACTCAAAACATTTGTTTACAAAGAGGAATATCAAGAAAATACACTTTTTATCCAGTCTGGCTTGACTTTATTAAATATATCTGTGAGGAAGCAGAGGCCCCAAACACACCATCAGGTTATGTAAGCTTACAAAACTTTTAATAGCTAAATGATTGACATGGAAGACCAGCGACCAGTATTTTGGGAACTCCATGCTCCACACTATGGAATTTGTGAAGAGACAGAATAATCAGACTAAACACTAACTTTTATTTTGTATTTTATTTATTTTTACTTACCTTTGTTGTAATTCTGGGGATTTCTCTCATGTGTTTATTTTTGTCTTTTACAAAATTAAGAAAAAAAAGAGTTTATTTACAAGTCTATATAGGTTGAGACAAAATTTAAACTGGTATGAGGAACCTTCTTTCAAAGGTCACTGGGGGCCAATTAAGTATTAATTGTATTAGAAATAAAATAAATTAAACATACTGTAACACCTAGATAGATAGTGCTGAGGCATGGCTGTCTCCTGAAGCTCTGACTACACAGGCTAGGAAACAGCAACAGGAACAATCCTGCAACCATTCCTGGAGTGAGAGGCAGGTGAAGACACTAACCTGCTTCTACGAGAAGTTATTACTGTTGGAACAAGAAGTGTAGACAGGGGAGAGTTGAATGCTGTTGCTGGAAGTTGCTTGGAGTTCTTTCCAGCAACAATACCCAGTCAGCAGCTCACCTTGCATCCTTTGCTCACTAACAGCCAGCCGGGTAGGATGTGTGGCAGTGGCACCCAACCTTACAAAATGGCTGCCAGTCCTTCCCTCACAGAATGCTGGCCTGAAGCAGTGCTGGGTGTTGCTACTGGAAGATGCTTGGAGCAACCACCCACCCTTCCCATGGCCCTTTCCTCAGGGGGAAGTAGCCACCTGGAAATGTCCAAGAGCTAGCAGAGGTGACATCTGACCTCTAGGCCAGAGATTTCCCACTCTTCCTGACTTAAACAATGCCCCATGTTAGTTCTCAGGACAGAGGCAGCCAGCATCATAAAATGCTTATGGAGCTCCAAAAGTAGTTTTGCTTTTGTTTCTACACAAGTGGCCTATAGCGCATTGTAACATACAAATCGCAGAACCAGAAATCAGTTGAATTTCATTACCTATGTACCTCCCTGCCTACAATTTTTGTTTTCTCTTTCTTCCCATATTTGTATGTATACATATCTGCTTCCCACATCTGACAAAGTAGGTTTTACCCCATGAAAATTTATGCCACAATACATCTTCAAAGCACCACACTTTTTTGGGGTGGAGGGGAGCTTAGATTTTCAAAATTCTACACATGCTACCAGATATACAAATGTATATTGTTCAGATTAAGACAGGAGAATTAGGTCTCAAATATCTGAAAGACCTGCTTCTTCTTAACAGAACTTCTTGGGTGTTCAGGGTGGCAGAGGGAACTCTTTCAGCAGTTCCACATGCCTTCAAGTTTGGGTCTGGGAGAGGGTATATGGTAGCCTCAAACCTGTTGAATTCCCTTCCCACAATTTAACTGTACGGCTTTTGTCATAAGGCGAAAATGTACCGCTTTGGCCTTTGACACTGAAATACGGGCTCCTGCTGGGAGGAAGGGTGGGATATAAATCAAATAATAAATAAATAAATAAAATAAAATATATTTTAGGACTCACTTTTCTTTTGATTGTAAATTGTTTAACCTATTTTAATACTGAATTTTTACATTGTTGCAATGCACCCTGTGGAGCTCATGGTGAAGGGCAGTTGAGAAGTCTAATAATCAAAATAATAGCTTCATCAAGATGAGCAGTTTAATAAGTATTGCATGTACCATGAGGAGCGAAGAAACAACACACTTACTCTGAGTAAGGGTGACAGTTGTGGCTGTAGCAGTAATAGGTATTTCAGATCCATCTGCAGCAGTGCAATCTCCAGCGGGCAGACTAATAATGGTGGCTTCTCCCAGCAAGTTACAGATGCGCTGCTGCATGGGAGTGAGAATAACTGGGGCAGCCGTGGCACCTGCTGGACCCTCAGTATCCTGTCCCTCGACTCCTCCATCCTGGCCATCACCACCACCTTCCATTGCAGCCCGGACCTGTGCTACCTTGCGCCGCACCTCAGTCTTGAGATCAGACCATTTTTTCTTGACTTCGGGCAGCTCCCGGCGGCAGGTGGCAACAGCGTTCACACGGTGTAGGATGTTATGCCAAGCAGTAGCCTTGGCAGCCAGCGGCACGCCAGCGTTGAAGTGGTTGATAAGCAGGTGCTTGCTCCGCTCCAGCTCCTCCACAATGATCTCCACTTCCCGCTCTGAGAAGTTCATTTTCCGCTTTTTGGCTGGCGGCGCTGGGGGAGATGACATCGCCATGGAATGTCAGAGGCCCAAGACAAGTTGGTGAGTGTTGTAGGTGCAAGAAGTCCAGAGGCAAAACAGGGTGGCAGGATGCCTGGAAAAAGTGCAGGAAGCCAAGCTGAAAGACAACAGCCTGAGGCACAGGTCTGGAGTAAGTCACAAGAGGTAAGGTTATTCCTGTTGACCAAGGCAGAGAACATCTGCTATGAAAGAACACAGCAAGTGAATCTCCCAGACTCTTCCTAAAAGGCAGAAAGTAACAACCTCAAATTTACTTATTTATAAAATGTTATACCGCTTAATAAAAATCTCAAAATCTTACATAAAAACAATTCAAAACATTATTCAGTAAAATTTTCTAAAAACTAGATAGAATGAGATTAAAACAAAACAACTCTTTATCACAAATAAAACTGAGCAGTATACAAAAGGTGGGGTAAACATATGTATTTTAAAGAGACACTTAAATATAATTACTGTCTTCCGCTCACAAATTTCCTGAGGAAGGGCATTCCAGAGAGTGGGTGCTATCACCAAGGAGGCCCACTTCTATTTTCTCACCAAATGAAAATCCATGCTTAAATATCAGCTTATTCTGCCCCAGAGGAAGCAGCCTTAACTAGAAGAAATGCATTTATAAATTATCTGTATGGTCAAAGGTTTAATGCAAAGCCACAGATTGCAAAAGCTGGACAGGAAGATGTTATCACATCTTGCTCAATGGTGAGCAGAAGTTGGTTCTAAGATTTCATATGGTCACTTTTTGAAGACCCCTTTCAGAAGTTTTTTTTTGAGGGGGGGAGTTGGTCCATAATGCAGAGAGCAAGTGGGAAGACGGAAATACATTTATGGTTTCTAAGAACCAAGGTGGTAAGGAAGTCATTTGAGGGGCCAGGAAACCCAAGAGGATATGGAGGGACACGAAGAAACTGGCTTGACCAGTATAGCAGGTTCCTCTGCTACAACTCCATCTCTACAGATTCAAAATCACAGGCTGTAAGGGGACCCCAAGACATCATCCAGACCAACCCCCCAATCCTATAACACTATAACGTTTATAGTGCCTTTCGTTTTTTCTCTTCCCCTCCATCTTTTAAACGTTATAAACGTCAGTGTAACTTCTGAGAATGAAGGTAAAATAATTTTGGTTTTTGTAGGGGGGAGGCAAAATGAAACGTTTTTAAAGGTCAATATAATTTCCGAGGAGGAATAAAAATAATTAAATATGATTTCACTTTCAGTATGATTTCTGAGGGAATGGGAGGGGGGAAATGAAAACTCAGCATTATATTTTATAATGGAGAAGGCGGGGAGAAAGAGAAGGGACCCTAGAGAATCCCCTGAAGCGGGCTTGCTGAGGTAAACCCAGCAAAGGAGACAGGCTGACGGGGAGGCAAGGAAGGGGTGTGGGCAACCGAGGGTATTGAAAGGAATTCAGGAAAAGCCCAAGGCCTTGAGGCCTAGAAGAAGGGTGGGGGAAAATCCCTGGACAGCCAACCAGCCTCAGGCAGGGATGAACCCCAAAGAGCCCTCAGAAGGCCCTTTCCCCTCCCCATTTCTCTCTCCGTTAAGGCGAAAGTAAAAAAAAAAATACGCAAATTGCGTACCCCAACTACCCGTCGGTAGAGATCCTCTAGTCTGCGGTAGTGGCGTAATGGCTTCCAGAATCAGCGTCTCTGGTCTTTCCCTTCTCATTGGCCTACACTCCTGCCTATCAAGAGCCAGCATCCATAACATCACCCAACTTATTAAGGCTATTGGTTTACTTAGGCCATACGCGAAGATCGTCATGTCTTTGTCAGCTAGAGAATCTTGCCTTAATGCTTACTGGTTCCCCGTATGCCCTTTTACTGGCCAATAGGCAATCCTGCTCATTACACAATTATCTTCCTCCAATGGCTACCCACTATCTCACCACTCTCTTCTTTTCATTGGTTGAGAGGCTTAGCTGGTGGCCTGCCTCTCTACGTCAGCCTATCAAAAGTACATGAAGAGTTTAGTTGTTCCTGTCAAGACCGCCCGCAAAGGACTTTAAGGGGGGGGAGAGGCGGAGCGAAGAAAACACAACTGAGTCACGTGTCTCTCTTAAAACTCAGCGCTTCCCACCCTGCCTTTCGTTTTTTCTCTTCCCCTCCATCTCCTTTCGCTTTTAAAAAAAATTTCCCCGCCCCTTCCTTTCCTTTTGATTGGCTAGCTGGGTGCGGAGCCGCCCGCAGTTCCTCCCCCACTCCTTCCTTTTGATTGGCTTAGGAGGATGGAAGTCACGAGCGCCTTCCGCTCGCCTTTTTTTTTGTCGTGGTGGCGGTTCGGGTGAGTCGCTTCCCCGGCGCGAGGTGGCCGAGTTAAACCAATCAGGCGGCTCAGATGAGTCATTTCGACGGCTGGAGCCGGCCGAGTTAAGCCAATCAGCGGGCGGCGCGCGATGGCCGGGTGGGAGTAGTGAAAGAGGCTCGTTCCGTTAGGTGCGTGCGCCGCCATTTACCGGCGAGCGGTTGTGGGAGGTGGTAGTGGCCACTGAGGGGCCGAGACTGTTGGTTATGCCGGCCGGCGCGCGGCGCTCGCTGGCTTCCCCGGTGGTGAGCGGCGTCCTCTGTCAATGCGGCACGGCGCCGACGACGGTCTGTTCGAGCGGGCCTCTCCCGGCGGCATCCACGGCAGCAGTCGCGAGTGAGGGGAGCGGCGGCGGACCCTCTCCCTCTCCTCCTCCTCATTCCGCTTCGCTCCTGGAGCACGAGCGGCGCCTACATAGCCTCTTCCTGCAGCTCGACGTGAACCGTGATGGCGCCCTTTGCGTCCACGACTTGGCCGTCGGCTTGGAACGGCTCGGGCTCCACCGCTCCGAGAGGGACTTGTGGGTGAGTCCCTTTGGAATTCAGCCCCGGGACCTGTTTTCTCCCATCGCTTCCATATCCTCTTGGCTCGTTCCTGTTTTCTGCTCACGCTACAGTCCTTGTGCTGTTTGGGACCATTTCCTTTTCCCTCCCCGGCCCTTTTCCCTTTTGTGTTGTGACAGATTGTAAGCTTTGCAGGGAGGAACTAATGTATCGTGAACTTTAATTTAAAATCAACAACAACGTATAAAGCATATACGTCATCCTACATAATCTTACCATATCATGATTCACCAGTAGCCAAACAGAAAAAAACATATTTGAATATCATAATTATACACATGCTTACACATAATATACAGTATAGTTTATAATTTAGTATATAGTAAAATATATGTGTATTTATTTATTCAAAGCATGAAATGATTAACATAAGAACATAAAAAGAGCCTGACTGCTTGATAGTGCTGTATATAATTGCTGTCATTGTCGTCATATACATCTTGCTGGCTCTCTGCCACCTTTTTCGTGATGATCAGCCATGTCTGTTTGGGCTATGCTAACTGAAACTGAAGTGGAGTGCTTTAAAAAAAAAATTAAGTAGAATCCTTTTTGTGTGTGTGCATAGATCCTTTTCACTGCAAGTATGACTGCAGTCTGTTTCTCATTCCCACAAAACACTTCTGCATTTAGCCAGAATGTCTTCCAGGTCAGGAAGTTTCTCAGGCAGACCTGATACAACAAGTTATAGCTGTCACCATTACGGTGTTTATGGCATATGCAGCCGCCTTAGAATTTCTGTTCCATCATTTTGAGATCCAGACACCATTCCCCATGTTAGTGTAGAACATCAGAGGGACAGGTGTTGACTAGCCCCTTGGAAGCCTCTCCATGGAAAATTTTGTCCACCTGCTGGTCCATTATTTTCTGGCGACCCAAGAGGACAGTCAAGATCCTTGTTTCACATTGTTAAAGGTGGACATTCTAATCTCTTGTGAGCCTTGTGTAGAGATATGAAGGGCCAGGGAAAAACTGGAAAAATTCAGGAAAAAGTCCAGGTTTTTCCGTTTTTCGGGGGGGGGGAGATGAAAACAGTATTTTTCCAGGGTTTTTTTCCAGGTCTTCCACATCTAGCTTTGTGGAAAATGAGTGCCTGCATTGCCATGTAAATCAGTTTCCTCCATTCCAACCCAATACAGTGTTCTGTGCTTTACAGTGGACAGCATGGGTGGGGAAACCCCACTTGGGAATCTTGTGGGAAGCAATGCAATGCATTTTTAGAGGAGTTGCTAATAGGGATACCTGTTAGGAAAGGGAAGCTCTGAGATGAGATTGCATGTATTTAGATTTATTAAATCTAATAAATAATATTAATAAATATGTTTTTAAAGATGTTTTATTTTAATATGTTTTTAAGGATCTTTTGTTGTAATGTATTTTAAAGTCTGTTTTTATGATGTTTTAGAGTGTTTTTAGTGCTTCCATTTGCTGCCCTGGACTCCTACTGGGAGAAGGGGTGAGATGATGATGATGATGATGATGATGATAATGATGCACTCTTGGAAAATTCTTGGATGATGGCCAGCCAGGTTTGGTTAAGAGAGACATGGGCAAAGAGCTGGTACGATGACACAAACCAGTCAAGAAGGAGCAGCAGAACACAAGATATTGAGGGATAATCTTGGAAAGCCTTTTGGAGGTGGGGGTGGGTGATAGAGGAGAGCTGCCTTGTCTCATCTGCTGGGTCTGAAGGCTTTGAGTGGATGCTTCATGTGAAGGAAATGTCAGCTAGGAGAATAGCTTATGATAGGTAAATAGGGAGAAGGGAGTACAGATTAAAGCTACCAGAGAAATGTTCTGTAGAAGGACAGGGACTTTGTGGATTAAGGGAGAGGGGTTCATGAGAATTACTGGATGGAAAGGGGCAGCTTTAAGCTACCCCATTTTGCTTAGTCCACAAACCTGTAGTTTAAAATACATATTTATTTAACTGTTTATAAGCTGACTTTTCGTAGAACATCAAGGCAGCTTACAACATACAAGATACAATAAAATTTAAAAGCCAGTAGAACATCATTAAAAACAATAATAAAAGCATCAATAAATACTACATTGGTTAGAGAGAAATTCTTGTTTAAAAAGTCCAGTTCTCAAGAGACACCTGAAAGAAAGGAGGGATGGTTCCTGCTGAAATTTGACAACCAGTGCAGCTCTTTCAGTAGTGGGGTAACATGTTGCCAGTAATCCGCTTCTGTAACCAGTGTAGCCACTGCACTCTGCACTAGTTGCAGCTTCTGGATCAGATACAAGGGCAGCCCCACATAAAGCACGTTAAATTGAGTCTTCAAGTTACTATTGCATGGACTGCGTAGTTTTATGTGGTTACACTTCATGTACATTACTGCAGTAAGAAGCCCTTAGTTGTTTTTAGAAGGCTTGTGTGGCCACTGTAATTATCTGATAGTCACAAGAAAGCTTTGCAAGCGGGGTAATGGAGGGCTCGGTCCTGGGCCCAGTGCTCTTCAACATTTTTATTAATTACTTGAATGAGGAGGTGCAGGGAATACTTATCAGATTTGCAGATGAGACAAAATTGGGAGGGATAGCCAATATCTTGGAAGACAGAAACAAAATTCAAAAGGATCTTGATAGCCTAGAGCATATTGGGCTGAAAAGAACAGAATGAAATTTAACAGGGCTAAGTGCAAAGGTCTACACCTAGGAAAAAAATAACCAAATGCACAATTATAAGATGGGGGATACTTGGCTCAGCACTACTACATGCCAGAAGAATCTTGGGATTGTTGTTGATCACAAGCTGAATATGAGACAACAGTGCGAAGGGGCTGCAAAAAAGGCAAATGCTATATTAGACTGCATTAACAGAAGTATAGGTTCCAAATCATATGAAGTATTGGTTCCCCTCTATGTGGCAATGGTTAGGCCGCATCTTGAGTACTGCGTCCAGTTCTGGACACCACACTTTAAGAAGGATGCAGATAAATGGAACGGGTTCAGAGAAGGTCAATGAGGATAATAATAATAATAATAATAATAAATTTTATTTTTCAGCCGCCCATCTGTCCGGGTTAGGGACACTCTAGGCGACGAACAACAAGAATAAAAACAATACATATAGATCAACATAATCAAATTTTAAGCTAAAAAAACATTCATTAATTCAGCACATAAATTAATCTGTCCCAATCTTGTAGGCCTGCCTGAACAGCCAGGTCTTCAAGGCTTGGCGATAGCTGGACAGGGAGGGAACATGTCTGAGATCGAAAGGGAGAGAGTTCCAGAGGGTGGGGGCCACAACAGAGAATGCCCTTTCTCTGGTCCGTACCAGCCTAGCTGTTCTCACTGGTGGGACCGAGAGAAGGTCTTGCGAGGCTGATCTCGTCAGGCAGCACAATCGGTGATTCTGGAGGTGTTCCTTCAGATATACTGGGCCGAAACCGTATAGGGTTTTAAAGGTCAACACCAACACCTTGAATTGGGCCCGGTAGACAACTGGTAGCCAGGAAAGATCTAATAACACTGGGGTGATATGATCCCAGCAACGGCTATGCGTAATCAAGCGTGCCGCCACGTTCTGTACCAGCTGTAATTTCCGGACTGTTTTCAAGGGTAACCCCACGTAGAGCGCATTGCAGTAGTCTAAGCGAGAGGAGACCAGGGCATGTATCACCTGAGGGAGCAGGTGAACAGGAAGATAGGGACGCAGTCTCCGTATCAGATGTAATTGATACCAAGCTGCCCAGCTCACTGCTGTAATCTGAGCCTCCATGGACAGCTGGGAGTCAAGTATGACCCCAAGACTGCGGACCTGGTCCTTCAGGGGTAAACTTACCCCATCAAGCATCAGGTCAGTAATTCCTAACTTCATTTTTTCTCCCACAAGTAATACCTCAGTCTTGTCGGGGTTCAGCTTCAGCCAATTCTCTCCCATCCATCCACTTATGGATTCTAGGCACTTGGACATGGTATTCGCAGCCAACTCTGGTGAGGACTTAAAGGAGAGATAGAGCTGAGTGTCATCTGCGTACTGATGGCACTGCAACCCAAAACTCCTGATGATTGCTCCCAGCGGTTTCACATAGATGTTGAATAGCATGGGAGAGAGGATAGAACCCTGTGGCACTCCACAATGAAGAGGCCAAGGGTCTGAAACCTCATCTCCCAATGCCACCCATTGCTGCCTATCCGAGAGATAGGAACGGAACCACTGCAAGACAGTGCCTCCTATTCCTAATCCCTCTAGGCGGTTTAAAAGGATACCGTGGTCAATGGTATCGAAAGCCGCTGAGAGGTCCAGGAGGACAAGGAAGGTGTATTCACCCCTATCCAGTGCCCTCCGCATATCATCTACCAGAGCGACTAAGGCTGTTTCCGTACCATGACCAGTCCTAAAACCCGATTGGTATGGATCTAAATAATCCGTTTCCTCCAAGTGTGTCTGTAATTGTGCAGCCACCACCCTCTCAATCACCTTGCCCAAGAATGGTAAATTAGAGACTGGGATGATCAGGGGATTGGAAACAAAGCCCTATGAGGAGAAACTGAAAGAACTAGGTATGTTTAGCCTTGAGAAGTGAAGACGGAGGAGAGATATGGTAGCACTGTTCAAGTATTTGAAAGGTTTCCACACAGATGAGGGCCAGGATGTCTTGTCATCCCAGAGTGCAGGGCACAGAGCTCAAGTTACAGGAAGCCAGATTTCAACTGAACATCAGGAAAAACTTCCTAACTGTTAAAGTAGTATGACAGTGGAACCAATAACCTAGGGAGGTGGTGGGATCTCCAACAGTGGAGGCATTCAAGAGGGCAGCTGGACAGCCACCTGTCAGGTATGCTTTAATTTGGATTCCTACATTGAACAAGGTGTTGGACTCAGTGCCCTTATAGGCCCCTTCCAACTCTACAATTCTGTGATTCTATGAACTGGTGTAAAATCCACAATCATAAAAGCAGCATATTTTCATATGGAAATTTACATTACTGGTTCTTGTCAAATAAGCATACAGTAGGGCCCCAGTTCTCAGCTCCCCACTTCTCGGCATTCCGCTAATATGGCGCCAGTGGGGAGATCAGCTGGAGGAGGGGCTGGAGCTCCCAGCGCTCCAGCTGATCTTCCTCTCCTCGGAGGCGGGTCAGACTACCGTGCTCGACCCGCCCGAGGAGGGGAAGATCAGCTGGAGCGCACTACAGCTGATCTTCTCCTCCTCTGGTGCAATCAGTGAGTTCGGTTCCAGACCCCCGCACTACAGCTGATCCACTTTTTGACGGTTTTTGCTTTTTGGTGGAGGTCTGGAACCAACCTGCCATATGAGTGAGGCCCTACTGTAGTATCTTTGGTTGTTCTTCATTAGAGCATTTCTCGCCCACAAATGTTTTTTTACATACTTGATGTTTGGCTTCTGTTCCCTATTTTATGCTAGTAATGTGGCACAGCTTTGACTCTAGTGGGTGCTGTAGCTGCACAATTTGTGGCCTAGTGAAGAAAATCTAGATCTAGATTCCAGGATTTTTTGTCACAAATCTGATACTTTGAGACTGTCCCTGCATGGATAACTTAAATTTTTTCAATCTCACCACTGTATGACTATATTGCAATTTTTATTTGCATGTCTGGGTTCAGATGCGCACCGTTCTGTCTGAGGCTGGGTTGCCTTCATAGAAGCTTCTAGGTTCTTATGAACGCTATGTCTCACTGCTACTTACCTTAAACGGTGTGTTTTGGTTTTATAAATTCTTCATGAGACAAGCAGTAGCAATCAAGTACTTCAGCTACAGGAAGAACAGTGATGTGTGTCTTGTGGAAGATCTTCCTGTGCAAATTAGGGTAATTTGCAGATTGTGATTTGCATTGCAAAGAAATCAGTTTGCATCAGAAAAGTCACTCTGTATTCGTAATTGGAATCCATTTATTGCTACTAATAACAGTTTGAAAAATACAGCAATGGAAAACTTTCTGTTTTGGAAATTTTTCTGTCCCCCATCATTGAGGAAGGATAAATGGAAAGTCATATGGTTGATTTGAGATGCTAAAAAAATGGAAATGGACTGCCTTCAAGTTGATTCTGACTTATGGCAACCGTATAATAAAAATAAAATAATAAAATTTTATTTATTAGTCGCCCATCTGTCCGAGTTAACGGACAGGGTTTACCATGAATAGGGTTTTCATGGTAAGCGGTATTCAGATGTGGTTTACCATTGCTTTCCTCTGCGGCTGAGAGGCAGTGACTGGCCCAAGGTCACCCAGCAAGCTTCATGGTTGTGTGGGGATTCGAACCCTGGTCTCCCAGGTCACTCTCAGAGAAACTTGCTTTTTGGTTCTTGTTGTTTTTGCTTTGGTTGACACCTGTCCTTTCTTTTGTTGTTGTTGTGGCCATAAGTATAGTTCTTTTGTTGTTGTTGTTTATTTCTATTTTACATACAACAAATACAACTTTATCCCCCTTTTATCCTTTCTTTTTTCAGCCCACATAAACAATACATCTGGGACTGAAATCTGAAAGTGTGCATGATGAACCTACTGATTGATAGGTGTAAAATTTTTATAGAACTGGTAAAAAAAATGACTGAAAGATTTGTAAGTTAACTTTTCTTTCTCAAAATTAACACTTCAGCTGATTTGCAATGTGAATAATACTTAGACTGGCCAAAATTGTACTTTCATTACAAATACCTCTTTTGATTTTTCTTTCACAATGATGAAACAGTGACGTAAGTAGTTTGGGAGAGGTTCAAAGGTAGCCTCAATACATGGAAATACTCTTGTGTTTCTGCTATCTGTAACTGTGATGTGTGCCATGAACCTTTTGACTCTCACTAGATTTGTACTAGCAGATGTACTTCTTACTTTCATCTCAACACTTAATCTGACATTCTTCCATCTATCCTTGTGCAGAATCCTCATCTTGACTTTCATCTCTTCTCTCGCAGACTCTGGCAACTCTTCTCTCACTTGTCTTCTCATGTATCAGCTGTCTAGATTCCTTCATGTGAGCTCTGCTACTTGATTTCCTCACGTGTTCCAAGGAGTGTCACCAGCTCGTTCCCACCACAAGCTACAGTGGTTGGTGTTTGCAACTCCTGTTCAAAATTTGGCAACTATGTTCAGAACTGTCTTCAACTGACTACAAATAACTTATCTCTTGTGCTAATCATTTATGCTATCAGCTAATGGATTTCAGACAAATGAACCACATACATGTTCATACTCCATCTTTTAATTTATGCATAAATGTTTCTGATTTAAAATTGTTGCATTTCTCACTTCATTGAAGTGTCGGGTCTTTCTGTGAAATATTTGGACTGGTGAGATTCCCTATAATAAGCAACTACATCAGTGATGGGAATGGAAAGTTTGGCTGAGTGGGTGTGATTCATCCATGGAACAGATAAGAAACAGACTGGATTTTGATGAGAGCACTGGATACCTTTCCAACTGACATTTTTAACCTGGATCATGTCAGTAGTCATTTCATCAGCTGTCCACAGATTTTGTCTCGTTGTGGCCAAGGCTGTGGAGTCGGAGTCGTGGAGTCGGAAACAATTTTGGGTGGAGTCAGAAGCAATTTTGCGTGGAGTCGGTAGAAATGTACTGACTCCGACTTCAAAATAAAATTAATATTAATACATTAATATACATTTGCCATTTATGAAGGAGTCAGACAGTAGAAAATTAATATACATTTGCCATTTATGAAGGAGTCGGAGTCGGACAGTAGAAAAATAGAGGAGTTGGAGTTGAAGGTTTGACATACCAACTCCACAGCCCTGGTTGTGGCAGCTAGGCATTATTTCTTATCACTAGCCTTACCTCTTCCCCACCCCAATCCTTTGTCACATGATGAAGGGCCTGGGCTGTCCTTCACTTTGTGCTAGACTCTCAGAAGTCACAAGAGAGATTCTTGATGCTTCTGAGTGCCCCTAAAGGTTGGAGAACAACAAGGCTATGGCTCAAAAGGTTGAAACAAAGGAAGAGCGACTCCCATGACTTCTCGGTGTGTGTTATAGAACATGAGGGATGGGGGCAGGAGCCTCATTGTATGCTCTCCCCTCCTCAAGTTATTTTCAGTGCACAAAGAACTTACGGGAGGGGATAAGTTCTCCTTAAGATCAGGCAGTTGCCAGAAAGATTCTTATGACCACTGCCGACTGCCTGCCAAGTTGGTGGCAACTGCATTTTTGCACCTGTGCATTTTATATTTTGTATTTTGTGATTTTAAAAGGTTTCTTTACGTTTATAGCATATATACACTGGGTTACATCCGGACTACGTTAGATGAACCTCAGTCCCATTGTGGGACAAGTTAAGTCATAACTAAGTAGACTCCCTTTGATTTCAGTGGGAGCTAAGTTGAACTGTCTTCATCTGGATTGATCCATACATCTATAATTGTGATGTTGTACACTGAGCTTGTGACCTATTTATTATATTGGACAGCTGAATGTTTCGCATTTAGAGCTTGCAATTAAAGATCTATTTTTGTATTCTTTTTCCTCACTTCAGTTAGGTTATTACTACTTGTAGTGCAGCAGGAATGTGCTGCGTTAGAATCAGTCTCCTTGATGTGCCAGTTTGATTTTAACTTTTAATTAGCAGGAAGCTTTTTACACCAGTGATGACCCACTTCCACTTGCAGACTGAAGTGATTCAGTTCATTCTGCAGTCTCTGGTTTGTACCACGTCATTCTGGAGGCTCCTATTTTATCTTCCTGAATCATGAAAGGATCAATAAAATTAAAATTGTGTCCTTTAAAAAAAATGCTGGCCTTTCAAGTTGAATTTTTGTTTTCTTTACAGCCTGGTCCTAAGTCCTGCTATGGAGCACAGGATTCGAAAGCTATAGCTCTAAGTGTCTCTTCTTCTTGACCCAACCCTGGTGTTGAGCTGTGTAAGGGAAGGTGTAGGGAGGGTGGTGGTTGCTGAATTATGAGCCAGTCAGAGCAGCCCTACACCCTTGCAGTCATCACTTAGCTTTGCACTTTGCAAATAATGGAGATGGAGATTCTGTACTGTAGTTGGGGAGTACTGGACAGCTTTCCCCCTCCCGTTTTTTCCCCTTTCAGTTTCAACTCCAGTGAAAACTTCTGAGGTGCTGCAGCTGAAGTGAAACCTTGGATGGATTATATGTCTTTGGATAACTACACCAGTTGGAACTGAGAAGAACTTGTAGGGGGACACATGATCCTAAACTTCTAATTCCCAGCTAAATGCCACTGTTGGACATAAGTATGATATGCATAGAAGGCAAATGGGGGGATGCTCTGTCCTACATGCCTATTGCCCTCTCCAGTAATGTGAGGTTTCTGGAACATTTTGAATGGGAAAACTGTCAGCATGAAAACTGAAGATTCACCTCCAAGAGTGATCTAATTTAGCATGTTTATTTTACTTGTACTTACTTGAACAAAGCTGAAAACTTTGGGTTGCACCCAGTGTTAATCTGCTCAGAATAGACTCATTTAAATTAATAGACATGACTAATGTAGGCCCACTATTTTCAATGGATCTACTTTGAATAAAACTTTGAAACTGCCAAGCTTGCATAATACTGTATTTGCAGTTGGGATCCATTCATTGTTACTAATGACCTTATGAAATGGAAACCTTCACAGGAAAATAAAGCAACAGAATTTTCTCTGGAAACTTCCTCTGTTCTGTTTGGCACTGGTTATCCTTTAATTTCACTTTATTTAGAAAAACAATCCTACCCCACTACAGTGCTCAGGGCAGCTTACATCATCTTAAAATAATAGAACAAATAAAGGTGGCACTCAGTGTATGATCAGCTACGGTGCTGGAATCGTGCTGATATCTGAGCCTTTGTGTAACGCTTGCATGGCTGAACATACAAAGCTGCCTTACACCAAGTCAGATACTTCATCCCTTTAACCCAGTATTGTCCTACTCTGGCTAGCAGCAGCTCTGCAGCGTCTCAGGCTAATGTTTTTCACATCACCTCCGACCTAATTCTGTTAAATGGAAAGTGCCGAGGGCTGGAGTTTGAACCTTGGACGTTTTATATGCTGGTTGTGCCAGGATTTTTTTTTAGTATTCTTTCCTGTAGTCTGTGTTTATATCTTATCATTTTGCTCAGCAGAACTATCATGGTGGCTAGTGAGAGAAAAACCCTGGTAGAATATAAGCATATAAGCTTAGTTGCATCATTTGATTTACTATGAATGTGAATGTTCTTTTCTTGAAATGTATGCTTCTAGAAAGCTAAAGACTGATGCTTAACCCAGTGTAACTGGAGGAAACCTTTCAATAAGATTAACAGAGCTAACACATTCCTAAAAAAAAATTGAGGCATTAAGTGGATTTATAACTGCCATCTATGAATGACTCTCCAATTTGGTTCTGAAGAAGCATGAAACAAAATCTTGGATATCTCATCAGTTTATCATCTGTGTTATTTGGAGAAGTTCTTTGTTTTCTATGTAGTGGCTATAGCTTGGAGAAATTGTATTTGCATCTTGTAATTTTGTATTTTAAAACTGCAGGTGTCCATGTACAGTTCATGTTCGAATAGTAATTATTTTGTTATTAGTTCACTGTGTACACTCTTGGTAACCTCCAAGTTAGATTATTACTATGCGTAGGCCTGCCTTTGAATACTGTTTGGAAACTGCAGCTGATGCAGAATTCAGTGGCCAAATTGCTTACCAGGGCAAGACAGCCTGAGTATATAAAACCAGTTCTGGTAAGACAGTCATGGCTACCAGTTAGTTTCCAGGCTCAATTCAAAGTTCTGGTTTTGACCTATAAAGCCTTATGCAGTTCAGGTCCCCAATACCTCAAGGACCACCTCCCCTCACATGAACCAACCTGGGCCCCGTGTTCAGATTCTGAGGCCCTTTCTCTGTGCTCCCTCCAAGGAGGTGTGGAGGGTGGTGACACGAGAACAGGACGTATCAGTGATGGCTTCCCTCTTGTGGAATGCTCTCCCCAGGGAGGCATGCCTAGCACCATAATTTGGAGGACTTTAGATATTTGTGGCCTCTTCTAATGGGTGGGTTGTCTTAGACCTACTTTTTGCATACGTGTGGGTGTTTTATTAAGGGTTTGTTATATATTGGTTTAATCTTTATACTATTTTGTAAGTTGCTTTGGGTCACTTTTACTAATAAGTACAATAAATAATAATGAAACAATAATATATTGGAGATCACAGAGGTCTGATCTGCACATGGAGGTGAGTGAGGTGGAGGAACAAGTTTCCCTAACCTGGTGCTATCCAAATGTTGTTAGTTGGAGAAAGCTATTGTTCCAGCATTATATATGTTCTACCTGTTCTTGGGTAGATCTGGAGTCAATTTGCACAGTACAAAGAAGCCTGAGTGAATCACACTTCTTCCTGGCTCCCTGATTTGCATGTTGCAATGGAACTCTGCTGATGTTGGTTAATAATAAAACTATTCATCAACTTAATTGATGCCTGCTATAGGGCAAATAGAAGAATAACGCCATCACATAAAATTGAGGATTGTAACAAAGGGATTGGTAAATAATTTGGCAGTAGCAATATTTCTTCCCTACTCATTTGCCATTTGTAAGTGGCTTCCTGCTGCTTTAAGGTCATCCTCCCCCCTATATGCAACAGAGTATAACTTTATTCCTATCTCCGCCTCCCAGGTAGCAAGCTAGATTTGGGGCAGCTTGTATTGCTTTTCTCAACATATTAAAAAAAATACTTGCCCAAGTCTACAAGTGACATTAATGGTGCACACTTAGAATTAATTCATAGGAATAAAAATGGCGTAGGATAGGAAATCTTTTCACATTGTATAGTCTCTTTATGAAAATAAGGAATTGCCCACTACCCTCCGGTCTTAATGTGGGATGATAACTCCTTGTGCAATTTTCCTTTCTATTACATTTATATAGTGCAGAAACATACTAAACTAGAACTGAGAAGATGACCTAGCTCAAATCTGCCATGTGGTTCCTTCTGTGGTCTTGGGCCAGTCACTATATCTTAGCTTAACTTACCTCACAGGGATGTTAAGATAAAACAGAGAGAGACGTGTGTGCTGTCTTAATATGGGGTTGTAGCCAACTAAGTTCTACTCAGAATAGACCCTTTGAAATTAATGAATCTAATTTAGCAATGCCCATTAATGTCAGTTGGTCTACCCTGAGTAGGACTAACATTGGATACAACCCTTGGGGTTTACCTTACTGACACTGTGCTCATTCTTTGAGGCTTTGGGGTATAAGAGAAAATGTAGGTTTACTAAGTAGTTTCAAAATGAACAGTGTGCTGCCTAATTGCTTTATCAAATGAAATTTATTTTGTTCTCCTGTGCAAAGAAAATGGTGTCCTTAGCTCTTAGGATGCATTGACTCAGAAAATTCTGCTGTGACTGCTTAATTAAAGCTTCTGTTTGTCTAATCATTCTGAAACTTCAGCATGTCAGTATCCCATTAGGAGAGGTAATGCAAATGTGTATACACCATTTAGCTAGCCTCTTGGTCTGCTGTTTTATATGGCAGCTAAGCAAGCTGGCATATAAGGAATTAGTTGTGCTCACTGTTGGAATATGTGGTTCAACTCCAATTTGTGGGTTGAGGCTGCATGGGGTTAAAAGGGTAATTAGAGAGGAGACCTCCTGACTGCTAGCCCAATACCTATCCTTTGATCTCCTGCTGTCTCTCCCTTCCTGCTAAACTGATATGCATAGGATGCTGACCACATCTCCTTCTTCCTTCCTTCTTCTTTCTCTTGAGAAGGAGAGCAGACATCTTCTTTGTCTCTCCCTCTCCTCCAAGCACGAGGGCAAACACTAGGCTTAGTGTTTGCGTCTCCAACTTAGCTAGTTAGCTAGATGTAGAACTCTTTCCTATCATGTATGTACTTCCAGATTAAAGTCATTATTTCTTATTTTAAAGCTTAAAGTCTCCGTCTAATTTGCAGGGAAGGTTTAATCTTTAGCGAAGATACAAACCCATAAAGGCTCATTCAGTCTCTCCATTCCCAGTTTTGCCACTCTGCGACACTCGGTATATATACCTGGAAGGAGTTGTGCTCAGTGCATTTATTAATTAATTACATTTGTTAAGTCGATTTTCTTCACAAAAGTGAACCTAATATGTGAATAGTTTTAGCTATATTAACACATTAAGCCCAGTGATATCATTCTTTTTGGTGTCTTGCACCAACAGAAGGTGCCAATCTGCGGGGATGTGAGCAGGGATGCTGTTTAGCAGGTGGCAGAAGAAATCTAAAGAACTGGCACAAGAGATGCATGATCCTCCCTTTGTCTGCCATCTCCTCCAATTTGTCTAAATTCATCCATCAGTCTCAGCCAGCAGGGCCAGTGGTCAGGAATGATGGGAGTTGTGCCCTGTAGGTGTTGTGATATACCATGTTGACTATCACTGTTTTAAAGTCTGCGGATGAACTTACTCCTAATGCTGAATTGCAGGGAGGACTTTGAATTTTTCTTAGGAATGTGGAACATTGATATGAAATTCTCCTACACTTGTTCTAAAACTAGTCTGGATGTGACCAAAGATATACCTTCTAGCACACTGAGCCAGGAAGCTCTGGTGTAGAATCATGTGACAGCTTATCTGCAGCCACAGGACAACTCTTCTCCTTGGCTCAGTGTTTCTAGGGAAGCTTTGAAACCCGATGAGTCACTGCAGAGTCACTTAAGGTGACTGTGCTGCTGCGGCTGCTGTTTCTCTTATTGGGTTACTTGAGAATGGAGTGGAACTACCTCATCAGCAACCTCTGGAATCTCTGCACTAGGCAGGCAAGATGGATAGAAGACAAGCCTGAGATATGGAAAGTGTGGCTGAGGTCATATAAGAAATGTCTATTCCTGAAACTGTGTCAGTTGAGAAGGAAATGTATTCAATGAGTAAATGGGCAGTACCTAGTTCAGGTTGAGGATGTTTCCAGCTTTGATACTCTGCCCCCCTAACACTACAACGCTATGCATATTTCATCATAAGTAAGTCTCATTAAGTATGCTTACTGTTGCAGTTGTAATGTCTCCTTCATCTTGTGCACTAGATCCTAATTTGGGTGCATCACATAATTGGGGCTGGCGGGTACCCTCACTTGCTGGTCTTCTTTCCTTCTCCTGCCCTTTATATATCTCTCACATTGCCTCCTCCTACATGTTCCCATGGAGAGGGGATCATATGCACAGAATGGAAGATGAAGAAGAGCCCCCCTTGTCTTGGGGTGACCCTTTATGTTGTCCCCTTCTATGGAGGGAGAAGTGGACTCAAGACTGTGGCTACATAATGGCCTTGTGCTCTCTTGATCCTGTCAGGTAGGAGCACCATGGTAGCTGCAACTAGAGGAAGTGATTTTGTTGAGAGGATGCTTTAGGTGCGGGTGGGATAGAAGAAATCTGCTCTGCCTTCCTCCCTAAAGTGTTTCTTAGGAGGCAGATGAAGTGTGTTGTGGAAATAATCCTAAATGATCATGGAGGATGCATCCTTGTGAAACCTGCTTGCTTTTGATCTTGATACCACCCGCATTATTTACTTATTTAACAAAATTAATATACTTCTTTATTGTAAATAAAATTTCTTTAAGTGGTTTACCAAGAATATAAAATTGTCAATAAAGACCAGTGTTTAAAGAAAGTGTATAACAAAGCAAAATGAATAAAATCATTAGTTAAAAGTATTCCTTATCACAGCCTTTCCCAACCAGTGTGCCTCCAGATGTTGTTGGACCACAACTCCCATCAGCCGCAACCAGCATTGCCAATGGTCAGGAAAGATGGGAACTGTGGTCCAACAACATCTGGAGGCACACTGGTTGGGAAAGGCTGCCTTATCAGCTAAAATTACAGATCAGCTTTGCTGGTCTGATAACATTCAGTGCCAAAAATATGCAACCATGCAGAAAATCAGACGGGGCAAATAATTTTTCATGGCGCTGTATATGAATGGGCTTAGCTGAAAATGTCTCAAATAGAATGCTTGTCTGGAGGATATGACCTTGAGTTCTTTTATCTGCTATTCCACCTAGAGTTTGTAAGCATGTACAGGAACTGTGGTTTGCCTCTTGCATTCTGAACTGCTAGCACTGCCCTGTCCTTGAAAGGCAGTTTTACCTCCTCTCTAAAAATGGAGCTTTTACTTGTGCTGATGGAATGAAGCATGTAACAAACATCCTATAACATTCAGCAAGAGAAAATTCTTAGGATATTTATGTCCTCAGTAACTGGCCAGTTTTTGTTAGGAGCACTTTTACAGTAATCTGTTCTTCGTTAACATAGTTATCTTGGAATCTCTGAGCAAATTCCTTTCAGTTTCATCCTATGCTTTTATTGCTAGTCTCAGATAGCACTCTGGAAATCACAGATCATATTTTCCTTGTAGATTACGAAACAGTCCAAAGTAGGGCTGTGTAGACCATACTGCGGCTTAAATTGGCTTTTCAGCCCTTTCTCCCCCCTCCCAATATTTATTTGGAGTTCTGCATTGCCCCTTTCCAAAGGCTTAGGGCAAGTCATGATGGGATTTAGCATGAAGCATCCCGCAGACTTGCATGAAAAAATAAAATGAATATTTTATGTAAATAATTGGACTCTGCAAGAAAAATAATCAAAAATTATACTCTCTCAACAGGATTTTGCACAACATGTTTTTATTTTACATGCAAGCCACTGTGGTGTAGTGGTTAGAGTGTTGGACTATGACCTGGGAGACCAGGGTTCAAATCCCCACACAGCCATGAAGCTCACTGGGTGACCTTGGGCCAGTCACTGCCTCTCAGCCTCAGAGGAAAGCAATGGTAAACCCCCTCTGAATACCGCTTCCCATGCAAATTCTATTCATAGGGTCGCCAGAAGTTGGAATCGACTTGAAGGCAGTCCGTTTCCATTGAGAGCCAGTGTGGTGTAGTGGTTAAGGTGTTGGACTACGACCTGGGAGACCAGGGTTCGAATCCCCACATAGCCATGAAGCTCACTGGGTGACCTTGGGCCAGTCACTGCCCCTCAGCCTCATGAAAACCCAATTCCTAGGGTCGCCATAAGTCGGAAATAACTTGAAGGCAGTACATTTACATTTTTAACTTCTTTTTATACTGTTATCCCTTTCTTTCTCCAAACAGTTCAAGGTGGCAGACATGGCTGTCATTTTTATCATCACAACAACCCTGTGAGGTAGGTTAGGCTGAGAGACACTTACCCAAAGTTACTCAGTAAGTTTGGCTCAGCAGAGATTTGAATTTTCTCCCTGGTCCAAACTAACTCTACATCATTCTCGCTGTAGTTGTTCAGCACCTATAAGTCTGAGCTGAAAACACATAGCTTCTCCACACATTATCCAGATACTTTTCAGAAGAAACTTTTGTTCCAAGTTGGGTGCCTGTTTTGTTTCTAGACATGCAGATCTTGTGGGAGATCAGGTGCTTTGTAGTAACTTTCAATCAAGTTCCTACATAAGCAATTCTACACCCCATGGAACAGAACAGTTAAAATAGAGCCAGTTCCAAAATTTCAACTTGAGATATGGCCATGAAATGTGTGGCAAATATAATGAGAGTGGCATTGTCCAATTTAGACAGGGAAACAATTCAGAGAAGTCACGCTTGTCTTCTTTAATTAGGAATAGAAGCTCAGAATCATAACTCAGGCTGGTTTCTGCCCACATAGGGCCTAGCAGGCTAGGACAGTTGCAGTCTAGGGTTTTTGTTTTTGTTTAAAAAAAATCACATAAAGTGGGGATTGGGGTCTGATTTAAACGGCAAAAAAGCTTCATGGGTGAGGAGTATGAAAACCTTTCCTACCCCACTGTGGCTCACTTCCCTGCAGTCTTTTGCCTGAGCTGTGCTTTTCTCGGCTCTGCTCTGGTACTGGAAGTGAGCCTAGCTGCAGACGACAAACTCAGAAGAAGGCCATGGTAAACCACCTCTGAATACATCTTACCATGAAAACCCTATGAACAGAGTATCCAAAATGCAACACGAGATAGTGCTGGAGGATGAGACCCCCAGATCAGATGGCACTCAGCGAGCTACTGAGGAAGAACAACGGACAAGTACGAGTAGCGCTGTGACTAATGACACCACTGGGTCAAAGCCGAATGGAAGCACAGAGGTTGATGCACACAGATGCAAAAGGAGAGTCTGGAGTTGTACGACATAAACAACAGGAACATGGAATATGAGAAGTATGAACCAGGGAAAGTTAGAAATTGTCAAGCAAGAAATGGAGTGCATCAGCATTACAATACTTGGCATGTGTGAATTAAAATGAATGGGAATGGGACATTTTCAATCAGGCAACTACAAAATATTTTGTGCAGGAAATGAGAAATTAAGAAACGGGGTTGCTTTAATAGTGAGAAGTGATATAGCAAAAGCAATTAGGAGCTATAATGCAAGGTCTGAGCGAGTGATATCAATGAGATTAAACGGGAAACATATTAACATAACCATCATCCAAGTCTATGCTCCAACAGCAAACACAGAAGAAGAGGAATTGGAGAGATTTTACACAGAAGTACAGGAAGAAAACAGGATGTGCTGATAATCATGGGGGACTGGAATGGAAAAGCAGGAACAGAGAAGAACTAGGAATTGTGGGAAAATGGGGCTTAGGAGATAGAAATGAAGCAGGAGAAAGATTTGTTGAATTCTGTGAAGTCATTAATTTGTTTCTTGCAAACTCATTTTTTGAGCAACCGAAAAGACGACTGTAAACGTGGACATCACCAGATGGTCAATATAGGAATCAAATTGATTATATAATTGGTAGCAGAAGATGGAGAAGTTCCCTACTTTCTGTGAAAACAAGACCAGGAGCAGACTGTGGTACAGATCATGAACTGGTAATATCGAAAATGAGAATAAAGCTAAAGAAGAAGAACAAATAAATCATAATGCCAAAATACAATTTAAATAACATCCCAGAAGAATATAAAGATCAAATAAAGAACAGATTTGAGGGTTTAAAATTGGTTGACAGAGAACCAGAAGAACTATGCATTTAAGTCAGAGACATTATCAGGGAAGAATGCAAAAAGACAATACCTCTCGTTAAAAAGAGAGAGAGACCTCAGTGGATGACTGAAGAAACTCTTAAAATGGTTAAAGAGAAAAGGAAAGCAAAAGCAAAAGGAGATAGAAATTTAGGGTCAGAACCCTAAATGCAACAATACAGCGACTAGTATGAAGGGACAAAGAGAACAATTACAATAGTTACTGTATAGAAATAGAAGAGGACAACAAAAAGGGAAGAACAAGAGCCCTATTCCAAAAGTTTAGAGAAATGAAAAGGAAATTTAAACCAAGAGTAGGGATGTTGAATAATCAACAGGGGAACGCACTGAATGACCTAGATGAAATAAAAGGAAGATGGAACCAATACACTGCAGAACTCTATAAAAGAGATGCAAGGATGACAGACTCATTCATGGAGGAACCATATAATGAAGAACTAGAAATTTTAGAATGTGAGGTAAAAGCTGCTTTTAAAATATTGGAAGAAACAAATCACCAGGAATAGATGGCATACCAGTAGAGTTGCTACGAGTTACTGAGACTGAATCTGGCCATATTTTGACAAAAATTTGTCAAGAAATATGGAAAACTAAACAATGGCCCACAGACTAGAAGTGTTAAATCTATATCCCAATTCAAAAGAAAGGGGATCCCAGGGAATGCAGTAATTATCGAACAATTACCTTAATATCCCATGCAAGTAAAGTAATGCTCAAGATTCTACAACAAAGGCTCTTCCCATGGAGTGAGAAACATCATATTGCAAACATACGTTGGCTAATGGGACGGACCAAGGAATTTCAGAAGGAAATCACCCTGTGCTTTATAGATTACAGCAAAGCCTTTGATTATGTAGATTATGAAAAACTATGGAATGCTTTAAAAGAAATGGGGATGCCACAGCATCTGATTGTGCTGATGTGCAACCTATACTCTGGACAAGAGGCTACTGTAAGGACAGAATATGGAGAAACCGATTGGTTCGCCATCTGAAAGGATGTGAGATGGGTGTATTTTATCACTCTGTTTAATCTATATGCAGAACGTATCATACGGAAAGCAGGATTGGACAGAGATGAAGGAGGTGTGAAAACTGGAGGGAGAAATATTATACAGCCACGAGAGTGGCTGTACTGTAGTCAGCATGGATTTTTCGCATTCTGCAGTGTTAAATTGAAAATACCCCCCACGCCATTCTGATGCTATCCATAAGCTCATTTTGAAACAAAACCTTACAAAACAACTAGTCCTGAACTCACAAACGTTTGCTTAACAACACTTTAAATTTTCATGGCGATACACAAAACAGTCAGAGAGAATAGAGAGTTCAAAGTGTAAAAAGAGAGAGAGAAACCAGACCCCTTTTGGACTTTTTTCTGTCAGAGTTCTCATAACAGGTTGAAATTAATTAAAAATTAGCCATGTTCACAGAGTACCTCTGATCCTATTACTGACCTTGCCCCATACTCTGACCTTCATCATCTGCAGTTTAAAAGTTAAAAAACTGCCTGTCTGATTTTTAATTAATTAAGAAATTTAGCATTGAACACAATGATAAGGCTGGGCATGCTCAGTAAGAACCAAATGTCAGTGTTCTAAAAGCCAGACTCACAGCTGCTGGGCTTGCCTAATCAGGGGCCACACCCACACCAGACCTTTATTTCACTTTAGACAGTCATGGCTTCTCCCAAAGAATCCTGGGAAGTGTAGCTTGTGAAGCATGCTGAGAAGAGACTCCTATTCCCCTGGCAGAGCTCCAGTGGCCAGAGTGGTTTAACAGTCAGCCACTCTGATTGAAGCTCTGTGAGGGGAACAGGGCCTCTCCTAGCAACTCTCAGCACCCTTCACTAACTACACTCCCCAGGATTCTTTGGGGAAAGCTATGACTTTCTAGAGTGACATAAAGGTCTGGTGTAGATGTGGCCAGGGACAGCTTTGGTTTAAATTTGTGTGGGAGGCTACATGTGCCTGCTGTAGAATAAAAAGGTGGGGGAAACCCTGAAAAAGAATGATACTGTTCACAATGTTTTCCTTTTGGAAAGGAAAGGGACTTCCCCTCTGCCCAGTGCGCACCCACCCAATCTCCTCCCCTCCCACTTCCTCCTCTTCCTGCCCTCCTCTTCCTGGTCAGTTTCACCTATCCTAAGCCTGATTGCACAGGAATAAATCCCACTGAAGTAAAAAAGCATGCAAATGATCAAACCTGCCCTCCTCCTCCCTCCTATCCCCTCCCTCTTGCCCCTTCTCTCCCCCTTCCTTCACTCCTCCCTTTACCTCCCCCATCCCCTTCCAATTCCCTCTCTTCCCTTTCCCCTCCCCTCCCCTCCCCCATGGTCATTTTCCCCTATCCTAAGCATGATTGCATGGGAGTATATCCCTCTGAACTCAATAAGCAAGCAAATGATCAAACCTGCCCTCCTTCCCCCTCCCTCCCATCAACTCCCTTTTGTACCCTCCCTTCCAATGTCAAGGACATTGAACTTGTCAAGGATTATCAGTACCTTGGCGCAGTCATTAACCAAAATGGAGACAATAGTCAAGAAATCAGAAGAAGGCTAGGACTGGGGAGGGTAGCTGTGAGAGAACTAGAAAAGGTCCTCATATGCAAAGATGGATCACTGAACACTAAAGACAGGATCATTCAGACTATGGTATTCCCGATCTCCGTGTATGGATGTGAAAGTTGGACAGTGAAAAAAGCGGATAAGGGAAAAATCAACTCATTTGAAATGTGGTGTTGGAGGAGAAATAATAAGACAAATAATAAGACAAATAATTGGGTGTTAGAACAAATTAAACCAGAACTATAGTTAAATGCTAAAATGCTGAAACTGAGGTTATCATACTTTGGACACATGATAAGAAGACATAATTCACTAGAAAAGACAACAATGCTGGGAAAAACAGAAGGGAGTAGAAAAAGAGGAAGACCAAACAAGAGGTGGATTGATTCCATAAAGGAAGCTACAGACCTGAACATAGAAGATCTGAACCGGGTGGTTTATAACAGATGCTATTGGAGGTCTCTGATTCATAGGGTTGCCATAAGTCGTAATCGACTTGAAGGCACATAACAACAAAGCCTTAAAGATTATCATAAACACTGGGTATAAGATATCACAAGATATTCATTACAGGTGGCAAAGTTAATAGAATGTGCTTTAGGGGAGTGTTTAGATTTATGTGACATGAGGCTGCCTCAGGTCCTTACAAAGGCCATTTGCTGTGTTAATAAAGAACAGCACTTTACTTGATGTAGAATATAAAAATGATTGGATACATATCTGGATCAGATTGCAGGAGCATCTTTTGAATGGGGTTGTCTTCAGCTCTACCTTTTCTCCCTTTTTAAACCCCCCCCCCTTGCAATTGATAGCCAGGTCATGCAACCTCCTCTTAGTCAGCTCTGCTCTGCAGAGTTGTCTGGCTGCATGCAAGAGATTGTCCGGTCATACGCTTCCCTGATTGGCTCAAGATTGCTGGTTTGAATACTGAACATGTTAGTGTTGGGAGCGGTGATTGGCTGGGCACTGCTGCAGTGAGAATGCAGGCTGGATGCTCAGGGCTTCTCTTCCTTTGATGTGCATCGGATGAGCTAGGGAAACACAGGTTAAATTTGTACAGCTGCCTAGAGTGAAAGGATCAGTCATCTTAGCTTTCTAAGACCAGTGCATTTGCCTTCTTTTGTTCAGGCTTTCTGTAATGCCCAGCATCTTGGCTTCATGCTAGAAGATTTATGCTTTTGCCATTCATTGCCTGTTGGAGTGAACTGCTTGTGAGGCCAGACACGACAGCACTAGCAGCAATTTGAAAGGCAGGAAGCGACTGCAACAATATGAGCCTCTGGCATTGCTGGATTTGAAGCACTTGCCATCATACTGATTCCCCACAGAAGGTTCTTGGTAGTGCAGTTGCATCTTTCTTGACCACTGTCTGCAGCGGCTCCCTTGCCACGACTCTTGTTGAGGGAGAAGTGATGCTGCAGTCCCTCTGGCATTTTTTTTCTTGCCTTTTTTCAATGGCTACATGTCAAGGCCCTGCTGAAGCACAACAGTGTGAGGCAAAAGAATCTCCAGCTCCCAGCCCTGGGGACCAGGGGCCAAAGGTGCTAGGGAAGCCGCTCAACAAAGGGCCCATTCCCTCTGAAAGGAGACCAACTATTCTCCTGGTAGTTGGACCTGCAGAGCATTTCACACAGGTAATGTTGCTTTTAATTATCACCACCCTTCCCTGTGGAAATGTCCTGTACTAGCCTGGACGGGTGTGTATGTAATGTTGCTTTAAAAGATCGAGCATGAGGGATGCTGGGCCTCTAGGCTGGATGAGGGTTTAACTGCTGAATCCTACACGGCAGATGAGAAACAGCTAATAGTTTGCATCTGAAATAGTTTGATTTTTTCATCGAAGCAGTTTGAGGTTAGAGTGGAATATTAGAGACCAAAGGTTCTCTTAGCATTGAAAGAATGGTTGAATAGGGGAAGAATCAATAATGCAGAGTGGCAGAATTTGCACCTTTTGTGATAGAAACTCGGATGTTAAATAAACTTGATGCATGGTAAGGGAGAAGACACTACAGAGGCCTGCTGTAAAATCATTTTATGTATTGGTTTTATTGTGCTTACTTATTTAGAAGCATTTTAAACCACCTATACAGTATATTTAAAATCTCTAAGTAATGTACAATTTCATTTATCAAAATGAAACGTATGGTTGTGTTGGCTATTTGGAGACATTCAGTACAACAGACGTAGAACAAATGATGAAGCTTTGAGAGGGCGTGATACAGGCACTTCTGTTGAATTGTGTTTGACTGCAATAGCCTGGGATTGTATAAGTTATCCATGGAATACAAATGCAGACTTTTAAATGTTTATCTGTTTTCATCGAGGACTTACTTGAACTGTAAGGTGTTTTGATTTTATGTGATTATGTGGACCTTTATGATACAGTTAGTCTGCCTTGCAAATGCTTGTGTGGTAAAGGCGCTAAATATCCTGCATAGGGCTATGGAAATAAGTTCAGGAGTATGGGCCCCATTTAATTACATATACATTTTCCTCTTTCATTAATATAAGAGGATGTTAAGCAGTTGGTGGATGGCTTGCTTCTGCCTTGCTGCATTTTGTACAGTTTCTGATGTGAAATTAGAAATAGTAGCTCTGAGTATAGAGAAAACCCTTTAGTGCAGAGATAAGCACAGTGTGATATTTCATGGGCAGGTACGATGAGTGTAGATAAAAACGTATGTTCTATCAAAGGTGACATTTCTCTCCTAAATGCATATTGTTCCATCCAAGCTAAAAGAATGTGAAATATTAGTTCTTGGAGTTCAGTTGGTTGGTGAAAGACCCCAGAACTGTAACAGGAAAATGATAGAAATTGCTTTGGAATGTGGTTTAGAGATACCAAATGTTTTATTTACTTTATCATGCCAATCAGCAACCATTTTTGTCACAATTACCTTTGGGAGGTAGAATTTCTTAATGGAGAAAATTGGAAAAATCCTATTTGTAAAATACTTTTATAATACTGTAAATGTTATGATCAATGTGAAATCTTCTGATTCTACAGTCAGTAGTTATTGTTTAGATTTGTTACTTTATGTGAGAGAATTATTCCATCTGTCCTCAGACATTGTGTTGAAAGCTCTTGTTCAAGAACCAACAAGGGCAGAAATTGGTAGTGTTATGGTTTCTAAATTTGAATACTTCCATGAAAAAGCTAATAATTCTTTTCCTCTATACCAGCCTTTCCTAACTAGTGGGCCACCAGATGTTGTTGAACCACAACTCCCATCAGCCTCAGCCAGCATTGCCAATGGTCAGGAAAGATGGGAATTGTGGTCCAACAACGTCTGGTGGCCCACTAGTTGGGAAAGGCTGCTCTATCCCTTATCACTCTGAAAGCTATTCCTGGCATCTTTTCCGTTGAAAGAATCCTTTCCTACAGGTAGAACATTAATTTTTCAAACACTCACCACTGCCCTAGATGCTTTTTTCTGGCATTATCACTAGTGCACACACTAAAAGCTGGAACTATTTTTAATGGCTCTTGGGTATGGGGGAATCATTTTTGGAAGTGGTACAAATGCCCTTGGTTGCTCTTAGGCCTTCTTGAACATTGGTTCTGGACAATGTCAGGGTTGGGAAGTTGCACTTGTGGCTATAAAGAACCAGAAACCCCAGAAACTGCCTATTTCTGCATTAATCTCTGGGGGCCTTGCTCTGAATGCCTCTTCCCACATTTAGAATGTGGAAGGATACTGGAAGCAGGGCCTCTTTCATTGTAGCACCCAATTTCAGAATGCCCTCCCCAGGCAGCTTCAGTAGGTGCCTGCCCTGTTACGTTTTATGCAATAAGTAAAAAAAATGGTTTGCCCAAGCTTTGGTATCTCTTTGACTTCCTTCCTTCCTTCCTTCCTTCCTTCCTTCCTTCCTTCCTTCCTTCCTTCCTTCCTTCCTTCCTTCCTTCCTTCCTTCCTTCCTTCCGCTCCCTCCTCCCTCCCTCCCTGTATGTGTGCTGTACAGTAGGGCCCCACTCATACGGCGGGTTACATTCCGGACCCCTGCCGGAAAGTGAAAACCGCTGAAAAGTGGAACTCATTGAATAGAATGGTGCGCAACGCCCGAAAACTGCAGAGTGGGGCTTTAGTCTAATTGTGTCTAATTGAGACTGCCACATTAGTGAAGCGCTGTAAAGTGGGGCCCTACTGTACTTGGCTACTTGATCTTCTTGGTTTTATTGTAATAGTTTTATTAGCCACATTGGACTCCTAGATTTGATGAAGAGGCAGAATGTTAACACTCACATAGTGTGTTGGAGAACATATATGGCAACTTAACATGGCTTTCCTTTACTTCTCTTTTAAGAGCTTCCTAAATGAAATGTGGGGATAAATGCTGCTTGTATAAAGTTGGATTAAAAAAATTTCCTTGCCTGTTGCTCTTGTTCCCCTGGATACGAAATGCTCCTTAGTTGTATTTGCTTCTCAGCTTGGAATTAGAGAGGAACTGTGTGCTGTCTATAAAAACTGGCTCATGAAGACTTACTAGGGGGGTATTTAGAAAGAGGAGTCAGGGAAAGGAGCCCCCAGTAAAAGGCGTGAAGGATTCCGGGACTAGACACTTGGTTTCCAGGAGTCTTACACAGACAAACATTAAAAATACTTCACCCAAACCAGAAATATAGAGACATTTATTTGCTATACAACTCAGCATGTTTCACATCACTGAATTCATTTGTTTCACAGTTTGGGATCTTAGTAACTAAAGGTTTGCCTCTTCTCACATGTAGCTGTGCTTTGGGATCATTAGCTAAAGACCTCTGAGTGTCATTGCCAGTTAGGTACAGCAGGTGCTTATGAATGAAAGGGCATTTTCAGCTGTGGTCCCTTAGTTGCAGAATGCTGTCCCCTACCTGGCACCTGCTGTGATGTCTTGGCAGTACCAAAGAGTTTTAAAAAATCCCTAGGCCTTTTAACCCTCTGCTACGATTTAGTATTTTAGCTTTGTAGTTTTTTTATTGCTTTGCTTCCTCTTAAAATTGCTGAGTGCTACAGTATTTTATTTCTCTGCTCTCTTAGTTTTGACTTTATTATAGTTGTGTTTCTACAGCAATTTAATTGTGTTTTTTCACTTTGTCACTGTTACCTTGTATACCATCCAGAGAACAATGATTATAAAGTGGTGTATAAGCTGGATGAAATAATACATATCTTATGTTAAGGATAGGGGAAATGTTACCTTCCCATGAAGTAGGAACAAGGTGCAGTCCTTTCCTGTCTTACTTGCACATGGTGACAACTGTGCATTTGTCTGGAAGGAAATTCCAGTGCACAAGTGCCTGGTTGCATCTAGGGACTCTGTGTGATTGGGACACCTGCACAACTGGGTGTCCCTGTTGGGTGGAGCCCCTACATATGAGCAGACAGACAATTGCACATAATACATGGTTACTGTAGGAAGAAGGTGAGGCTAAAGGTGTGGCCCTACATGTGAGTAATGTGCAAATAGGTTTTACATCTTCTGCTTATAATTTTATGCTATTGTACCTGGAAATTATCTTCTCAATGAAATACAAGTAACGTTCATAATATTCAGCCAAGGGCAGAAATATAGTGAGTTTTGTTCCAATTTTTTCAGTCCATGTTTCCAATAACTGTTAACGTCTAGTGCCTCTGTTTGTTATCTTGTGATTTCACCCTGGTGAAATCACAAGATGATGGTGGGATGTTTTAAGCATTCTTCCCCAACCTGGTACCCTTTGTGCTGGCTGAAGATGATGGTAGTTGTAATAAAAAATATCTAGAGGGCACCAGCTTGGGAAAGGATGACCCAGGTACACATAAAAATTATGTAGTTAAATAAGCCGGTTCCATAGTCCAGTGAAGGATGGTTTTGTTTATCCTTATGGCTGGGCAGGTTTCGTGGCAGAGATGACTTAGGCGAGTAGGGACTGGAACAAGACTGGTTTTTTAAAAGGTGCAGTGTTGGTGAGCACATGATACATTGGTGCAACTATCATGTCCAAACAATCCCTGTTGTCCCCATCAGTGTGTGCTGGCAATAAAAGAGGTCAGTTTTGGAGCTGAGTTGTTGCTTTCCTGTGAAAGGCTTTTCTTTTCAGTTGCCCAATGCGAAGCTTTAATTTCAGCAACTGCTTCTTGGCTGTAATGTCAAATACTGTTTCACTTTCTCCACTGTGTTTTTCTCTACTTTCCTGCTGTGGCAACTACACCCTGTCACAGCTAATTGTCTAATTAATTGTAAACCATTTTTCAGAAGTAACAATCACTAGAACTATCAGTAGTTCAGATTAGTTGTTCATGAACAACTCGCTATCCAAAGCTGCTTCCTACACAGTGGGGAAAAAACTTCCTAAACAGATTGGATGAGGGTCAGTAAGCGGAAGCTGAAACCTGACAAGACAGATGTCTTGTGGGTGGGTGGGTTGTTCCCAGGTCCAGGAATTGGGTAGACAGCTCCTTCTGGTTGGGACTGCACTCCCCTTGAAAGAACAGGTGCATGGTTTGAGGGTGCTTCTTGACACAGCATTGCCTCTAGACTAGAAGCACAAGTGGCCTCAGCCAAAATGATCAAGAGGTTGGAGCACATCCTCTATAGCAGCCTTTCCCAACCAGCCCTACCCAGTGAAGCCAAGGATTGAACCTTCTGCATGCAAAGCAGGTGCAAGGAGCCTTCCCCCATGAGGAAAAGGATTACAATGTTTGGGACTTTTTAGTTAAGAAAAGGGTAAGGGGGGGCATGATCAAGGTTTATACAATTATGCATGGTGTGGAGGAAGGGGACAGGGAGCAGTTTTTCTCCTTCTCTATACTAGAACTTAAGGCCATCCAATTAAGCTGAATGCTGGAAGATTCAGGACAGACAGAAGAAAGTACTTCTTCACACAGCACTATGGAATTTGCTCCAAGATGTTGTGATGGTCATCACCTTGGATGGCTTTAAAATAGGATTTTCTGCATCCCTCTCATGATTATGTCCAAATTGGGTAAACCAAATTAGTGGGAAACTATAGCATGCTTTGAAATTGGGATTGGGAGTATGAAGGAAAGCCTTGGTCTCCTGCCCCCCCATTTTGGCTAAACCAGCCAGGCGTATAACTCACACCAAGTCTCCAAATCTACAGGTTGAAGGCTGTCGGAAAGAAACCAGCTGCTCTGATCCCTGGGGGAGTTAATCTGCTCTCCTTCTAAGGTGAGAGGGATCTTGGTAGAGGTAATCAAGTTCCCTTCCCCTTGGGGAGGGCCAAGGGAATGGGAGGCTGCCTAGGAGTCCCTATTTAATTGTTGGGCCTGAGAGCTCCAGACTCCCCTCCCGTCTGGGAGCTTTTGATACAGGAGGAGGGTGGTGGCAGTGACTACTGGATAACTGGGACCAACTGGCATTGCGCAAGGAAGAGCATAAACAAACTCTCTTGGCCTCTCCCATCACAAGTTTTTGCTCAAAATGAGTTTTTCAGTTCTGGTTTGGAAGCAAGCCATGGTCTGATTTTTGATGTAACTAATCTTATCTCATTTTTTGATCGGGTAACGTCCCTTGTAGACTGTGGGAATGCTGTGGACATAATATATCTCGATTTCAGCAAAGCTTTTGACAAAGTGCCCCATGATATTCTGATTAGCAAGTTAGCTAAATGTGGGCTTGATAGAACAACTATCAGGTGGATCCACAGCTGGCTCCACAATCGTACTCAAAGAGTGCTTATCAATGGTTCCTTCTCAAACTGGGCGGAAGTAACGAGTGGGGTACCACAGGGCTTGGTCCTGGGCCCAGTACTCTTCAACATTTGTATTAATGACCTGGATGAGGAGGTACAAAGCATGCTTATCAAATTTGCAGATGATACAAAATGGGGGGCACCGCTAATACCGTGGAAGACAGAAACAAAATTCAAAGGGACCTTCATAGGCTGGAGCATTGGGCTGAAAACAACAGAATGAAATTCAACAGGGATAAATGCAAAGTTCTACACCTAGGAAAAAGAAACCAAATGCACAGTTATAAGATGGGGGATACTTGGCTCAGCCATGCGACATGTGAGAAGGATCTTGGGATTGTTGTTGATCACAAGCTGAATATGAGTCAACAGTGTGATGTGGCTGCAAAAAAGGCAAATGCTATATTAGTCTGCATTAACAGAAGTATAGTTTCCAAATCGTGTGAAGTATTAGTTCCCCTCTATTCAGCACTGGTTGGCCTCATCTTGAATACTGCCTCCAGTTCTGGTCTCCGCACTTCAAAAAGGATGCAGACAAACTGGAACAGGTTCAGAGGAGGGCAACAAGGATGATCAGGGGACTGGAAACAAAGCCTGTGAAGGAACTGGGCATGTTTAGCCTGGAGAAGAGAAGGCTGAGGGGAGATATGATAGCACTCTTCAGGTAAATGAAAGGTTGTCACAGAGAGGAGGGCCGGGATCTCTTCTCAATCATCCCAGAGTGCAGGACACGGAATAATGGGCTCAAATTGCAGGAAGCCAGATTTCGAGTGGACATCAGGAAAAACTTCCTAACTGTTAGAGCCATACGACAATGGAACCAATTACCTAGAGAGGTAGTGGGCTCTCTGACACTGGAGACTTTCAAGAGGCAGCTGGACAGCCATCTTTTGGGAATGCTTTGATTTGGATTCCTGCATTGAGCAGGGGGTTGGACTTGATGGCCTTACAGGCCCCTTCCAACTCTACTATTCTATGATTCTACGATAATTTGGACATTGAGGCAGGGGCTTCAAAGTGCAAGGGTGCCTTGAACTGGGTCAGCATCAAAACATGCTTGGACTGCAACTCTCCACAAGTTTCTAAAACTAGGATAGCAGGCTGTATATGGGGTTGGGGTGCTTTTTCATTCTAGCACACTGTTCTTTAACTTTTGGTCTCCAGATGTTTGTTGGACTACAACTCCCATCATTTCTGAGCATTGGCTAAACTGGCTGGGGATGATGGGAGTTGTAGTCCAACAACATCTGGGGACCCAAGATTGCAGAACACTGCTTCTAGCAAATAACTTTGTTTGGGTTACTTAGTGGACTGCCTCAGACACTAAAACTGCCTTTGCTGTGTATGAAAGTTAATTCTGCAACAAGAAGCTAGTCAGTCATGTTGCTACATGTCTTCAGAAATCAGCTTTGCTTTGCAGAGCTTTGTTCTCCAGAGATCTCCAGGGCAGGAACTTGCACTTCACTGGAGGAGAGCCTGTACAGTTGTAATTAACACTTTCAAATGCTACCTCAACATATGCTGTCTCTTTGGCTGAGTAACATCTTTTCACAGTTCTATTGATTTCTTGATAACGGACACAACAAAGAGTCTTGTAGCACCTTAAATGTTAACATATTTTATGATGGTATAAACTTCAGTTACAGGGTATAATCATAATGCACATGGTTGTAAAAGAGTTATAAGCAGTGGGCCGAGCAAAATCGAATGTAAAAAGCACAGATAGTGACAATGCAATTAAAGCTAGAATGTATGCAAAGTATGTACAAAGACTCTTTACAACAGCGGTGATAAGCGATAAAACAATCAGGTTAGCAAGATGTCAATTAACTCAGCATTGCCAAGCTGATTTAATCACCTGTCATTCCATAGTGCCTCTATTCCATGGAATGGCTCTTAAAGGTCATCTGATAACAGCTTTATAAATAAGCACACAAAAGTTACTAGCCTGCAGGGGTCTGTCAGAGGAGGCCAGACAGCTCTGTCTCTGTTGCTGCAACCAGCTGCATTTCTATCCCGGGTGAGGACGAGGGGCCTGTTTTCCTGTAGCACCCCATCTGGTTTCTTTGCTGGGCACAGAGAGTCTTGTCCTCCTTGAGGAATTATACAGAGAACTGGTGGTTTACTCAGTAAGAAATAAGCCTACTCCCCCCTTTATGTACTGGACAGTGAGTGGCAAGTATTAGGTACTTTGAAAGATAATAAAGTGTTATCTATAAAATGTTATCTTTAATACTAAATACAATTAAATTAAACATTAGACAGTGCGTATTTAGATTCTGGTTCTGCTGTGTTTTGATTTCTCTCCCCCTTTTCCATAGTGAAACCTGAAGCTACCTCACCACAAAACCTCTGACTGTGGGCCTGACACAAAGATGTGTCTGGGTTGGTTAACCACACGTTTTCTAGGAACTGTTCCAGGAGCAGAATCCTAGATTGGCACCTTTGCTGACAAACACTTTCTGGAAAGGTTTCACATACATAATTTCGATCTCTGTGGTATAACCATTAGGGATAGCCAACATGATGTCCTCCAGATGTTGTTGCACTCGGCCTCACCTGACATGGCCAGTGGAGGGCACCATATTGACCCACCTGGCGTGCATGGAATTGCCCCATGACTTGAAAAAGCAACTTGGTCAGACTCGGGTCATTCTGGAGAAGGAAGGTATCGTGAAATGAAACTGGAATATAGTTCAGTCAGACTGAGTCAAGTGCAGCACTGGTATCTGATGTGGAAAGAAGCAGTAAAGCTTGGGAGAACGACTTGTGTCTGTGACAGCAACTCTGATGCTGGTGGGATTGTTCTTATGATGAAACACCACGAAGATGATGATGATTTATTTATTATTTCATTTGGCTGCCTCATATCCAGTGGTCTCTAGGAGACTTACAACAGATTTTAAAACATACAATATAAACACTTAAAACCCAAACAGAAGAAACTAAGACAGCACACCTCATGGGCCAGAGGCCTGAGTGAAAAGGAAGGTCTTTGCCTGGCACCTAAAGATGAATGGAGAAGGCATCAGGCATGCCTCCCTTGGGAGAGCATTCCACACTACTGAAAAGTCCCATTCTCATGTTGCCATGCTCAAGGGCCCCCATGGAGAGGGGGCACACGAAGAAGGGCCTCTGAAGACGAGTACAGGGTCCAGGTTGGCTCATATGATGAGGCTGATGGCACAAAATGAAGGTATTTACTTAAAGAAAAGCTGTTCACGTAACATTGGTGGGAAGTATTTCCACAGTGAATAGTGCTTCTCAGTCATACCAAAGGTAGTGGTAACTTCCATATTTGCAGAATTCTCAAAAGCCCTTCAGAACAAAACAGTATGTGTGGCCTAAGCAAAAGCAGCAAACCTCCCTTTCTGCTGATATTTGAATGTGGATGATATCATTATGTAATATCCCACCATTTCTTCAAACAACTCTGGGTGGTGCACGTGATCTCCTTTGCCCTCTCAAAACAATGCTGTAAGGCAGGTTGGCCTGAGAGAGTGACTCTCTCAAGGTCACCCAACACGTTTCATAGGTGAGGAGGGATCAGAACCAAGGTCTTTGCAGTTCTTGTCAAAACTGTATCTGCTATACCTGTAGTCCGAACCTGTTCACATCTGGAACCCATTTTTAATGTGAACATGCATTTAGACTCTTTTTTAACTCTTTGTCTGATATCTCAATCCACTACTGAATAGTTGGATATGTCATATTAGTGATAAGGGGCAGCCCATCAGTTTTATTGTTTGCATTAATATATCCACTCTCTTGCAAAACATCAGGGCGGCGTACAGCAACGTAAAAACACTTAAAAGCAACACAAAACAATCAGTAAAATGGCTGGCTACTCAGAAAACATTTTAAACAGCTGACAGCATAAAACAGTCTTTAAGAGTACTGGGATAGGGCGTCAAGGCTACAAAATACGTAAGTTGTAAAGCTCCTTTCTGGCTTTTTCCATGTTCCAACTATTACCACTAGTTGCCAAGTGGAGGTAGATTACTTTGTTTATGACAGCATTGGACAGTTTTTACCAACTTGAGTGTGCTGCAGGTTGAACTAAAAAACGACTCCTCTGATCCCTGAGGGGCAGGGCACAGACCCAAGCCTTAGATTTGCAGCTGTATCATCTTAAACGTCTGCCTCCAGATTAACTCTATTCACTTAGAGTGGGCAGACTAATTCCATAAAGTGGCAGCACGTTCAGCTGACTTAGGTGAGAGCACGTAGACACAGGTTTCCCCTTGTGCAGCCTGCTCCTCATACTGCTGCTGCTGATCTCTAAGAGGATCTGAATTTTGGGAGAGGATCCTGTTTGCTATGGAGACAGATGTCAAAGGGGAGGGAAAGGTTAAGCCATGTTAGGTAACAGAAATGAAAGGGCACAGTTGGTAGAATGGTAAGTTAAAACGGCTCTGAATGGATAAATTATTTAAGGATATGAGATACCCGGGTATCAGTAATGTGATATTCTAGATTGGTAAAATCCTCCAAATCGCAGCTTGTTTGTGAGCCATTCGTCATGTGATAACTTGGTTGTGTCAGATTCTGTTCCTATCAAAAGGAGAGATGGGATATGGAAAACTTTGATAATGGCCACTTTTAGTCATGTGAATTATCTAAGGTCGGAGATTAAATATTCCCAGCCCATTTAGCAGAGTTGTTACTGTTAATGATTAGGGGGAAAATGCATTTTGATACTCATGCCAAGGATAAAATTCTAAGTACCTTAAGGCTTTACTGTCATACTAGAGTAAATATTTGAACCACATTTAAATCCATGATGATTTTCAACGGAAGGTAATGAAAATGAATGCTGTCAGACTTTGTGTTGGTAAAACAAGGCTTACTTTGAGATCAGGTGTCCATTTGGTCTGATTGTCTTTCTTTCAACTCTAGTGGTGTTTTTCCTTGCTTCTAGGGCCAAGTTTGTTTATAAAGCAGTTGGCAGCCCCATGACTCTGCCACGAGGCAGACTGGGTGACCTTGGCCTCTTCATGCTCCCTCAGTCTCACCCACCTCACAGGGTTGTTGTAACTATAAGATGGAGGTGGAGGAACCATGCACACTGCCATGAGCTTCTTGGAGGAAAGACAGGATATAAGTGTAATAGTAATATCTGTCTTTCCTCTCCCTCAAACACTCATTTATGGTAGTTCTTAAGCCTATAGCATATTCTTGTTTAATGTTTTTTGTGTATTTAGTTTTACAGTTGTAAGTTAGCAGAAGCACGGGTGGTTGCTTTTATGATTTTTCATCTTATAATTAAACCACTTACTAGATGAGCATGCAAGCTGTGGAGACATAATGCAATTTTAATTTGTCGGATTTATTATGGTGGAATTTTTCCACAGTGCTCCACCTTTCCTGTATAACTCGTTCTTATGAGGTAATTCCGCTAGAGTCCTAAACTTTGCTAAGTGTACAGTGCCGTGAAAAAGTATTTGCCCCATCTGATTTTCCGCGTCGTTGCTTATTTTTGGCACTGAATGTTATCAGATCTTGAACCAAAATCTAATATTAGAGAAAAGGGAACCTGAGTAAACAAGCAACACAAAATTTTGATACTTATTTCATTTATTTATTAAAGAAAGTTAAGCAACACCCAGTGTCCCCATGTGAAAAAGTAATTGCCCCCTTGGTTAACTCAACCCATTGAAAGGAATTATTAGGGTCAGACATTTGAATACCTTGGTAAACAATCAGGCCTGATTTGGGCCAGCCCTGCTCAACATAAATCTGACTAACTTTGGCCCTTGCCATCAGACTGAAGTTGTCAGCACACAGCTTCCACAGCTTCCAAAGCCACGTCATGCCACGATCCAAAGAAATTCCTGAACACCCCTGGAACACAGTTGTTGATGCATATCAGTCTGGAAAGGGTTACAAAGCAATTTCTAAGGCTCCACCGAACTACAGCAAGAGCCATATTGACCAAATGGAGAAGGTTTGGGACAGTAGTGAATCTTCCCAGGAGTGGCTGTCCTGCCAAAATCCCTTCAAGAGCAAGGCATAAAATCATCCAGGAAGTCACAAAGGACCCTAGAACAACATCCAGGGATCTGCAGGCCTCTCTCACCTCAGCCAAAGTCGGCGTTCATGATTCCACCATCAGAAAGACACTGTGCAAACAAGGTGGAAACCACTGCTCACTAAGAAGAAAATGAATACTCGTCTAAAGTTTGCCAAAAAACACCTGGATGATCCTCAAGAGTTCTGGAACAATGTTCTATGGACAGATGAGTCAAAGATGGGGCTTTTTGGGTGACATGGGCCCCGTTATGTCTGGTGAAAACCAAACATTGCATTCCACATGAAGAACCTCATGCCAACAGTCAAGCATGGTGGCGGCAGTGTCATGGCTTAGGAAAGCTTTGCTGCATCAGGACCTGGACGACTTGCCATCGTTGAAGGAACCATGAATTCTGCTTTGTATCAGAGAATTCTACAGGAGAATGTCAGGCCATCCATCCGTTAGCTTAAGCTGAAGTGCGGCTTGGTCATGCAGCAAGACAGTGATCCGAAATCACACGCAAGTCTACATCAGAATAGTTGAAGAACAAGAAATTTAAAGTTTTGGAATGGCCTAGTCAAAGTCCAGACCTAAACCCCATTGAGATGTTGTGGCAGGACCTGAAAGGAGCAGTTCATGGTCGAAAACCCACAAATGTCACTGGGGTTAAAGCAGTTCTGCATGGAGGAGTGGACCAAAATCCCACCACAGTGCTGATCAAGAACGACAGGAAGCATTTGGTTGCAGTCATTGCTGCTAAAGGTGGTGTAAGCAAGTTTTGAGTCTAAGGGGACATTGTGTGTTGCTTAACTTTCTTTAATAAATAAAAAAAATAAGTATCAAAATTTTGTGCTGTTTGTTCACTCAGGTTCCCTTTTCCCTAATACTAGGTTTGGTTCAAGATCTGAACAATGGGGCAAATACTTTGTCATGCCACTGTGTCACTACTTCTATTTAATACTGCCTCTGAGACCTCATTCAGGTTAGTATTCCACTTTTGTTATAATATCAGTTCCTGCTTTCAGCCCTAAAGAAGGATTTAGCAAATGGGGTGATAAGTATGAAAGCCCTGGCCTTTGGAGTTCCTACTTGGACCTTCTCTGTCCTCCCTCTTCAAGAACAAAGCACCTTTTTTTAGATTTTCCTGAGCCTTTAAAATTAAACTTTTCAGCCTTAAGGACTAGAAACATGTCTGTCTGTCTCTTTGTTTTGAAGTGAAAGGAGAGGATCTCAGATTTCAGTCTTATGCCCAATACTAGTTCCTGTGCTTGTGCAGTTGCAGAGTATGCACAGTCTCAGTCATAATGATCCTCATGAAGTTGCAGATGTAAGTACTCTTCTGAAGCAGATCACATGATTCACCTGGGATCAGCGTATTCGCTGTCTTATGCCTAGGATTTGGTGGTGGTGAGTAGTGGCTGGCTGAGCTGCTGGGGCAGGACAGGGTAGAAGGCTTTCTGGTCTCAAATGGCTGAGTTTCACAGATCCTTCACAGAGAGAATTAGGGCAGACAGAAGAGCCTAAGGAAGGAGGTTAAACGCACTGCAGGCAGAAGAAGACTGTAGGGTAAGCCACAGGGGGCATGGGAAGTGAAGGTTGGATTTGAATGAGGGGAAGAGACAGCCAGAGGTGGTGAAGCTGTCCATGGCGTGTGTACATATGAATGTATTTTGATCTGTGTCTGGGCTGTACCATCAGACTGTAAGTGAAAGTCCTAGGACCAAATGCTCCTCTATACAAAAAAGTTGGGATCTAAGCAAGCAAAAAGCATGCTGAAGCCAAGAGATGCTGTATTAAACCCCAGCATCAGTAAACTGCAAGTGAGAGGCAAGGGAGAAACAGCCTCTTGAACTGAAGAGCATTGGGGGAGGGGGGCTGCAGCTTCATATTAGGGGAAAATGCTTTGCAAAGATGTGCATATTAGGCAAAATTGCATACAAACAAAATTCACTGATGAATGTGTACAAATGTGTAAAAAATGCAAATACTAGGGTAAAGTTTGCATGCATCAGTGAAAATAACATTAAAATGCTTTGAAATAAAGTATGTGGGGGCTGTTTCTGAGACTTGCATGTTCCATTCTAGAACCCCATATATTGCTATTATAGTGATTGTTGAGTGTATGTTTTCTGTTTCTCCCTCTGCACCAGAATATGAACTTAGGAAGCTGCCTTACACTGGGCTGGTTTCCTCATGTCACTTTACGCCACAGTTAAGCTAAGCCCCCCCTTTAGGATGCACACCTTAACGTGGTGAGGGGGTTTGAGAGTGTTGAAGAAGCTGAGAGCTGGATAAGAGAAAAATCAACTCGTTTGAAATGTGGTGTTGGAGGAGAGCTTTGCGCATACCATGGACTGCGAAAAAGACAAATAATTGGGTGTCAGAACAAATTAAACAAGAATTGTCACTATAAGCTAAAAGGATGAAACTGAGGTTATCATATTTTGGACACATAATAAAAAGACAGGATTCACTAGAAAAGACAATAATGCTTGGAAAAACAGCAGGGAGTAGAAAAAGAGGAAGGCCAAACAAGAGATGGATTGACTCCATAAAGGAAGCCACAGACCTGAACTTACAAGATCTGAACAGGGGGTGGTTCATGACAGATGCTCTTGGAGGTCTCTGATTCATAGGGTCGCCATAAGTCGTAATCGACTCGAAGGCACATAACAACAACTAAGCTAAGCCATAGTTTTGGTTGTGACTGAACCGGACTTTTTGTAATAAAGCGTAGCTTGTGATCCGTTTCCCCCAAACAAAGCACAGAGGAGGAGCAAAACAGCCAGTTTTGGTCACATGCCCCAGCATGCTGCACATTTATCTTTAAACCATAGTTAAGTGGTTTAAAGTGGCATGTGAACCAGGCTAAGTACTCAAACTATTGGTCCATCAAGCTCAGTACTATGTACTTGCTGACAGGCAGCAGCTTTCCAAGTTCTTGGACAGAAGAGTTTATTCCCAGCCCTGCTACCCAAGTTGACCTTTAAGAAGAGATGCCAGGGATTGAACTTGGCACCTTCTCTATGCAAAGCATGGGTTATACCACTCGGCTACTGTCTCTCTCCGCAATCTTGTAAGGCAGCCCAAGGAACAGAGTTCAGCAATCTTAGTGACATAGCCAGCAGTCTGCAGAATTCTCCTCTCTTCCCTACCCCACCCTACAATCTCAGTGAGTGGCTGCAAAATGGGGAATTAACCATTTGAATGTGAATGGAGCCTGACACTAGAGCTACTGTATGGGAATATGCATGTGTGGAATGTTAATTTGTGGGTAGCGTCCTCATTTCTCTGTGATTAGAGATGTGAAGGCCCAAGAAAAAGGGAAAAAATCAGAAAGCTATTTTTCCCCATTTTTCCTCCCTAGTTTTTTTTTCCCCCTGAAAAATTGAAAAAAAGAGATCCCCCCCCACGTCTTTACAATTTCTGGTTGTTGTTCACAGCAAGGTAGGTATCAAATCTCACCTCTTTTTCCTAACTCCTTAGTTGAATATTAAATTGGTTCTTTCTTTACAAATGGGAGTATGCCAGTTCAGCTCTGGGCACAGCAAGGTGTATGATGCTGCCTGCGATATGCTTTAGTACAAATATTTACAGAACTTGAATGAGTTGCCCTTTCCCACTTATTGGCTCTTGTCCCTTTCTCTTTAGACAAATCTGAAACGCACAGATTCCTTGCTTCATCAGTGTAGGTGGCATAGATACTAATTTGCCTTTCCTATTGAACATACCTTTCAAACCTTACCTCAGCACAGTGGAGCAGATGCTGCATCTGTGGGACACAAGCTGGGCAATGGATGACTTTTCAGTGGTGGCACGTGCTTCTGCGGAAGTCCCTCCCACAGGAAAGCTGTCTGGCTTCATCATTAGTGGGAATGCCATGTAGCAGATGTGGGGAACCTTTGGCCATCCAAATGTTGCAGAACTACATCATCCCTGGCCATTGGCTGTACTTGCTGGAGCTGATGGGAGTTGTAGTTCAGCAACATATGGAGGGCCAAAGTTCCCCACACCTGCCCTGTGGCTTTATTGCACGTTTATGTTGCTGTTGCATTAATGATGTGTTAGTTGAAGTGGCCCGAAGTGGTTTTGTGGTTTGTCTTAAAGCAGGATCAGATTTGCTTCAATGGAAGATAAAAAGTTCTTTCCCCCACTCCCCTTTGTACACGTGTTATGCCCTGTGTGGCCCTTCCCATACGAGAGAATGTTCAGATACCAACGTGGGCATCCTGAGTGCCTTTTGCATAGGGGTTTCACTCTGGCTACTCAGTCCCTGGCAGATGCGCTATAAACACAACACTCTCTTTGTAACTGCATAATTTTTCCATACCAGTAAATGAGAATTGGCTTTACATAGCCTTGTCTAGAGCAGCTCCTAGAGGACACTGCAGAGGGTTAATGTTTAGTCTGCCAGTGAAAGTGACGTTGGGCCTTTATGAAAGCAGGGGTTGAGCAATCTGGAGCCAGGTCACATGTTCTTCTCAGGAATCCAGGGTGGCTGGGAAGGGCTTCAGTCGCACAAGCTTCCCTTTTAAGTGAAAGGGTCGGGCTTGGGCAGCCAATCACAGCACAGGAAGGACAGCTCATAGGCATGTGTCATGAGACTTGCCGGCATTTCCTTTCCACCCGTCCAAACCAGTGACAGGAATTGGGTGAATTCTATGACTTGGTGAGCGGCTCAGGAAAATGCTTTGTCTGTGCCTGTATGTGCCCACCTTTGGCGAGTCCCAGGCAGAGTTTGAGTACTTTGAATCAAAGTGGCTCCCTGCCAGCCTGAAGCCCATCTTCAGACTGAGCCTTTTGATTCCCTCCCAGGAGTTCTCCACCTATCGTCAATGGAAACAGGTATGAATGATACAAGCGAGCTGAATTGTTCTCATCTTTTCTAACACATTTCTGTGTTATCCCACTTTCCCTCCCCGGAGTTTAGGATGGTATACATGGTCATCTGTCCCCTCATTCTGTCCTCACAACAGGTTTGTGAGGTCAGTTAGGCGGTGATGAGTGGCTCAGATTCACTCAATGAGGTTTAAGGGCCATGTGAAGATTGGAACCCAGATTTTTCCTAGTTTAAGCTCAACCTCAATCACTCTACTGGTTCTCTGGTCTGGGGGTGGTTTCTGGCATTGAATGTTTATTAGCTGCTGCTCTGTAGTAACTTTCAGTGTAAAAGAGTGTTGGCAGGTCCTCCTCCCTGCCCCTTCCTCCCACAAGTTCTCATCTTCTTTTCAGGACAACTGCAATGTGTAAATGTGTAAAGGCTTCCCAAGGCCATCTAGTGGGTTTTCTACATTCAGTCCCGATGCTGCTACCTTCTGCTCCAGACTACCTATTTACCACAAAGCATAGGGTTGTTTGTTTCTTTTTTCTAGTCATGCCAGTTCATGTTGGGCCCAAACTTCAGTTGGCTAGATGTAGTCCGAAGTGGGGAAAATCCTCCCTTTCGGTTTTGTGTCTTATCAAGACAAGCAACTTGCCTAGCATTCCCCAGTCTCCTTCTCTAGAACACCCTGGGGTGGTACAATTGGCCAGGCTTTTCATCGTCTTGAAGGAGAGAGCTGACTGTGCCCATTGCCACTACAGCTGTGCTGCATGTGCTGAAGAGGGTGGAGAGGGATGTGCCAGGCACGTGAATGAGGAGGAGGCGGCACATCTGGGGCTGGGTGGCATTGTCAGTGGCAGAGCAAAGGCGATACCTGTTCATCCCTTCAGTGCTAATCTCTTCGTTTCCTGCCTGACTTTCCTAATGCAGGAAGCAACGTTCACAGTTTGTGTTAAAAGTTCAGGAAACCGGGCTTTAAAACTGGCCTGCATAACATGTGGCCTATTACAGTCCAGCAGTGTGCCTGAACAAGGGCTTGGCAAATCTTCGTATCAAGCTTCTTGTCTTGGGCCACATGAATGGGATTGTCAAGCTCCTAGGAGGCAACAATGTACACCTGGTGAACTGTTTTGAGTTTGATGGGTCACGTCTTGTGCTGGGCTGGCTTAAAACATAAGCACGTACGGGTGGCATATGAGTTTCCATAGGGCAGGCAAAAGTCTACACTCCGGGTCAGATCATTGGTTCTGCCTATGCTGGTTGGCAGAGGCTTACCAGGTTTGAGAAGGAGGCCTTTCCTAGCCTTCCCTAGAGATGCTAGCATGGTGTAGTGGACAGAGTGCTGGATTAGGACCTGGAAGACTAGGGTTCAGATCCCCACTTGGCCATGAAGGTCACTGGATGACCTTGGGTCAGTCACTGCCTCTTAGCCTAAGCTACCTCTCAGGGTTATTGTGAGGATAAAATGGAGAGGGGGAGAACCGTATATGCCACCTTGAGCTCATTGGAGGAAAGGTGGGCTACAGATGTAACAATAAACAAATAAAAATTGAACCTGGGACCTTCTATGTGCAAAGCTGGTTCTCTCCTACTGAGCTGTGACCCTTCCTCTCAAATAGGCAGTGTTACCAATCAATGACAGTAGGTACTGTCATAAAGGTAGTAATAGGGAGGTACATGTGGACATGCAAAGAGGGTTCTGTGGGATATCAGCAGCTTACTTTACGATGACTTCCTTGTTTCATCACTGCAGTGCCAACAGGCCTCTAGTAAACCAGCCAGTTAGCTAATCTTCATCAGGAATTTGGGTTTGTTCAGCACACTCTCTCCCCCCTCCTCCCCACGATGCCAGTTATTTTCTTTAAAGTCTTCCTAGGGTTTGACAACCAGCATCTTGTGCACTCCCAAAATGAAGCAAAGACGATTATCAGATGCTCTTTGGGTTTTTATTAATGCATTGATTACTTATTAATTTGCATGATAGGCAAGGCAAACCTTTAGCGCTGCTTCATCAGAGAGGTTGAAGGAGAGACTGTCAAGGCTACAGAATTGGCTGTGCAGCATCTTCTGTGATCCTTCCCTGTTCACAGGGTTCTGTTGCACCTCGTGTCCTCCTTCCCCTGCTGGCCGTGTGTCCCAGTCCCCCGCTATCAAGGGTGTAGGTAGCAGCCTGCTGATGAATCCAAACCGTGCAGCAGTTTGTAGAATTGTGCATTCAGACTTGGTTACCACAAAAGACTTGTGCCTTTAGCAAGACATTGGAGGGAGTGGGCATGATTTCAGGGAATAAATCGAAGGAGCCCAGTTTTCTTGAGTAAAACTGTAATCTTCTGCTTAGTAACAAAAAAACCTGCTCCGGGACTCCAACTGTCTTGCTTTCTTGGTACAAGATTAATGTGCAGACCCAGTGCACATGTAGGAAAGAATTTCAGCACCAACTGTGATGTGACCCTGAACTTATAATTTTAGAAACAGTTTGCATCACGGCGATGTGAGTTCAGGGGGTGCAGATTACTTGCCAGATGCAGCCAGGAATGCTCGTTAGCAGTCATCTTGCCCTTTTGCCTCATATCTGCTCCAGTATCCTTTATTGAAAGGAGAAGCACTTTTTTGGCTTTTCTAGGACTGGCTGACAGTGTGCCTCCCAAGGGGTCATTTGCTATTGGGAAACCCTGGATCAGCTGGTTGGCAGTTATCTGCTGACATGCCAGAGGTTTCTTACTATCTTTAGCTCACAAATTATGATCCCATCTATCTGTTCTTTTTACAACTGTCATATGCCTGTCTGCAGATTAGATCCACCATGGACATCTGAAAGGTCACTGCATATAGTGACTGGCTATCCTCATTAAGGTTAGGTTAGAAAAGGTATTAAGTTATACGAAGGCCTAAGTTTAGCAATAGGGGAGTGGGAAGCAGAGGAAGGAGCACTCCAAACAATGTTTGGTGTATTTCTCATGGGAATAGTTTCTTACCAGTGTGAAATGTTTTTCATGATCGTAATTCAGAGCATGTTTATCAGCAGCCTAATTATGAAGTATGCAAACCCATTCCTCTGCTTAGTATGCCTTGTATTTTATTATTTGTTTATTTTTCACAGTCTTCCACATGAAGCTTGGTGTTGGCAGGTTCTGTAACTTGCCAGACAGCTGGGCATTCTAGCCTGGTGCCCTGGGTGCTTAATGCACGCATCAGTAGCTCTTATCTTTGTGCTGTGTAGAGATCAGCAGGCAGCCCAATTGAGCCATTGCGAGGAGCCAGTTGGCCTTTGCTGGGTGGTTTTCAGCATATCATCTCACTCAACAAATTTCCTGATCTGTATGCAAAACAGGTGATAGCAAAGCAGATTGTTGACACAGCCATGTTGTTGCTGTGTCTGGATTGCTCACCTGCTTATACAGACAAGGGCTTGAGGTGCTGCTTCCTGCTAAGAGGAATGTTACGGGTGACATTTCTTTATTTATTAACAGCCTGACCTTGCCATTTCTTAATCTCTTCTGTAAAGATACACTCTGCTCCCAAAATCTAGTTTCCCCCAGGATCTTGCACAAGTGCATAACTGCAAGGTGACCAAACCAGTTCATGCTTGCATTAGAGCTCTTACATTTTGGCCATTCATACTTTCAGCTTACCAGCTAGCTTCTCTGGCAGCAGTTCGTTCCCTCCCCCTCAAAAAAATAGCTGATTTTCTTGCCTCTTCCTTTTATTTAAAGAACACTGGTTTTCAGTAGAAAGCAAAAGAGAGTTGGACAAGCTTGGCGCTTTTGGCATCACTTTTCAGATCAATTATCTTTGTGTACCCAGCAGAAGGAACATGAGGCTACAAATTTTGCTGAGTTTGGTAGGCAGCCATTGTTTCTATAGTATTAGCTTTTTTGCTTCCTGTTTCAGAGATAAAGCATGATGTCCTTTCTGTACCCAATGCCCAGCAATGAGTTTTTACAGAAGAAGACTGGCTACTCCTCTGTGTGTGTGTGTGTTGGTAGCAACACTTCCTCTCCAACATGGACAGTGTTTCTGCATCCTGGGACAAGGTGCAGCCTGGCAATGTTTTGAAAGATGCAGCCTGTCTGTTTGTTGCTAGCAGTTTAAAAACAACACAGCTGTAATTTTGTAGCATATTGGAGGCTGTTGTTCCTATTTGTATTTCTGGTTTCTAGTTATGACCATATTTCTGAAAGAAAGGTGTTCTGTTGTTTTTCAGATGGCTAGAACATTGCTAGTAAGTTATTCTTAGAAGAATATGAAGAGTTTAGGTTCTTCTGTGGGTAGCAAATGTATTTGCAGGTGTGCATTCCCTCCCCTCCCCATCCATAACTATATAAAAGTGACTACAAGACCAAATAAGGCTAATTTTTATGTCCTTTCATGCAGAAAATCGTAAAAGCTGGAGATAAAGATCTTGATGGGCAGCTGGACTTTGAGGAGTTCGTTCACTACCTCCAAGACCATGAAAAGAAACTGAGGCTCGTTTTCAAGAGTTTAGACAAAAAGAACGATGGTGAGCTCATGCTGGTTTATTTGTTGGGAGTGAGCAGTTTCTCTGGCAGCCTTGTTTTGTTTAAAGAGCTTGGAGCTTACATATCACGTTCCCTTTGCAGGCTGCATCGATGCCCAGGAGATCATGCAGTCCCTTCGGGATCTGGGAGTTAAGATCTCTGAACAGCAGGCCGAGAAAATTCTGAAGAGGTGAGTGTTGCAGGAGAATATAGTGTAAGGCGTTACCTTCATCTCCTGTCTTTTTCTTTTTATTCCCTCCCCCAACCACTATAAAACCACTTCTGTGTAACAGCCCTGCCGCTTTTCTCCATAACAAATCATGCTACAGCAGCAAATGGTGCTAGAATAGCAGTCACAGGTGAAAAGCCACCCGCACATTTTCCTGGAATTGTAGGGACCAATTGAAGCGAGGACACAGTTCAGCCAGAATGCATAAGAGCATGTGACATCAAAAGCAAACAGAAATGCTGCTTCATGAGATGGAAGCAGCGCTGCCTCTGTGGAATGGCTTCTTTGCGTTTGCAAGGAGGTGGTTTGTGGTGGTAAATTTCCATCCTGTAGAACCCAGTGAGAAAGTGTTCACCTCTCTGCTGCTTGGCTCCAAGATGGGCAGGTAACACACAGGTCGAACATTACTCTCACTTGCTGTCTTCTAAGAAAGAGATATTCATGATTTTGTCAGCCTTTTGGTGTCATTGTCCTTGCATTCCACAGTGCTTTACTGCAGGGTAGATCATCACAAACGAATGATGTCCCTAAGATGTGTGTTCTGGTGGTCACTGCTTCCATATGTGTGTGCAACTTAATATACTGAAAAGCTTTCTGCTGTGTGCATGTAGCAATAACCTTTAACACTTACTTGTTCCTTTCTCACTCTTCGCATCCTCTCCTCTGCCTGCCTGTCTGTCAGAATAAGAATGGGGCACTTCTGGGGTCCTGTCACCTAGTAAGTACTACAGTGTATAGTCTTGCCTGGCTCCCTGTCCCCTGTGTCTGTCTGTCTCTCTCTCTTCCCCCCCCCCCCAAGTGGAGTTTGGTTGACGTGTGTAGCTTGTAGCAGATTTTTGGTGAACCAGGTGGTGGAGGGTAAATCCAGAGGCAGACTTCAGCATTCATGAAATATCTGTACTGCTTTTTAACTAATGCTCCCAAAGCGGCGTATCTCATAAAAATGCTAAAACCTCAATACAAACAATATAACATTACACAGCAAAGCAATATAAAGCACTCTCAAAAGAAGAGAAAAATAGACAGAGTTAAGGAGCAGCATCTTAAAAGCATGGCAAATATTCTTGCTTCTAGAAGGTAGTTATCGGCAAGCCAAGACTGTCAGTGCTTAAGAGCAGAAGCTATATTACAACAGCTCCCTTGTGCTTTATTATAGGAATCATTTCTGGGTTCATTAGACTAAAGAACTGGTAAGGATGGGAAAAACGCTCCAGTTCAGCATTTGTCCCTCCTGCTGCCCCAAGGTAGAATCTACTCACTCATCAGTACTCCACAGATGAAGTCACACAGTTCAGACCATAAGCAGGTAGCCAGGACACAACCTGCAGATGACCAGTCACTAGTTAATCTAACAGAGGAAGACCTCTTGTCTGACCTCACTCCTGTTAATTAATTCGCTCCTGACCAAAGCCTATCCATAGGCTGTTCCTATGGGGGAACTTATGTCCATCCCACGCAGCCTTCCATATCTAGCTCTGGACAACCCCATGGAATGGAGGAAAGATGGCAGCAGGGAGAGGCGGTGAAGAAGCCGTCTTGACCTTGAATAGAAGAGCACAACCTCTTCCTCAGAAGCTGTCCTATGCTCCCAGGGAACATTTTTACTTTCATGACTGTTTCAAAGATATTCTTCCTGAAGGAGGAATCTGATACATAAAGCTGTTAAAAGTTGTAGTTGCATGTCCTTTGGTCCTCTTTTACAAATATTTCTGTTTTTGTGGATGGCGTGGGTCTAAAGGACTGGTAAGCCAACTCCCCCTCATCCTCATCCTCATCCTGGTTCATTTTGCCTTCCAAATTGATTCTTGCAGCATGGATAAAAATGGGACAATGACAATAGACTGGAACGAATGGCGTGACTATCACCTGTTGCATCCTGTGGAGAACATTCCTGAGATTATCCTGTACTGGAAGCACTCAACGGTAAGAAATTAAGATCGCTCATGAGCAATGTCTATGAAACCCTTGGCTGCGTTTGTGAGGGTCCCACTCCCTGCTCCTGGGTTATATCAGCAGTCTCCATCGAGAGTTGCCTTTTTTTAAATGTACCTTCTAGCCTAGCTCTTAAAAATCTCTGGGAGAGGTGAAAGCGAATGTTCTCAGGGAGGGGGAAAACAGGTAAACTGCTTGACTTGTTCTTGGTGTACATGAGACTGGCTCCTGCTAGTTTGCAACCTGCCAGCTCTGGAAACTGATACGAGTTCTCTTTGATGAAATTTGGCATTTAGTGCTGCATAGTGAGATCAAACCAGTCTGTGAACTCCAGAAGGACTCTAGATCTTTCTCCCTATTCTGTTCCTCTTGGCTAGTCATTTTGAATGCCAGTAGATTGCAGGGCTGGCAGGTGGCCAACTTCTGAGTTTAAACTCTGAAAATGCCTCTCCGCATGTCTTCATTTTGAATGCCCTCTGGCAAATTTTATTAGCTGCAACCGCATGCAAGGGAGAACAAAACTGCTGCAATTCTATAAACAAGATGCATGTTTTTAAATAGTAAGCTTGAGCTAATGGCTTCCCTGCTTAAATGGTTTAATCTTGGCACATAGTACAGCATGCACAGACCTCTGAAGAAGTCCTCGCACGCACCTAAATACTACTGAAGGAAATGGTTTTGCCTATGCCTTCCTTTGTTGCCTTGCAGATTTTTGACGTGGGAGAGAATCTGACAGTACCAGATGAGTTCACAGTGGAAGAGAGGCAGACTGGAATGTGGTGGCGACACCTGGTTGCAGGCGGAGGAGCTGGGGCAGTGTCAAGGACATGCACCGCTCCTTTGGACCGCCTGAAAGTGCTCATGCAGGTAAGGGTTGGGAGCTTACTATAAGGGTGTCTGTTTTTCTGTGCTTCATTAGCGTAATGATCCAATAGAAGAGAGTCTTGTAAGCCTTAGAATCGTAGAGTCGGAAGGGACCTATAAGGCCATCAAGTCCAACCCCCTGCTCAATGCAGGAATCCAAATTAAAGCATACCCGACAGATGGCTGTCCAGATGCTTCTTCAATGCCTCCAGTATTGGAGAGCTCACCACCTCCCTAGGTAATTGGTACTGCTCATGCCTCAGTCTTTTCCTGCAGAAACATGGGGGTTGTAAGTTATTGGGATGCCTGTTTTTATCAGTGTCATTCTAGCAGGGAAGCCACTCTCTAGCAGTTTCTCTGAGCCCTACTGCTTCCACATATGACTTGCAGTTGTGGTTCCCTCTGGGATACGTATCTGGTATTCTTGTTGTGCTCCTTCTCAAGTAGCCATAAGTTATTTGGGAGTTAGGCAGGACAGGCCTGTGTCTACGACAGCACAGTCCTTGGACTGTGCAGCCTTGGCAGAATAAGCATACCTTAGAACAGGTGATGACCGTTTTACCTGGAGGCGAGATGACCTGTGCCTTGCTGGCAACTCTTCCTGTTCTGGGCTTAAAGGACAGAGAAACTCAGTAGTTGTTGAAAGCATGTTGCTAAGTGAGGAATTTGGACTTTGCTTAGGAGTCATTGAACTGACCATCCCTCTTTTTCATCATCAGTTCTATTTTTTCCTTTTTGGTGCCAGAGTTCATTTTCCACTGCCCCTCTTTCCACCTCATCCTGTTCCATGAGCTACTAAATTGGATAATACTGTACTATAGTTCTTGATGTTGAATGATAGTGTCCCCTTTTCCTGCTAAATTTGTGAGGCAAACTAAACTTATTTTAAAACTGGCACATACGTCGAGAAATGCTGTCTGCCCAAAAAGGAAAACTCATAATTGGGCCTAAATCCAGTTGGAAATCTCTTCCTCTATTTCAGGTCCATGCTTCTCGCAGCAACAACATGTGCATTGTTGGAGGTTTTACCCAAATGATCAGAGAGGGTGGCACGAGGTCACTTTGGCGAGGGAATGGCATCAATGTTTTGAAAATTGCTCCAGAATCTGCCATCAAATTCATGGCCTATGAACAGGTAAAGTATTGGAGCGTGGACCCATGGCATAAGAGAATGGGATGCAGTGCTGTGTGCTTTTAGAGGAAGGAGGGCAGTTGGTGGAGTTACCGAGCAGCTTATATTTCCTGCTGTTGAGGCTAACAAGGGGGGAAGTAGATTTGAATAGTCCAGATTGTTGTGTGACACAATGCTCTTTCTGTAGATCAAGCGGTTCATTGGCACTGACCAGGAAGTGCTGAGGATTCATGAGAGGCTGGTAGCAGGTTCGTTGGCAGGAGCCATTGCACAGAGCAGCATCTACCCAATGGAGGTGAGTTTCTGCATTTAGCCTTTGGCTGTTGATGTTCTCCTCCCTTTTCTTCTGGATGCAACTCAGGCGCCATCTGCCGTATACTGTATACTTAAATCAGGATCATACCACTTGAAACAGTCATGGCTTCCCCCAAAGACTCTTGGGAGCTGTAATTTGTGAAGGGTGCGGAGAGTGGTTAGGAGACCCCCCATTCCCCTCATAGATCTACAGTTCCCAGAGTGGTTTAACAATCAATCTCTCTTCCCAGGGGACTCTGGGAACTGCATCTCTGTGAGTGAAATAGGGGTCTCCTAACCGCTCTCAGCACCTTTCACAAGCTACTGCTCCCAGGATTCTTTGGGGGAAGCTATGACTGTTTCGGGTCGTATGATCCTTTTTTAAATGTAGAGTGCAGATGGGGCATTAGATGGATTTCAAATGTTTTAGAAGCAACTTTTCCCATAGTGGTGACTTTATTGGTGACATATCAATTAGAGATAACAGGCACTTCATTATCAATGTGCTTTACTGCAGTAATCTTAAACCTGGGGTCCCCTCCATCCCTGACCATTGGCTAAGCTGGCTGGGTATGATGGGAGTTGTAGTCCAATATCATCTGGGAACCCAAGGGTCAAAAACACTTACTTTACTGGGCTCCTTGGTAGTTACCCTTGCTTGACATGATTCAGGAACAGTTTTATTTTTGCCCGCCAACATGCATTCCTGACCCATCTCTTCTTCTGATGAATCAGGTTCTGAAGACACGGATGGCCTTGCGCAAGACAGGGCAGTACTTGGGGATGCTGGACTGCGCCAAGAACATCCTTGCCAAGGAAGGAATGGCCGCCTTTTACAAAGGGTACATCCCCAATATGCTGGGGATCATTCCGTATGCTGGAATTGACCTGGCTGTCTATGAGGTAAGAGGCCTGGCAGCTGCCTTGTGGGAGAGGAAGTTGCAAATGTCATGAAGGAATGTGCTGAGGAAAAGTAGAGTCTTTTCCACAACCATCTGAGCTCCATTGGCATCCCCTTTCTCTGCTGAAGGACTAGCAGCATAGATATTGGAAGCTGTGGTCATATTATTCCCCACCCCCATACTAGAGATCCAGAAGTGTGTTGTGGTCTTGTACTTGTTTTGTCTGTTTCAGTGAATGCTTGACTTGCTTTTTAAAATTCTTTTTTAAAAAAAATTCCTCCTAGACCTTGAAAAACAGTTGGCTGCAACGTTACGCAGTGAACAGTGCTGACCCCGGGGTGTTTGTTCTGTTGGCCTGCGGTACCATGTCTAGCACCTGTGGACAATTGGCCAGTTACCCTCTCGCCCTGGTACGGACACGAATGCAAGCTCAAGGTAAGATCATGTGAGAGGACCCCAGGTCTAGCCTCTGTGGCATCAGTGCCCCTCCCCGAAGCAAAAGACCAGAGAGACTTCATAGTTGGTTGTCTTAATAGATACCGTTATTGATCTTATGCGTCATTCACTTGAACCTTTGAAGACAGACATGGCATAGACTGTTGCTTTGATGTCATTCTTAGGCTCTTGATATAGTGAACTAAGCCTAGGATATAAGAACCTTACTGGGTCAGACCAAAGGTCCATCTGATCCAGCTCCCTGTTCCTCACAGTGGCCAGCCAGATGCCTTGTTAGGGGATTCCCAAAGGCAAGAGCCCTCCCCAGTTGTTCCCTCCTGGCACCTGCTATTTAGAAACCAGACCATCTCTGAATCTGAAGGTTCTACTTAGTTATTGTGGCTAAGCCAACAGTAGACCTTATCCTCCATGATTCTGCTAAACTTTTTTGAAAGCCATCTGAGATAATGGCCAGCACATCTTTGAGCAGCGAGCTCCATAAATGAATTCTGTAGAAGTACTTTCTTTTGTCTATCTTTGAGCGACTCTGACTTCTAGTATAGTTGCTGGGGGATGGGGTGAGGCAGCCTCTCAGTTAATCTCTCCACACTATGTACAACTTTGTAGATTTATAAAGTTGCTAGTGTATCTTAAGTGCAACGCCTCTTACTCTCCTGTGTTGAGCTGGAGTTGCATGTTGTTTCTCAGTTGGCTTCACATGCACATTCTCCACTTCGCTGATCTTGGCATGTGTTTCAAGCTCATAGCCACGGAGTTACAGAGACATAGTCACAGGCTTTTAGAACGCACATAGCAAGTTAAGGCACCTTGGTGTGGTATATTCTGCAATCCCCAGTACATGTGAGCAGGTTCTTGATAACTGTCCAACGGCTTCTCTTTTAGCTTCCATTGAGGGAGCACCACAGGTGACGATGAGGGGCCTCTTCAAGCATATCCTGAAGACAGAGGGAGCCTTTGGCCTCTACAGGGGCTTGGCTCCCAACTTCATGAAGGTGATCCCAGCAGTGAGCATCAGCTACGTGGTCTATGAGAACCTGAAGATGACTCTGGGCGTGGACTCTCGGTGACCAGATGGTGTCTGGACCCTTGAACTCTTTCAACGAAATCTTGGGGCTCCAGTCCCAAGGTGTCTTGCCATTTCATTCCGTGAATGTGTTGACTGACACTAAGCTGATCAAGCCAAGCTGTGAAAATCCCAGGCGGTGTGTGTTGGGGACAGCACAGGAGGTCTTGGGTCTTTTTACCGTGTTGCTATCACGAGAGCTATCTGTGTTTTAAACAATCATTTGGCAGTTTTCACCAGGTGCAAGGGACCATACTGGATATCCAAGGGAAATGTCTTGAGCTGTCAGTGCCAGCCTGGCTCCTAGCACAGTGGAGAGACGATGAGCACAGCCCTCCTCTTTAGAGTCTCTTGTGCAGGTTCAGAGTTAGAGAATGCATCATCCACCAACTTGCTTGAAAGAGCTTCTTTCTGTTGAGTTGTAAACTCTTCCTCGCTGTAGTTTTGTATCTGCAAAAGACCTGCCTTGGGTAGGAATGGCTGCTGGGCCAAAAATATTTTGCTGTTTACATGCATTCCTTTGGATAGGAGCAATTCATTTTTTTCTACTTCAGAATTCTGACACTGCAATGTAAATTTGAAACCAAGGCTTCAGGGCAAAGCCAGTCCCTGCTGAGGCTGAGTGTTACGTTCAGCCGGGCGGAGTTTGAAATCTTTTCATTTTGGTATATCTGAGTGTGTGTCCCTGTAAAACTGCTAGCAAGATGCACTTATTAACAGAAGCAGTAGCAGCCTAGTGCTGCATATCTGTGTCTGCATGCTGGAGAAGCTGGGAGGACTTTTGTGCAATGTGGCACGTTTTGAATAACTTGACTAACGTAACTGTGGGAAGCTGAGTGGCTTGACCCATCTTTGCATCTGAGCCCCCCAGCGTAGCATGGCGGGGGCTGGGGAGTGGGCAGGTGATGGAGGGCCGTCTTTGCCTCCCAGGCAGCCTTTTTGCATGGGGCTTCAAATGCAGTTCTGCCACTGCTGGGTGTGGCAAGTCCTTCTCCTCGGAACCCTGAGCCTCTTTTGATCTTTATAGGTTGATGCTAGACCTTACATTTAGGGTAAGGGGGACTTTGGGCTAGGAAGTAGCTTTTGCTGTGGGGAGTGGGCTAGGTTAACTGACAGCAGGAAAGTGGTAGCCTTCATTTGGGGACTGGAAGGGGCTTATAGGGAAAAGGGGAAGTGGCAGCTGCCATGACTGACTCTGTCAAGGGCTCCTTGAGTCTGTCTGCTCAGATGTCTTGGGGTCCAGGGGGCTTTGACTTGGGGTCCAGCATCACATTCCATCGTCGTTGTTTTTACTCCTTAAAACATATTTATTTTGTATTTATTTAAAAGACAAAAGTGTTATTGTTGAACTATTTTTATAGACATGTTTAAATATAGTTACTTTGTCCTTGGTATTCTGTATTTTTGTAGGTTTCGTATTTATGTTCTTAAACATTTTGCACATTTTAAACATTGCCCAATTGAATCACCATTGAAAAGGGGACACACACACCCTGCAGAGGTCACTTAGTGCTCAGTTTCCCTTCCATAGACTCTGCTGCCAGTCTGGGTTGACAGAGAGCCTCAGATGGTCAAGATGAATTCCTTGTAGGAAAAAGCCTTAGGAGAGGGGGTGGGTAGGGTGGGAATGGTATGTCGGGAGAGAGGTTTTGCTGGAATGAGAGGCCATTGTTTGGGGCTTGCCTTACTGTGGAATTGCCTTACGTTTTGTTACTGAATTTGGATGGGTGTTTGAAGAACCACAAGCTGGATTTTTTTATGTTTAGTTTTTGCAATGGTTAATGATGAAAAGGGCTGACTGGACTTGCAGGGGGGGGGATCTCAGGGAGACAAAAATCACAAGATGCCCGTTTTCCTGATGTGTGGAAGGAAGTTTACACTTAGAGCCAAACTGTTGCACTTTTCTGTGCTGGCGGATCTCCCACCCACTGGGCCTGCTCCAGGGGCAGAAAAGTGCACTACAAAGAAGTGGCTGTTCTCCTTGCACTCACTGGTGGCCAGAGTGGTCCTGCAGCTGCTCTGTGCATGGACAGCCTTGCACGGCATCAGAGCAGCTTCCTCCCCCCCCCCCTTTTTCTCTTGGGTTGTCTTGCCTTTCATTGAGTCTGTGCACGGCTGCTTGGGAATAGATGCATGTTTGTCTTGAGTTCATACCTGGATCAGTGATGTGACTTCCCCTCCTCACCCCTTTTGTGAATCACTATATCCTTGGCATCGCCTCCTTTCTACCACTTGTGGCCTGACGAGAGTTTTCAGCACACACAAATCAATGCAAAAATGAACTGTCTTTGTAGCTGTAACCCGGATATATGAAGAGCAAACCTAACAAAAACAAGAAGCCCGTGATGGTAGGGACCACTTTGCTAATAAAGGTTTATCAAAGATGCTGGTTGTTTCCTTGATTTGTGTTGAATTTGTGGGTTGTTGGGTTGGACCTCTATGGGGACGTGGTGTGCGTGCGTGTGTGTGTTTGTGTGTGTGTGTTTGTGTGTGTGTTCTTCCTCCCCCCTTGCCGAACAGAAATTTAGAGCAACTTTGCATTTACTCAGTCTTGCTTACAATAAAAGTTTCAGTCACCAATGAGCAGCACATGGTAACTTGAATGCCCTTCAGTGACCATGGCTCTCTGTGAATTTCTGAAGCATCACCCCTGGCAGCAGCTGAGGTCATGTTTCTAGCATGAGCTCTTGGGTGAGATCTTTCTCGACACTTCCCAGCCCAATTCTCCTTTTCATTTCCTGATTAGCTGCGCCATGAGATGGCATCTTATCCTGTCATTCTAAATAGGCCTGTAGGTGGAAGTTGGGCAACTGTATATTTTTAAGAAATATTGCTATTAACATTTTACTTTGTGTTTTTAAAAGTTTTTACAAATACAAAGGTCTCCTTTGCCTCTTCCTTCCTCCTGACCTCAGTGGACACCAGCCACCACTGGTATCGGCTTCGGATTGTTTTCCAGAGAACAATCCCACCAGTAACTGTTCCAACCTGACCATCTTCCTCCCTCTATTTCATATTGGTGATGTTCCTGGAACCTATGGAGATGCATAGAGGTCTCTCTAGCATCTTTCTTGAATCGTGTTTCCTATAAACCAGTACAGATGGTTAGTTGGAATGTGGACCCCCACCTTCTGTTCAATCCTGACTGCAGTTTGCCACCAATACAGAGTAGAGTCCTGCGGGACAAGAAGCTTGAGACAACTTGAAGGCAATCCAGCACTTTGCAAGTCAGACTGGCGACTAGATGTGAAATGGATGGCAAATCTGCAGCTGGTGGTTGCTTGACCATGCTGGCCCTCAAGAAAACAGTCATCCACCAGGGGCAGAGGTCAACCAAACTAGTGAGCAAGCTTTTGGGTTCTTCAGAACTCTTCATCTGACTAGATCAGGGGTGGGGAACCTCAGGCCTGTGCCCCAAATGCTGACCTCCTGGCTCCTCTTTTTGGCCTTTGGGTACTCCCCCAGTCTGCACCTTTTTGGCCTAGCTGGAATGTGTCCTTGAACTGTAAACACCAACCAAGATAGGGAAGGGCCGTAGCTCAGTGGCAGAGCCTCTGCTTTGCATTCAGAAGGTCCCGAGTTCAATCTCTGGCATCTCCAGATAGGGTTGGGAGAGACTCCTGCCAGTCAGTGTTGACAGTACTGAGCTAGATGGACCACTGGTCTGACTTGGTCTAAGGCAGCTTCTGATGAGCTGTGGTTATGCTTCTTGCTTGCTTGGAAGGAGGATGGAGAGGTGCTGTGTTTGAAGACATCTCTGCCTTCTTTGCAGGGCTTGAATGTAATTGACCAAAGTATGTCAGCCTACTTTTGCGTCTGTCCACATCCACCACTGGTGTGTGGCCCCTGGGAGGTTCCCCATAAGGGACTGTGGTCCTCAATCTGAAAAAGGTCCCCCACCACTGGGCTATGTGGTCAAAGCAAAAATGTGTTGGGGAGGGGAAAATACTTTTTGTTTAGGCGGCTGGTGAAGCCATCTCTGTTGTGTTAAGGACAGAAGCAAAGCCCTACTCTGAATCAAGCCAAAGACCCATTTGAGTCCAGCATCCTGTTCTCCAGTGGCCAGCCAGTTGCCTCTTACGGGAAGCCCACAAGCAGGGCCTGAATGCAACAGCACTGATACTGTCTGTTCCACTTTCTTCTGCTGACCAGCTGTGTTGCTGCACCACCCGCCCCTTTCCTGTCTAGCCATGACGGCAACGAATTAGACCAACTATAATAAGGCTCCAAGATGGAGCGCTGAAGCCATTGTTTCCCCAAATGTAAGGGTACAGTGCCCTCTGCTGTTCAGTCAAGTGTTTTGCTTGTTTCCAGAAGAGTCTCTTGTGGCCAAGGCCGCTGGAACAGTCCAGTGGCCCGTCTAGTCCAGCATCCTGTTCCCATGGTGGCCAACCAGATGTCCCAATGGGAAGCCCACAAGCACAAGAGCACTCTCTCCCTGCAGTTTCTAGCAACTGAGGCTGCTTCCAGGCAGCTAGCTCCTTTCACTCCCAGTCATTGTTCTTCTGTTGTGAACTAAAAGTGTAACTGAGATTGACTGTCTCGTGGCTCTGTCAGGAGTACTGAGGGCCATGTGCTAGTGATGGGAGGGGCCAGAAGCAGAAATGTAACATTTGCCTTTGTGGGTAAGTTTTGACACACACATGTCCCTCTCTACCCCTCCCCATCTGATGAAGCAAGAGGCATTATTTGAAGTTCAAGGACACTTTCCTGCCTGGCAAAAACCCTTAAGGTGTGAAGGTGTGCCACTGAGAGGTGCAGCCCAGTGGGGAGTCAGAGGCCAGACAGAGGGATAGAGCGCCACATTTGGCTCTAGGACCTGAGGTGCCCCAACCCCCTGTTCTAATGTTTGGACCAGCCTTTGTCAATGTGGTGCCCTCCACATGCTTTGGACTACAACTCCCATCAGCCCCAAGTAGCCTAAAACATCAGGAGTGTGCCACGTTGGTGTAAGCTGGTCTGGATGGCAAGAGGGGAAATTGTCCTGTTAAGACTTTCCTGAACCTTAACGTAGAAGTCGCTGGAGCAATCATCATGGCAACCTTGAAGAGGGGCAAGTATTGAAGTGAGATTCTCCTCCTGGCAAATATAAACCAACAAGTACGACTTTGTGTTTCCTTCCATTTGCCGCCTTGGGAGGCTGCTGCTTTTCAGGCTCAGTGTGTCAGCTATACAGGTTGCATCCCTGAAATTTAACACACCTGCCTCGAGCTGGTGGCCCATCACATTTTTGCACTCAGCTGCTTGTGTTGTCTCAATTAGAGGAAGCTGGGAACATAATAGAATCATAGAATAGGAGAGTTGGAAGGGGTCTGTAAGGCCATCAAGTCCAACCCCCTGCTCAATGCAGGAATCCAAATCAAAGCCTTCCCGACAGATGGCTGTCCAGCTGCCTCTTGAATGTCTCCAGTGTCGGAGAGCCTACCACCTCTCTAGCTAATTGGTTCCATTGTCATACTGCTCTAACAGAAAGTTTTTCCTGATGTTTAGTCGAAATCTGGCTTCCTGCAACTTGAGCCCATTATTCCGTATGTTTACCATCTTGTGCTTCTTTGGGAGGAAGGTTGGGATATAAATTTAATAAATCATAAAATACAGGGTTGTATGCAATGTTAGCCCTACTTGAAAGTAGACCTATTGAAATCAATGGACATCGCTAACTTAGGTCCACTAATTTCAACGGGCCTACTCTCAACAGAACTTAGCTATAGCCCATAACTGTTAAAACAGTCATGCTATTAATTTATCTTTTATTTGTCACCATACAGGTCATAGGAACATCATAGAAACAGAGGAAGCTGCCTTATAACTGGGCCAGACCATCGGTTCACCTACCCGAGTACTGTCTATACGTCAGCGGTTCTCCAGAGTTTCAGGCAGGAGTCTCTCCCAGCCCTACCTGGACATGCGGGGGATTGAACCCGGGGCCTTCTGCATGCAAGGCAGATGATCTACTACTGAGCTTCGTGCCTTCCCATAAGGCCTTATATCACACCTATAATTCCTGCCAGTGCCACAAGAGGACTTTGGTGCCAACTAAGCAGTGGGTGGTGGCGGGGAGAGTGTTCAATAACTGGGGCATTATCTTATGGGTCATACGTGCCCTGATTCTCATTAAATGATGATGCCAAGGGGGCCTTCCCAGCCAATCCAAAAGTCCAGGCCACACAATACTGAGGCCCTTAATGATTTGGGACCGACTGATGTGAAAGACAGATTTCACCCTTATGACCTTGCAGTGGTGGCTGGTGCCCTTTGGGACTGGTAAGGCGGAAGGCAGGGAAACAAACAGTAGGTGGCGCCAGAGCCAATCTCAGGCAAAGCCAGCTAATTCCAGTGTTGGCCCCTATCCTCCCTGCTGACTTCTACAAGGGCAACGCTTGAGCCCAAGGAAGAAGAAGGTAACAGGCAGGGCTGCCACCCCCTAGACTGGCTGTATAAGTAAGATGTAGGTATGTGGGGCTGGCTGAGAGCAGGCTGAGATTGGTGGGGAGGTGTCCCATCTGCCCAATATACCAGTTTCCACTGTGGCTACAGAATCATACTTAAATGCTTATCAATGCCTCCTTCTCAACCTGAGAGGAAGTAACGAGAGGGATCCACAAGGCTCAGTCCTGGGCCCAGTGCCCTTCAACATGTTTATTAATAACTTAGATGAGGAGGTGCAGGGAATGCTTAACAAATTTGCAGATGATACACATCTGGGAGGGATAGCTAAAACCTTGGAAGACAAAAACAAAATTCAAAGGGATCTTGATAGGCTGGAGCATTAGGCTGCAAACAACAGAATGAAATTTAACAGGAATAAGTGCAAAGTTCTACAACTAGGAAAAAGAAACCAAATGCACAGTTGTAAGATGGGGGATACTTGGCTCAGCAATACTGTGTGCTAAAGGATCTTAGGATTGTTGCTGATCACAAGCCAACAGTGCAATGTGGCTGCATAAAAGGCAAATGCTATTTTAGACTGCATTAATAGAAAGATAGTTTCCAAATTCCGTGTTTTTCAGCAATGTTTAGGCCAAATCTTGAGTACTGCGTCCAGTTCTGGACACTGCACTTTCAGAAGGATGACAAGAAGGAGACAAACTGGAACGGGTTCAGAGGAGGGCAACAAGGATGATCAGGGGACTGGAAACAAAGCCTTATGAGGCGAGACGGAAAGAACTGAGCATGTTTAGTCTTGAGAAGACTGAGGGGAGCTATGATAGCACTGTTGAACATGGACCCCAAAATGGGGGGCTCAACCCCCCCCTAAGACTAAGGTTGGGTGGGCTGAGCCCCTCTGAAATGACCAGGCAAAATTGATAGCGGTACAGCAGTGTTCTTACGTTCTGGCAAAATATGGTTTCTTGCACTGCCTCTACAAAGAGGTCTTCAGAGCATGAGAATCCCTTCTGTAACCTATGGCGACCACACCAGGAATGCTAACAGATTACTGTGTTAATTTTCTTTTGTTTTCATCAAGGCCTTTGCCTGACAGCCATTTTAGAAACAGTTCCAGCCAGCAAACTGGAGCACGCTCAGTCTCCCTTTGCTATAGCAATACATCTGCCCTTTGGCCACTAGGCGGCAACACACTTAAACTACTCAGAATACTACACCTTCCCCCAGTTGCCTAGAGATCTGTGCGGAGATATTTGCATTTCTTCCCCTCAGGTTTCTGTCCCATTGTTTCGGGTGTATTTTGTTCATAAAAGGGGCTTAGAAAGAAACACTTTCTCTTTAAAAGTACTTTAATTAAGCTAACAGAGGGACTGCTTCTTGGAGCTGGGAGAACTCAGGGAGGAGAACTTTGCAGCACCCATTTTTAATCTGTATGTCGCAGCCCCACTGAAGATTAAGAACAAAGGGAAGTAATAGTCCCACTATATTCTGCATTAGTCAGGCCTCATCTGGAATACTGCGTTCAGTTCTGGGCGCCTCATTTTAAGAAAGATATAGACAAGTTAGAGCGGGTTCAGAAGAGGGCGACGAAGATGATAGCCGGTATGGAGAACAAGTCTTATGAGGAAAGGTTGAAGGAACTTGGCATGTTTAGTCTGGTGAAGAGAAGGCTGAGGGGTGACATGATTGCACTCTTTAAGTACCTAAGGGCTGTCACACAGAGGAGGGTACAGATTTGTTCTCTGCTGCCCCAGAGGGTAGGACTAGGTCTAATGGTTTTAAGTTGCAGGAGCGTAGATTCAGATTGGACATTAGAAGGAACTTCTTGACAGTAAGGGCAGTTCGGCAATGGAACCGACTGCCTAGGGAGGTGGTGGGATCCCCTTCGCTGGATGTCTTCAAGCAGAGGCTGGACAGCTATCTGCGGGAGATGCTCTAGCTGTGGATTTCCTGCTGTGAGCAGGGGGTTGGACTCGATGGCCTACAAGGCCCCTTCCAACTCTATGATTCTAACACAGTGACTCAGAATCGTTCTTGAGTGAGTATAATGTTTTACAAATATCAGTTTGAACTAAATGCTGCTCATATACTATAGCTGAAATTGTGATAAAGGATCAAATACACAGGATTCTCAAATTTTCAAACAGTTTAACATAAGCAGGTTGACTAACTTAATGCAATTAGTTTCATAAGTAGAGATTGTACTTTATATTACAGTACGTTGACAAGGGTAGAGACATGTCATTGTTAATTTTTTTTTGTTCTCAACTCAGACACTGTGTGAACCCCTAAGTAGTTTAGCTGACCTGCATAGAAAACCAATCCTCTTTAGTATCAAAATAGATTTTAGGTTATAGCTGTGGCATGAATAAATAAGGGATACAAAAATAAGCTACGCAGCCCAATATGTACGTTTACACAGAAGTCCATCAAGTTATGAGATTTACTTCCAAGGTAAATGTACATAGGAAGCTCCTGTTTAAGCCACAATTCCCAACACAGAGTTCTTACTGGGGAGAAATTTCCCCAGTATGTTCAGGAATTCTGTAAAAAAAAACACTCATTTTTTGTTGTAGAGCTACAGTGACAGCATGGCTTCTTTGCAGCATGCACTGATTTTTCAATACACAAATAGAAAGAAGGAATGGTTGCTTTTTCTGATTACTTGCAGGACAATGTCCAAAAAAAGGCCATTGCTTGATGCCTGGCTGCTGCCAGCAAAGAAAACAGCTTCTGCCTCAAAGGAATTGCCTAAAGACAGATATCAATTCAGCAAGCTGAATGAAGATGATCAACACCTTGAGGTTGAACCTCAAGAAAGAGATGGACCGCCATATTCGTCCACCAGATTTGTGCCAACAAAATCCTATACATTTGCAAAAAGTAAGGGAAATATGTCTTGTCAGCTGAAATGGTTTGAGAAATTCACCTAGCTTCATTATGATGTGGATTGTGATGTAGTTCTTTGCCATGATTGCAACAGAATTTATTGAGAAGAAGGATTCTTCAAATGTAGAAGTGAGTTTTATTCTAAAAGGTTTCTCAAAGTGGAAACATGCTGTTGAAAAATTCCAGTCTCATGAAAAGAGCATTTACCACATGGATTCTGTGAGATACCATCTAACAAAAGAGAAAGATACAAATATTGTTACGCTCCTTACAAAGCATTCAAGTAAGCAGCAGCAAGAGGCTCGAGAAGCAGTACGTGCCATCGTTAGTTCTGTGCGCTACCTCTGCCACGCAGGTCAAGCATTGCAGGGGCGCACCAAAGAAGATGGTGACTTGATTGACCTTTTAGAGGAACGCTCAGACGATGTACCTGCCCTTGAAAGATGGCTGACAAGAAGAGACAAATAGCTGAGTAGTGATATCCAAAATGAGCTACTTGAAATTATGGCTCAAAGACTGCAATGTGACATCATTAAAGAAGTGAAATCAAGCCATTTTTTTGGAATAATTGCGGATGGGACAACAGATGTGACTGGAGATGAGCTGTTTACATTGTGTCTGCGTTGGGTAGAGAGTGAATCATTGAACATATGAGAAGAATACCTTGGTGTTTATAACCCTCCTGACTCTACAGCTTGTACTCTCTTTACTGCTGTGAAAGACATGATCATTCGTCTGGGGCTTGATTTCCATGCTTTGCGTGGACACTGCTTTGATGGTGCAGCTAATATGTCTGGGTGTTTCTCTGGTGTTCAAAAAAAGATCACTGATATTCAACCCAAGTCAGTTTACATACACTGCAGCAACCACTCACTAGATTTTGCTCTGCAAGAGGTTGCCCGCAGCTGTGACATGGTTGGTGATGCACTAAGTACTGTTAAGGATGTAACAAACATGATCTTGATATCAGTAAAACGGAAGAGCATATATCCCGACATTGTTCTTCCTGAAGCCATAGAAAAAGCTGAAGGGATATATAAACCAAACAGTCTCCTTCCTTTGTGTCCAACACGTTGGGCTGTCAGAGTGAAGTCCATACAGAGATTCCTTGAGAACTATGAAAGAATTCAAGCAACACTCCATGAAATCCTGGAACATCCAGGGTCCTTCCAAGATGACAGAAGGGCAACAATGAAAGGCTACTACAAAATCCTTGGTAAATTTGAAGCAGCATTTGGGCTAAATACATCCATTGCAGTGTTTTGGGCCACGCGAAGAGCTTGCAAGAATCCTACAAGGCACCAAATACAGTGCAGCAGGGGCAAAGCAAGCAGCAGAAATGCTTATTTGTACCCTGTCAAACCTAAGATCAGAGAGTGCATTTGAAACAATTTGGCAAGACACAAAAATTGCTGCTGGGAAACTGGGCTTGAAGATGCCTGACATTTCAATAGGTAGAAAAGCAGCACGTTTTGAGCATACAAAGACACCACCACCACCAGTGGTCCTGGATGCAAAGAAAACTCTCCAGAAGGATTTCTTTGATGTAATTGATCACATAACATCTGAAATCAAACGTCAGCCTGGAACGGACCAACTAGTGAAACTGGAAAACACTTTAGTAACTGCTGCACGTGGAAGGCATTTCAGCAGCACAGAAGAGCTCAGAAAAGGCCCTTGGAGTTCACAGCTGTGACTTTGATTTGAACAGGCTTCTGGCACAACTGTTACTCCTCCCAACAGTCATTCCAACTGCTGAAGTAAAGACTATTGAAGGTATCTCACAGTCATTGAGACAACAGCCTCAGACAGTCCGAAATCTCTTAGACCAAGTCGTCATGCTGGTACAGCTCTTACACACCATACCTGCATCAGCAGCATCAGGAGAACGTTCTTTCAGTGCTCTGAGGAGGGTGAAGACATACTTGCGTAATCGCATGACACAGAAGGGCCTTACACATCTGCTCCTTCTTCATGTGCACAAGCAAAAAACTGGCCAAATTCCTTTGGAAAATATTATGAATGAATTCATCACAAGAACTGCTGAACACCAAGCCACCTTTGGCTTAAGTATGCCACAGTAATGTTTATTGTTTATTAAAACACAAACAAGGCATCTATGGCACCTTAAAGACGCACAAATTTATTTAAGATGCAACAGACTCCTTGTTTGTGTTTTCATATCTCAGACGAACATGACCACCCCTTCTGAAACTATCTTTAGGGTTTGTTATTAAGTATAATACATGCCTGTTATGATATCCATGTTATAAATAATAGAATACAAGAAACACAGCTATGCTATTTATTTTAAAATTTATTACATATTTTAAGATCTTTTTATTTTATACTTTAATTTAAAATTTATTCTAAGATCTTTTTATTTATTTATTTTAATTTATTGCCCTTTTAATTTATTTTAAGATCTTTATACATCTTTATTTTAAAGATGTTATGTGAAGTTCCAGTAATAAATGGAAAGTACCTAACGTCGTACAAAAGACCTTGCGTTCTTCTTTTGCATCTCTGAAGCATAAACAGGTTAGTTGGAACTTACAAAGGGTATTCCATTATCCATAAGCATTCTGTAATTTTTACTTTGAGCAATTACTACTTATTTATTATTTATTTTATTTATTATTTAATTTGTATCCCGCCCTTCCTCCCAGCAGGAGCCCAGGGCGGCAAACAAAGTGCTAAAAACACTTTAAAACATCATAAAAACAGATCTTAAAATACATTAAAACAAAATGACGTCAAAAACAATTAAAAAAACAACAACTTTAAAAAAGGGTTAAAAACCTAATTAAAAACATATTAAACTTATGTTTTTCTCTTTTTTATTCAAGTGTATTTATGATTGTGACAGTGCTAGAATATGATAGATTTATTGTTTGCTGAACCCATTAAATAAGCAGATGTAAAATGCACCTGCAAGCAGGTCATCATGACATAACCTGCCTGCCAGTCTTGAGCCCCCCCCACCTTGAAAACAGTTCCGGGGTCCCTGCTGTTGAAGTACTTGAAAGGTTGTCACACAGAGGAGAGCCGGGATCTCTTCTTGACTGTCCCAGAGTGTAGGACACGGAATAATGGGCTCATGTTATAGGAAGCTAGATTTCAGCTGAACATTAGGAAAAACCACCTTATTGTCACATTAGTATGCAGAGCTCTCGGCAAACTCCCACTACTCAGGGCGCCATCTTAGAATCCGTCAGAGCAGTATGACAATGGCACCAATGACCTAGGAAGGTGGTGGGTCTCCACCCCTGGAGACATTCAAGAGGCAGCTGGACAGACACCTGTCAGGTATGCTTTAAGTTGGATTCTTGCATTGGGGGTTGGACTTGATGGCTTTATAGGCCCCTTCCAATTCTATGATTCTATTACCTTATCACATACATTTGATTATGGGATTAACACTTCACAGCCATAACCCATTTAGTGTAGGGCAGTTTCTTTGACCTTAACAGATTTCTTATAAGAATAAATGGATGGGATGGTAGGCTAAGCCATAGCTTGTCAGACTGCATGGCACAATTGTGGGGATTTGTTTTCTAAACAGGAAGCTCTTTGTGATGCAATCTTCGTGATGATAGTGACATCTTTATAGAAACAGCATCTAGTGATATACATACAAATACAACAAGTGGTACAACAATGGAACCAATGACTGAGGGAGGTGGTGGGCTGGCCAACACTGGAGGCCTTCAAGAAGCAGCTGGACAGCCACCTGTCAGGGATGCTGTAAGTTGGATTCCTGCATTGAGCAGGGGGGTGGACTGGATGGCCTTACAGGCCCCTTCCAACTCTACTATTCTATTCTATGTTTATGAACTTGCCGATACTTCACCATCGGCCCCAGAGGCCCTCCTTAGGTGCCCTCCCATTAAGACAATCAAGTTGATGATCGGTAGATACGACAGAGGTCCTGCTCTGGTGGAATTCATTTCCACGGGAGATTAGACTAGCTCTATCCCTTGATATTTTCAGGAAGACCTTCAAGGCTCCTCCGCTTCACCCCACCTCTTGTCTTCAGTAGTTGATATAAATTGGACTGTGGAGTTGATGTTCTAAACAGCTGATAGTACATTGTGCTAATGCTGCTGATGGTTTCTGGCTGGCTTCTTAGCTTAATGATGTGTGCACATACAGGACTCATTGCACAAATTGCTTACTGTGGGGAAATTCCCCACACTTATAAAGTGTGGTTCTGTTTAGTGTTTCTAAATGGCATGTGTACTGGGTGTTCTTATTACTTGCCTGAACACTGTGAAGATTTGTTTTTTTTTCTTTTAAAAATGTGTTTTAATTAGTTTTCAGAAAAGCAGGAAAACAACATCAAATGGTAACATTCAACATGTGTCTGGCATGCGCAGAGCGAGGTTGCAAACATGGTACACAGAAAAACACAAAAACAAACCAAGTCACTGAAGACATCCCTGCCACAGGGAAGCTTGGGTTGATGGAGGTCGAGCCCCACCCCCATTTATATAAACTGAAGAGAGAGAACCAATTCCTATCATAGAATTATAGAGTTGGAAGGGGCCCATAAGGCCATTGAGTCCAACCCTGGCTCAATGCAGGAATCTAATTTAAAGCATCCCCGACAGGTGGCTGTCCAGCTGCCTCTTGAATGCCTTTAGTGTTAGAGAGCCTACCACCTCCCTAGGTAATAAAATACTCAAGATGAGGCCTAACCAGTGCTGAATGGAAGGGAACTAGTACTTCACATGATTTGGAAAATATACTGTATTTCTGTTAATGCAGCCTAAAATAGCATTCGCCTTTTTTGTAGCCACATCACACTGTTGGCTTGTATTCAGGTTGTGATCAGCAACAATGCCAAGATCCTTTTCGCATGTAGTATTGCTGAGCCAAATATCCCCCATCTTATAACTGTGCACTTGGTTTATTTTTCTTAGGTGCAGAACATTGCACTTAGGCCTGTCAAATAAACCATGTTTGGAAGTTCCTCTAAGGCTGTATATTCCATATCCTGTCCATCCATCCCAGTATGGGGGCGGTGTCCCCTTCCAATTATTTGCTATCTCTGTGGAGGCAGCTACTAGGAGCACAGCAACAAGGTATTTTTGTCTCCCTTTTGGATTGTTGTCACTCTGGAGCGACCACAGTATTAGTCAATGGTCAGTGACTGGCAGGGACAATTCCATTATGGCTTGAATAGCCTTTGCCAGAATCCCTGTACCTTTCTGCATTCCCACCATGTGTGGGCAACAACCACAACACAAGCATTGTGGAGAGAAGTCTTTAATCAGGTGGGACAAGTCCACCCGAGTCCAGTGCCAAAGCATGAGCAGTTTTAACATAGCCACCTGAATACTTGCAGAGATGGTCTTGGGGGAGAGAAGAGATTTCATCCCAACCCTTTCCCGTCTAACCGAGTTCCTTAATCACCCTCCCACACTTCCCTGAGAGCCCATTTCTACCTTAAGTAGTAGTATATACAATTCTGACCCCACCCCTAATGTTTTATTGGGTTTTCAAGAAAAAAAGAGGTAAATGTACATTAAATGTACAGAAAGCAAAAACGTAGACATAGAGCAGAGCTGAAGTTTATTTATTTATTTATTTATTAAATTTATATACCGCCCGACTAGCAATAGCTCTCTGGGCGGTGAACATAAAATAGCATAAAAATACAATGAATAACAAAATAATACTAAAATACAATCATCAATCCAATACAATAAACATTTTGAAAAGTAAATCAGTGTAACTTAAAATGCTTCAGAGAATAGAAAGGTTTTGACCTGGCGCCGGAAGGAGAGCAGAGTCGGCGCGAGGCGTACTTCCTCGGGGAGACTGTTCCATAGTTCGGGGGCCACCACTGAGAAGGCCCTAGATCTTGTCATCACCCTCCGGGCCTCCCTGTGAGTTGGAACCCGGAGGAGGGCCTTCGTAGCAGAACGTAGTGCACGGGCCGGTTCATATCGGAAGAGGCGTTCCGCAAGGTATCGTGGTCCCGCACCATATAAGGCTTTATAGGTTAATACCAACACTTTGAATCTAGCCCGGAAACATATTGGCAACCAGTGCAAGCTGGCCAGAACAGGAGTTATATGCTCGGACCGCTTGGTCCTTGTCAGCAATCTGGCTGCCGCATTTTGCACTAGTTGTAGCTTCCGAACTGTCTTCAAAGGTAGCCCTACGTAAAGTGCATTACAGTAATCCAAACGTGAGGTTACCAGAGCATGTACCACTGATGTAAGGTCCTCTTTACTCAAATAGGGACGTAGCTGGGCTACCAACCGAAGTTGGTAAAACGCATTCCTAACCACCGAGGCTACTTGAGCCTCAAGTGAGAGGGAAGAGTCTAAAAAGACTCCCAGACTACGAACCCGGTCCTTTAGGGGGAGTGTAACCCCGTCCAGGACAGGGTATATATCCAGCATCCGATCAGAGAACCCGTCCACCAACAGCATCTCAGTCTTGTCTGGATTGAGCTTCAGTTTGTTAACTCTCATCCAGTCCATTGTCGTGGCCAGGCAACGGTTCAGCAAATCGACAGCCTCACCTGAAGAAGATGAAAAGAAGTAGAGCTGCGTGTCATCAGCATACTGATGACAACGCACTCCAAAACTCCAGATGACCTCTCCCAACGGCTTCATGTAGATATTAAAAAGCAGGGGGGACAAAACTGACCCCTGCGGGACCCCATATTGGAGAGCCTGCAGTGTCGAGCAATGTTCCCCAAGCACTACCTTCTGGAGACGACCCGCCAAGTAGGAGCGGAACCACTGCCAAGCAGTACCTCCAACTCCCAACTCCGCGAGCCTCTCCAGAAGGATACCATGGTGGATGGTATCAAAAGCCGCTGAGAGATCAAGGAGAATCAACAGAGTTACACTCCCTCTGTCTCTTTCCCGACATAGGTCATCGTACAGGGCGACCAAGGCTGTCTCAGTGCCAAAACCGGGCCTAAAACCCGATTGAAATGGATCTAGATAATCAGTTTCATCCAATAGCGCCTGGAGCTGGCTAGCAACCACCCGTTCCAAGACCTTGCCCAGGAATGGAACATTCGCCACTGGCCTGTAGCTGTTAAAATTGTCTGGGTCCAAGGAAGGCTTTTTCAGGAGTGGTCTCACCACTGCCTCTTTCAGACAGCCCGGGACCACTCCCTCTCGTAAAGAGGCATTTATCACTTCCTTGGCCCAGCTACCTGTTCCATTCCTGCTAGTTTTTATCAGCCAGGAGGGGCAAGGATCCAGTACCGAAGTGGTTGCACGTACCTGTCCAAGCACCTTGTCCACGTCCTCGAGTTGAACCAACTGAAGCTCAAGTTATATCTTAATCCCCTATTCCAAGACAGGCAGAGCATAGCCCAGACCAGTTCACCATGGAACTATGTAAACACCTATCCCTGAAGCTGAGCAGGTACGCAAAATGCCTTGCTACGCTAAAGCATGAGATATGGAAGGAAGACAGTATATGATGTTGCTGTATTTCTGCTGTCCCTGGCTTATCTTACATTTCACTTCTGCGTTAAGCACTGTAATAGCCTATTTATTGGCAATTAAAATATACAGAAATATAGCTAGGAAATGGAAACTGCACATTTTCAAACTCGTCATTTTTTGCTATGACTGTTAATGTCATGCTAAGCATTCAGAAGTGTAGCATCTCAGCAGCAGCGATTTTTTTTATTTTTTATTTTTACTGAGAATGCGTGTGCAGACGTTGGCCAGGAGAGGGAGCCCCTTACACAGGTTTGATCAGATGTAACTTTCCATTTAAAGAAGAAAGTTAGTGTGAGATTTCACTAAAGCACCCAGGGAAAAGGTTGCATGGCCTCAGAAGCTCAGATATGGAAAGCTGGACCTCAGTCTCAACACGCAGCAGTGGATGAGCCTGGGTACTGGAAAATGTGTAGGCTTCAGGTGATCTTCAGGTGAGGCCCTTCTTGTGTTCCCCACACCTTCGCAAGCACATATGACGCGGACACGAGATAGGGCCTTTTCGGTGGCCGCCCCTAGGCTGTGGAACTCCCTTCCGAGTGAGGTGCGATCAGCTCCCTTCTTGCCGACTTTCCGGCAACAAGTAAAGACTGTTTTATTTCAACGGGCATTTGGGATAGAGAACAGCCAGGATTAAGTGTCATAGGATTGGTGATTACATTATATGATTTTATTATTTTAAATTGTCCGCTGTTTTTAACCTATATTTTATGGTTTTAATTTTTCTCATAGTTTCATTCTTTTTTAATAATATACTCTGTATGTTTTAATGGTGTTGTTTTTAGTTGTAAGCCGCTCTGAGTCCTATTGGAAAAAGGGCGGGGTAGAAATAAAGTTTATTATTATTTATGTCTTGTTCAGGGTGATATTTGGTGGCCATCTGCATTGCTTTAAGCTAAGGGGGGGAACCTCAGGCCTGGGGGGCCAAATGCAGCCCTCCAAGACTCCCTATCTGGCCCTCAGAACTCTCCCCAGACCACCCCCCTCATTAGTGCTGCTTTGCACCCCAAGTGTTTTTCCCTGGCTGGGATGCATCCATGAAATCTGAAAATGCCTGTTGCTTGCCTGGATGAAGGACAGAGAAACTAGCCCACTGGACAAAGGTCAAAGTGACATTAGCTGCTCTGCCCACTTTCCCCTCTGGCCCTGCCCACCGCTGGCATGTGGCCCCTGGAAGGCTGCCCAGAAGGGAATGTGGCCCTTGGGGTGAAAAATGTTCCTCATCTCTGCTTTAAGCAGCATGTGGATAACTCAAGAGATGGACCATCGTTCAGTGGTGGAGCACATACTGATGTTGCAGATGTTGCCTGCAGATGGGCCCGGGTTAAATCGCTGGCATCTCCAGTTAGAAAGCTCAGGCAGCAGGTGATGGGGAAAGATCTTCTTTATCTGAGATTTTGGACGGCTGTCAGTAGAAAACACAGGACTAGGTGGCCTAGTAGACCACATCTGCACCATACATTTTAAGCACTATGATTCCACTTTAATGCCCATCAATTGGCTCTTGAAGAGTGACTGTGTGAGTCTACCATACAGTAGGGCCCCACTCATATGGCGGGTTACGTTCCGGACTACTGCTGAAAAGCAGAACTCATTGAATAGAATGGTGCATGCCGCCCGAAAACTCCCATAAAAGCAGAACAAGCGCTGTATGAGTGGGGCTTTAGTCTCATTGCGTCTAATAGAGACCATCGCATTAGCAAAGCGCCGTAAAGTGGGGCCCTATATACTGAGGCCACAGTCACACCGTATCTTTATTCCATTATTATTCCACTTTAAACCGTTCTTCCAAAGCATCCTGGGAAGAGAGGTTGTGAAGGGTGCTAAGCTGAGAGTTATTGGGAGACCCTGTTTCCCCCCCAGAGCTACAATTCCCAGAGTGGTTTAACAATGAATCCCTCTTTGTTAGTCTCAGATTTGCCCTTGGAGAACTCAGCAGGGAAAAGGTTCTGCCTCTTTGGCGCTGGCTCCCCCTATCCTTGGCCTCCCTCCCCTCCAGGCCTACCACCCCCCTGGTGTGCGGATGAGAGGTGAGAAGCTGAGAAAACTGAAATGGACAGATTGGTCCATCCCTCGTTATAGCAACATTACACACGGTCAAAAATGTTATTGTCCAATTTGTTGCAAGGATTTTTATTGCTATTCATATATGTCAGGTTTGTGTTGGCCCCGGCTCTTTTTAAAAATTATTTTAGCCCACTGTCGGTCCCGTTTAGTGTATCTTTTCCGTTCCCCCTTTTTAGAATTAATTTCAAATAGTCTTTCAAGTCTTTTTAAATGGTGCTGTTTTTAAAGGGACTGTCCCAAGAGCCCAAACTGGGAGGGGGGCGGGCGCTGTGTAAATAGCATCTTTACAGAAGATTGTAATGAGTCTCCGCCAATGCCAGAGTATTAGATAATAGCCAGAGTTTTCTTTTCCAAGCCTGTTAAATGCAATCGATTAAAAATCATGGCAAGAAGCCAAGTGGTGGAATATGACTGCCTTTTCTCCCCATTGCTGGGATGGTGATGATCTGGCCTGTTTCAGTCACCCCGTAGATTTTCTGCTGGTCCAATATTGTTACTAACACTCCCTTTCTGTATACTTGCAACCTCATCCAGGCTCATTCATTAGGGCGAACGGGGTACTGCCCCACCAGCCTCAGTCTGCTGCTGTCAGCCAGCCCCTCCCCTGCCTGCCTTCAGACCCACAACCACTCCAGGATTGTGGCACCCCCTTCAGCTTCTGCCTCTTCCGTAGTCTGAGCGTTGCCTTTGTAGAACTCAGGAGGGATCAGGAGGATGGGGAGAAAACTAGCATTGGTGGGACCTGCCTGTCAGTGGCTCTGGCTCCGCCTACTCTTGGGCTCCCTGCCTTCTGCCCCGCGCCACCACTGCCTTTGATTTGATTTAATATTTTGATGCCACTTTTCCAGCAACCAAGATGAACTCAGAGTGACTCACAACAATACTAAAGTATTAGCAAATAAAAACACACTTCTTCATACAGAAAGAAACTATCCAGTCAAAATACAGCGAGTACAATGAAAGAATCAGAACAATAAAAATGCAGTAACTGGATCAAAACAGTATAAATAAAAAATATATTAATCAGTCCAGCATGTCAATCAATCATTACGTGTGGCGGAGGATGATGTGTGTGTGTTTTCGGTACACATTTCTCCAGCTCTCTACAGCCACCTTGGCTGTCCACACTTCCTGACCAACGTGGCAAGCCCCTCTGGGTGCGTCCAGGAGGTTGGCCCTCTCTTTGTCTGACTCATGGCATCTGAGGCGCAGCATGATTGGGTCTGCCAGTTGTGCTGAGTCAGCAGCGGGCCACACGTGGTCCTCTTCCCCCTCATAATGAGCGGGGGAGCTGGTGTCCACAGCCGTTCAGAGTCCACGTGCTTCTGCAGGGTGAGGAGAATCAGTGACATGGAGTCCCTTTCTCCTTCCTCGCAGGCCCTGCCTTCATCCTGTACACACTGTTAGCAGCACGTGATCATAGGTTAGTCCTCAGAGTACACTCACTGAAATTGGTGGGCATGACGAACTTAGGGCCATTCATCTCAATAGGTCTGCTCTGAGTAGAACTAAGCTGGATGCAACCTGAACTGTGGATCCTTACCTAGCCACAACAGCAGCATCCACACACGCAGAGGGAGGTATTAGCGGATGTAGGGGAAATTCAAGGTTTGCAGAAGTAGAACAAATTTTTAGGGGGGTGGGAACCTAAAGAGGGGAGACTCTTCCCCCCCAAAAAAAGTCCAATGAGGACTGAGCATGCTCAATCGAAGCAATGCTGACTGACTGTTGTGGGGGAGCGGCAAAACTGGGTTGGGAATTGGGGAGGAAATAACTTTCATCCCAGGATACCTTAAGGACAGCCTTACCCTGTACATCCCAGGCTGATCACTGTGATCATCTGGGGGAGCACTATTAGTTGTCCTTGTGATGCGTCCTTCCCTGGCTGTCCCCGTCAGGTTCCCACCTGCTCGTGGTTACTGCCTGTCTCTAGGCACCACCAGGGACTCCACCAGTCCAGACCGCCCTCTCTTATGATTTCTCTCCCCGCTCCAGCACAGATCTCAACAGATCCCCCTGCTAGGCAACCACCAGTAACGTCCCAATACTAGTATTCCCAGAGACTCTGAATACTGGTATTGTTATTCTCTTCACCGCTGCCACCATTTGTTACAGTTCCCCTTCAGCCTTGGTCATTACCTTACCCTCCCTTCTGGTCTGTGAAACCCCAGCCAAGGATCAGGCCTTTGGTAAACCAAATTAAGTATTTATTACAGATAACAAAGCTAACAAGATTAACAAGATTTCTTCTTAAGGCACATAAGCATATGGTTTTACTCAATACTAATCTGAACTCCACCTCCCTCCTTCTTCACTCTCTCCTGGCAAACAACTCTCTCAAACCCCACCAAGCAATCCACTCTTTCTCTTCTCCCCCCATTCCACAATTCACCACCTCACATTCCCCCAGATTTACCTGTCATCCTTTCATTTATACTGTCAGCCATTTTAAACATTCAGCCAATCATCAAGCATTCTATTGCCCATTCACTCCCCCTCCTCTTTCACTACTTACCATGTATACTCTAAACAACCAGCACTTACCATATATACACTAATATATAGGAACATCACATTTCCCCCCCCTTAAACAACGGCAGAGTATTATTCCTGTTCCAGGATTTATACGTCGCGTTAACAAATAAAAGTCTCTATGGGGAAAATGTCTTTCTTTGTTCCTCTGTCTGGTCACGTCACTGCAGTCCCAGCCACTTGCCTGGAAAGTCCATCGGCCAGTACATTGTCCTTGCCTTTGATGAACTGGAAGTCCACTTGATAGTCCTGTAGGACCCAGGACCACCTCTGCAGCATAGTGTTATGGTTTTTCATAGTCGGCAACCATAACAAGGCCCGATGATCTGTAGTCACTGTGAATCTTCGTCCCCACACGTATGGGCGCAACTTGTTCAGTCCCCACACGACCGCTAGGCACTCCTTCTGGACCGACAAATAGTTTTTCTCCCTCGGCGTCAGCTTGTGACTCAGGTATGCCACTGGATGTCTGGTGCCTTCTCTCTCCTGCAGCAAGACGACTCCCAGTGCCAGGTCCGACGCATCTGTAGCCACGATGAATGGTTTCTCATAGTCTGGTGCTATTAATATGGGTCCTTGGCACAAGGCTTGCTTCAGTAGATCAAAAGCCTTCTGACATTCATCCGTCCATACCACACGTTCAGAACACTTCTTCTTTGTTAATTCATGCAAGGGGGTTGCTATTTCCCCAAAATTTCTCACAAACTTCCTATAAAATCCAGCCACACCCAGAAATGCCCTTGCTTGTTTTTTGGTTAAGGGGATCGGCCACGCTTGTATTGCCTCCACCTTGCTCCATAAGGGGGTGATTTTCCCACTCCCCACCTTATGTCCTAAATAGATTACTTCCTTTAGTCCAAACTGGCATTTCTTAGCTTTTATTGTGAGGCCTGCTTTTCTTAAGGCCTCCAATACTGTTGTCACGTGTTGGACATGCTCAGGCACCGACTTGCTAAAAATGGCCACGTCATCGATATAGGGCACTGCAAAATCTGACATGCCTCGCAACACAGTATTGATTAGCCTCTGAAATGAACTTGGTGAGTTCCTTAGTCCCATGGGTAAGGTCACAAACTCATATAACCCATCTGGTGTACTGAAGGCAGTTTTGGCTCTGGATTGCTCGTCTAGTTCCATTTGCCAAAATCCTTTACAGAGATCTAGTGTAGAGATAATGGTTGCTGCCCCCAATAACTCTAACATAGCGTCTACCCTAGGCATAGGATACGCATCTGGGACAGTAATTTTATTGATTAGCCGATAATCAATGCAAAACCTTGTCGTTCCATCTTTTTTCGGAACCAGGACAATACTTGAGGCCCAGGGACTGATGCATTCCCTGATCACTCCTAATTCCAGCATCTCTTCCACCTCCTTTTTGATTTCATTCAAAACTTTCCCATTCACACAGTACGGAACAGATCTGATTGGGGCATGATCTCCAGTATCAATGGAATGTATAACTATACTGGTTCGGCCAGGTTTGTTGCTAAAGAGATTCCTATAGGTTTTCAAAACTCTCAGAATCTCTTCTTTTACTTCCTCCTTCACCTCCTCTGACCATTCCACTTGATCTACCCCTCCTTTGTCTTTGCTTTCCTGTACCAAATCTGGAAGTTCAGGCCCACTTCCCTCAGGGAATAAGGTAACTTGCAACACCTTTGCATCCCTGGTATGGTAAGGCTTTAACATATTTACATGAACCACTTTGCTTTTGTTTAATTGGTCTGTGGTGATTACATATGTCACTGTGTCAAGCCTTTCTCTGATGGTATATGGTCCTTCCCAGTTAGCCTGTAATTTGTCATGTTTCCTGGGTATGAACGCCATAACCATATCTCCCACATCATACACACGTTCTCTGGCTGTTCTGTCATACCAGTAACTTTGCTTCTGCTGAGCTTGACTGAGATTCTCTTTCACCACTTCCATCATTTGTTTCACTGGTTCACATTCATCCTTTCTCTCAGCGGGCATCCACAGTCTATATAAAATCCCATTCTCACACACAACTTGATTCCTCAGTTTGTCAGTGAAAGGAATCTGTTGGGTCAGCGCTTGTTCCTTTATCTGCTTCAGACTTATATCTTTATGCAGCTCTTCCCTGAATTGATCTGCTTCTTCCCCAGAGACCACTTGATACAGTTTGTCTTCTTCAGCAGGCCTGCTAGTGGTTGCTATGGTGACCTGAGGCTGGTTAACAGATTCCACCCTGTTTGTTTCAGCCCCCCTTAATATGGCTTCTTTTTCTCTGCCAATTTGCTGTCTGGTCACTACATATATTTTCCCCTATGCCCCCATAACATCTCTTCCCAGTATTACTGGTTCTTGTTGCTGGGCATTAATACCAACTTTATATTGGCCCTTTCAGCCTCTCCATTCCATTTTCACTAGGGCCACAGGCAAACTCTCTGGTTGACCCCTCACTCCTTGGATAGTCACTGTTTCCTGAGGTAATATTTCTTCAGATTTTATTAAATCTGGCCTCAGTAACGTCTGAGCGGCACCAGTGTCAAGCAATGCCCAATAATTTGCCCCTTGTACACTCACTTCCTCTCTCAGACTTGAATCAAGGTCTGTTACTTCTGTCCAGTTTATCTGGCAAAACTGAACCTTTTTCGCTGCTTCTAAAGCCTTGGGCTCTGTTGTCACTGCCCTTGTCTGAGCAGGATTACTAATGGGGTTGGCAACCTCACATTGAAAACGTAGGTGCCCCGGTCTACCACATTTGTAGCATAATTTCTCCTCACTTTTAGGGTACACAGATCCACTCTGGGGTGTCCTGTGCCCTTCAGATTTTACTGGAGGACTCACTCGCTGTGGTACCACATCCCTTCTGCCAGCACTATATGGTCTGGGTTTAAACTCTCTTGATGTTTTCCCCACCCAGCCAGTTCTATTGGAGGCGAAGTGATCCGCTAGCTCTGCGGCCTCCTGCACAGATGTAGGGGAACGGTCTTTGACCAGGAGCCTTATTTCTGGTGGTAACTGATGGTATAATTGATCCAGTATCATGAGGCTTTTCACCTCTTCCACTGACTGAGCTTTGGCACTACTCATCCACTTTCCAAATATATCCATCAACTTTGCTCCCAGTTCCACAAAAGACCTCCCTGTCTGTATCTGGCAGTTTCTGAAAAGCTTTCTAAAATAATCAGGCCCCAGTCTGAATCTTTTAAACACTGCTTCTTTGAATTCAGCATAGGTGACGGGCCTGTCTGAGGGGAAATATTGGTATACCTCAGCCAATTCCCCTTTAATCAGATTTGATAAATACTGCATGTATTTATCTTCAGGTAGCCCCCACAACTGAGCTGCTTTTTCAAAGGTGCTGAGGTAAATTTGAGGATCTTGACCAGGCTCATAGACAGCAAAGTCCTTTGGAGTAATTTTTATTTTTGCTCCATCTCTGTCTTTCCTTGTCTCCTCAGAGTGAAATTTCTCTCTATCAAATTTTAACTTTTCTACTTGTAATTCAGCATCCAATGCTCGTTGCTTCTCCCTCTCCTCAAACCCCAATCTCATTCTCTCAGCTTCCAACTCCCTCTGCTTGTCTTTTTCCTCAGCTTCCATCCTCAATCTCTCAGCTTCCATCTTCAATCTCTCAGCTTCCAACTCCCTCTGCTTGTCTTTTTCCTCAGCCTCCCTCTTCAATCTCTCAGCTTCCAACTCCCTCTGCTTGTCTTTTTCCTCAGCCTCCCATCTTAACTTCTCTCTCAAGTACTCTATATAAGCGGGATTGCTTAAATATCCTTCTGGGGTCTCTTCCCTGACAGGTTGTTTTTGCTGGGCAGTTGCAAATCCTATAAGTGCTACCCTCAATTCATCTACCCCTTTACCCTCGTGAGGTAAATTGAATGTTATGCACTTCTCCACCAGCTCCTCTCTTTTCATTTTTATGTATTCAGCCATGGTGTTTGAGTTCACTCACTCTTTGCCATACACTCTTTGCCAGTCACTCTCACAAGAAATCTTGTTTTGTTATTTCTGTTTGCCACACCACTGTTCTGGATTCTCTAGTATTCGTATCTGGATTCTCTGTTGTTCGTATCCCACCGCTACCACCACGTGTGATACGTCCTTCCCTGGCTCTCCCCGTCAGGTTCCCACCTGCTCATGGTTACTGCCTGTCTCTAGGCACCACCAGGGACTCCACCAGTCCGGACCGCCCTCTCTTATGATTTCTCTCCCCGCTCCAGCACAGATCTCAACAGATCCCCCTGCTAGGCAACCACCAGTAATGTCCCAATACTAGTATTCCCAGAGACTCTGAATACTGGTATTGTTATTCTCTTCACCGCTGCTACCATTTGTTACAGTTCCCCTTCAGCCTTGGTCATTACCTTACCCTCCCTTCTGGTCTGTGAAACCCCAGCCAAGGATCAGGCCTTTGGTAAACCAAATTAAGTATTTATTACAGATAACAAAGCTAACAAGATTAACAAGATTTCTTCTTAAGGCACATAAGCATATGGTTTTACTCAATACTAATCCGAACTCCACCTCCCTCCTTCTTCACTCTCTCCTGACAAACAACTCTCTCAAACCCCACCAAGCAATCCACTCTTTCTCTTCTCCCCCCTATTCCACAATTTACCACCTCACATTCCCCCAGATTTACCTGTCATCCTTTCATTTATACTGTCAGCCATTTTAAACATTCAGCCAATCATCAAGCATTCTATTGCCCATTCACTCCCCCTCCTCTTTCACTACTTACCGTGTATACTCTAAACAACCAGCACTTACCATATATACACTAATATATAGGAACATCACAGTCCTCCATGAACCAGAAGCACAACTCATGTTACCAAGGAGTCATGCCTTCAGTGTTGGGGACCCAACTCTGTGGAACTCCCTCCCACTAGAAGTTAGCAGGTACCGTCTTTGCTGAGTTTCAGACACCTGGTGAAAACTGTTTTATTTCAGGAGGCCTTTGCGTCATGAATGCTTCTCTGAGGTTTTAAATTTTTTTGGTTTATTTTAATTTTTTTATATATTGATTTGATTCTGAGGTTTGTGTTGTATCTTAACTTTTGTGTATTGTATATTTGTTATTGTAAGCCACTTTGAAAGCTAGTTGGTGAAAAGTTGGATGTAAAAAATTAACATAAATAAATGGAATGGAATAGAATGGAGTGTCCTGGAAGGTGGCGTAGCTGGCTGGTTGGTACACTGAAGAGAAGCAGGTCCGGTTTATATTCTTTGTTTTTGGAATTATCCTCCTTCCATCCACATAGTGGTTGTGTGGTAGTTTCTAGCTGCTCTCTTCTTTTCAGATGCAGCTCCACAATGACAAGAACTAGGAACTTGATTCTTTGCGGGGGGGATGGCTATCCGCATTCTGAGTCATCTGCGCACCAGAATAACAGAAGGTGACCTGTTCCATGGGTTGCAAGCCTTGCTGAGTATGGAGGAGCGTGTGTGGAAATATTTGGCTCTGAAGAGCATAGATTTCCCTCAGGTGAACTTCTTATGAAAGAACTTCAGTATATTTAAAAGTGGGGGCAGGGAAAGATTGGCAGGCACTGAAATGTTGGCCAAAGCACGATGGTCCAACCTAAGAGACTTGAGAGGGCGACAGAAAGTCCTTAGCGGAGACTGGCAAGCCCAGAGAGGCCAGAGTTGTGTTTCTGAACAGCAGGCTGTCTGTATTTACCAACCCTGCAAGGGAGCCTCTTATAGAGTACCCACCAGCATGGGCCAGAGAAGGCACTGATGCCAACTGAGTTTTAACTTCCAAGCCCAGATTTTAGGAATCTGCTATATACTGAGTCAGACCTTTGGTCAATCTGGCTCAGTTTTGTCCGTGCTGACTGGCAGCAGCTGCCCAGAGTTTCAGACGGGAGACATTCCCAACCCTACCTGGAGACTGCAGGGACTGATGCTGGGACCTCCTGTGTGCTCTGTGCCTGAGCAATGACCTTTCTTCCTCATGGGCCTGAAAAAAGGACTAACTTAAACAGGAACATCAAAAACTGTTTGGTTCCAAATTAGACCCTTGAACCATCTAGTTCAGTATTGTCTGCACTGACTGGCAGCAGCTCCCCAGGAGTGGCTCCCAGCCCTCCCTGAAGATGCTGCCGGGGATTGAACTGGGGACCTTCTGCATGCCCAGTGGCTGCTCGGCCCAGCTGGCCCCTTCCCTTTCATCTTGGGGGCTTTGCAGTGCAATAGAAACTTGTCAGATTTGCCATTACCTAAACGACCACCCCCTCGCACCCCCCTGAAAAGTAGGCTGCTTAATTTTCACCCCAGCGATTCCTCATAGCCGGGTGTGTTGGCTGAGGAGGATTCTTTGAGGCCTTTAGCTGCTTTTGTCTGCAGCAGACATCTGCCCCCCCAGCATGGCCAGTGGCCAGAGATGACAGGAGCAGCAGCCTGGCCACATTGAGCGGGCCACCAGCTCCTCCTCCCTGAAGGAGACACAGAGAAGGGCCGTTGTTCAGTGGCAGAGCACTTGCTGTGTATGGAGAAGGTCCCAGGTACGGCTGGGAAAAGCTCTTGCCTGAAACCCTGGAGAGTGGCTGCTGGTTGGAGTAGACAGCACTGAGCTAGAGGGACCGATGGTCTGGCTCGGAATAAGGCAGCTTCCCGTGGTCCCTTCCTGACCCACTTTTTTCAGCCAAGGATTTCATGTCCAATCTGGCCCTGCCTTACGCCTTCCTCCACTGACTCTGCCCCCCCTGTTGCCTCCACTAAGCCTACTCCACTCCCAAACATCTTTCACTCTTCTGCATCCATGTCTTTCCCAACACCATTAGGGGAGGAAGGACATCTGCCTTTAGCATTTTGTAAGCGGGGCTCAGCTGACGTCAGCCTTACGTGGCCTACTCAGTAATTTGCAAAGCCCAGAGTGCATACTCAAGAACTCTTGGCAGTGCAAGCACGGCTAGTCTACACTCGGAGAGTCTTCACTCTCTCTTAAGAACAGCCTTCCACAACTTGGTGCCCTCTAGATGTTTTGGACCACAACTCCCATCACCCCCAGCTAGCTGTGCTGATGGGCGTTGCAGTCCCAAACATCTACAGAGCACCAGGTTATCGGCTTGTGATCTCATCAGGGTTGGCTTTTATTGGAAACGGTAGCGTACAACTCAGCTTGCACTGAAGGCTGATGTGTCTACATGGGATAGAGAAGACTAAGAGAGGGACCTCCATGTTTCCTAGACTGTCCCTTCCTTTCTAACCTGGGTTGATCTTCCTTCCAGCGCTAGACTAAGGCTGTAAACTCACTAGTTGCCTACGTTTCCATTTGACATACCTGGAGGGAGGATGGGTTGATCTGCCGATCAGTTGCGAAACCTCTTTGAAGCTGAATTTTTTAAAAACACACACTCAAGCTGCTCCTACCAGGTTTTACAATAAAAAGGGGCGGGGTTTGATTAACGTTGTGTGCCCCATTTTCAGAAGAGAAAGTGGAGATGCACTGGAAACAGCAGAACAGTGAATGTGTTTTTACCTGATACTCTTATGGTTACTGACCTCACTTCCCACTTCCTCTCTCTTCTCTTCCACTCCTCCCTTGGAGAGGAGACCCTTTGGAGAATACCTTTCTCTTGAGATGCAGGAATAAGCGTCTGTGTCCAATTTAGTTAGCCAGAACTAGGGATCTTTTCTATCAAACATGTTTTTCCTTTAATAAATGGCAGCGTATTGTTTTCTTAAAGTCAGAGTCTGGCTGTGATTGTATCCAGAGAAAAGTGTGCTCCTTCAACAGGGATTCTGTTAACAGTACAGCTCCTGCCAGCATTTAGGGCCAGTGCTAATAGCTATCACATCACAAGAGAACAAACGGAAGCACTGAAAGTTAACAGATATTGGAAAAGCTGGAGCAAAACTCTATTCCTGCTCTGGCCAAACATTCCCTCTACACTTGATAAGATGACACAACTGGGCTCCCTTTGGGAGGAAGAGTGGGATTATAATAACTTTATTTTACTTGAATTTGGTTCTGAATATGATTTCCAGGTACCATCAGTGGAGGATGGTCCTTTATTTATTTATTTATTTATTAGATTTATATCCCGCCCTTCCTCCTGGTAGGAGCCCATAGGCACTAATCTCAGTCTGCTTGCCTTCTTCCTTGCAACTGTCCCAGGGGGTGGCCTCGCCTGACAGCTACCTCCTCCTTAGGCTCAGTATTGCCCCTTGTAGAAGTCAGCAGGGAGGAGGATGGGACAAAACTGGAATTAGTGGCTCCGCCTGCCCATGGCTCTGGCTTCGTCTATTGTTGGGCTCCCTGCCTCCTGTCCTTCCAGTCCCAGTGGGCACCAGCCACCCCTCTGTGCATCAGTATAATAGAAAAAGTTAAAAGCAGAGGACACCTCTGCATCTTTTTTGTATAGCCGCTATGTGTTGAGTACTGGCAGAGGCTGATGGGAGTCGCAGTTCAAAATATCTGGAGGGCATAAGGTTGGGGAAGGGTGCTTAAGGACGTAAAATGTGCCTTGCTGGATTAATGATCGAAAGCCACCTAATCCCACCAGGGTTAGCAAAAATCTCAGCGACTAGCTAGTGGTTTACCCTGACCCTCTGCCCACTCATACTGTACAGTTACTATGTTTAGCACATCTATTTATTACTTACATAGTCATGAGGATCCACCCTCCTTTCCTCCCCTCCCAAAATATTTCAGAATGCTACTTCTTTAAATGTTTCAGGTTGGGCTTTCAATAACTGACTGTTACTGGAAGATTTACTCAATTTTTTCTTCTCCTGTCCTCTAATGTTTCTTTTTAATCCTGAAGTAATTCCTCCAGGTACCCAATGGTATCTTCAAAAAGGTAAAGGTGTCCCCGCACTTGTAGTGCGAGTCGTTTCCGACTCTTAGGCTGACGTCTTGCAACGTTTACAAGGCAGACCGTGTATATGGGGTGGGATTGCCAGTTCCATCCCCGGTCTTTCTTTACCCCCCAGCGTATGCCGGGTACTCATTTTACCAACCACGAATGGATGGAAGGCTGAGTGGACCTCAACCCCTTTTACCAGAGATTTGACTTCCTCCTTCCGTTGGAATCGAACTCCGGCCATGAGCAGAGCTTTTGGCTGCGTTACCGCCGCTTACCACTCTGCGCCACGGAGGATCATTATAATGGTATCTTCAACTTGCTACCAAAATGACAGGCTCTTTGCAAGCTTCAATCCCCCCCCCTTTTACCTCCAGACATTACCATAGCCACTAGGAAATTCATGACTGCTAAAAAATTATATTCTAGAAACGAACAAGCTTCTTACCACTTTGGTGCAAGAAATAGTCCCCAATTTACGTAAAAATTGGGGAGAGTATAAGTCCGATGAGACTGGAAAATCTAGACTTTTCACTAAACCCTCAAGTGACCAGGATAAGAAGGAAAAGACATGGACAATGATAAAAACTCAGTTACCTCGTAAGAAGAACAAGGAAATTAAAAAATCAAAAAATCTCAAAAATTTAAAGACCACCAAATCGAAGAAACTTAATCTCAAACCTTTGTTTAAAATAATGGATTCCCAAACAAAACTGAATTCTATAAAACCTTGCCGTCATTCTAACCCAGCTAAACATAAGTCAAGAAAGATCGAGTTAAATTCCGAAAAAAAGGACACTTCATTAAACACTGATCTCTATGGAAATCGGAAGGAAGAAGATTTTCTTCCGGGAACATCTTGTGTCTTCTCTAGTTCAGATGATATTTATGACACCTATAAAGTTTCTACGTCTCTTTGGAATTTAGCGTTACAACCAGATAAGTTGGTAATATCTTATAAAAAGACAACAAGAGGAAACAACTTAAATTTCCCGAGTTTTTTCTTTCTGGACCAATGTTTGGGAAAAATGTTCCATGCAGGGCCACGTATAAACTACATTAAGTCACTGGTAAATATCTCGGTAAACTCACATGAATGGAGACTGATAGCGACTTTCCATTCACGATATATGGCCAATCAAATTTTTCGCGCAAGAGAGGCTTTGTTGAAAGAAAAAAGCATTATGATCAGAGCTTGGAAAAGTTACTTTTTTAAACTACAACTCCCATCAGCCCCAGCCAGCATGGTCACTGGGATTGGGCTGATGGGAGTTGTAGTTCAAAAAAGTAACTTTTCCAAGCCCTGATTATGGTACACAGATATTTTATAAACTCTGCGTCGCCTGGACCTCTGGTTGCCCTATATGCTTCTGTTAATGGTGATGCAACAGCAACCTTAGGAGAATATACAAGTCACGACTCCATTCAGACAGATTCGGAAGTGCTATTGCAAGACTCGGCTTGCTCAAATGAGATGAATCACCTGTCACACCATATAAAGGAACTGGAGCCGGAGGAAATAGAACTAACAGAGCTATATTCACAACTGCCTGCACAAGAGAAGATGATCCTTATTAACAAATTGCATAACCTGATGCAGTATTGCAAGTCACTTGACTCTGACTTAAACCAACAAAGAGCTCCATCTGAATCTAGATCAGCATTGGCGTCAAAGTCGAGGAGCTCTTCAATCGACTTAACTAAAGATAATAAGATCAAAACTCGACATAGACCAATTATGGTGGGAGACGACTGGAACAACGCCAGGTTTTTATACCCGACAGAACTGGGATCTCCATCTTGCCAGAGTGACGTAGTTTGTATAGATAAAAACGTCAAATCTTTATCGACAAATGAAAGTTTCCTGGATAAATCCAGCTGACATGCTTTGTCAGTAAACAAATATGCTAGTCATCCAGGTGTCATTATGACTCAATCCTCCTCGCATAACAAACTTCCCTCTTCAAATAAAGAGCCCATATCGTTTCTATCATAGAATATTTCGGGTTGGAATACAAAGGTCAAAGATTCGGAATTGTTGGCATATATTAGTAAATACGATATAGTTGCTCTTCAGGAGACCTGGTCAAACCATATGCCCTTCTTGAACGGATATTCTTCTTATCATCTTCCTGCAACCCCTTCTGATAGCAAGATGGGCAGAGCGAAAGGTGGTCTGGCTGTCTTTGTTTCCACTGCGCTGATGGCAAAGATTACCGAGATACATGCTAGGGGAAAGTTTGCTATGACAGTGTTTTTGTCCTTCCAAATAGAGTCTTTTTTGATTATTAATTTTTATATTCCGCCTATAAATCAAAGGAATTTTATAAACTGGATATGGGATGATATAGGACAGTATCTATCAGAATTAGAAAGTAAATACCCGAATGCAAATCTAATTCTTATGGGTGATTTTAACGCGAGAATTGGGCCTAATGATGATGCTCTTTTTACCTCTAACCTGTGGCACGGAGAAGATATAGAACATTATGTTTCCCCTCTTGATAGGATGTCTAAAGATTCAAAAATAAACTATGGGGGAATATGTTTGGCGCGATTTGTGGCTAATCATGATCTTCAGATATTAAATGGTCTTAGCCATATATCAGGTAGTGAGGAATTCACTTACATTTCAAAAAATGGATGCAGTGCAATCGATTATGTTATTATATCAAAAAAACTACTAAGAACAAATAATATCTTTAAAGTGGGAAATAAGCACAATAGTGATCATCTACCTCTCATTTTTCTACATTATATGCCAGAGAAGTTTAGATTAAAAGCTGAGTATAATTCAATTTTAAATTCCAATTATTTAATTCATAAAAAGACAATCTGGACCCCGAGCCTAACCACAAAGATGGGAAAATTTTTTAATACGCCCTGGGCTCTTAATATTCGTGACCAGATAATAAAAGAAGAGAATGTAAGCACACTTTTTAAAGATTATGATTTATTATTGTTGCATACAAATTCTATCTTACTGCCCAAAACTACGAAAAGTAAACCTAATTTAAATCTAAGAGGTAAAGTCAACTGGTTCGATAAAGAGTGTTTTGAATTAAAACATCAATTACGAGAAATTTACCAGCATTATTGGTATAAAAATTGTAAATCTCTTCCTGCAGAATATTATGATATAAAAAACAAATATAAGTTGACCTTGGCCAATAAGAAAAGACTGGCTATACAGGAGGACTGGAAAGCACTTATCGTGGCGGCTAGGTCACAAAATTCAAAAAATTTCTGGCAAATCATATCTAAGTCACGTCAAGTTATAGCCCATGTACTATTACTCCCCAAAAGTGGGAACAGTTTTTTATGGAACTTTATTCAACTGACTGTCCCAACTATTATAATACCAATCTACCATCTGACTTCTCTGATTTGCCTCAATGGTCCCCAGTTACCCATGATGAAATTAGAGAACTAATAGCAGCTTTAAAACCTGCTAAGGCACCTGGTCCGGATAATTTACCTCCTGAGCTTCTAAAAAAATTTCCCGATTGGTGGGCCCCTCTGCTAGCGAATGTTTTCACTAAAATTAACAACACTGGCCACATCCCTGATGTCTGGCGGAAAGCAATAGTGGTCCCAATTTTTAAAAAAGGAGCAAAAGAGGATCCATCTAATTATCGACCAATTAGTTTACTTTCTATAATTGGAAAACTCTATTCATCCCATCTAAAATCAAAATTATATAAATGGATGGAAGATAAAAACATACTTGGAGACGAACAGGCTGGTTTTAGAGTAGGGCGCTCCGTTCTGGACCATAGTTTGCTGCTAAGTTTTCTCGCGGAAAAATACAGAAATTGTAGAGGTAACGGACTGTACGTAGCATTTGTGGACTTAAGGGCCGCGTTCGACTCCATTTCAAGAGAACATCTATGGAGAAAACTTGAAAAAATCCAAATAGATAAACGGTTACTTTTCTTAATTTACAATTTACATTGCCAAAACTCAATGCAGGTGCGTTGTGGTCTGGATGGCAGTTTAACAACTTCAATTCCTATAACTAAAGGGGTAAGAGAGGGATGCATTTTAGCTCCCCTGTTGTTTACACTCTACCTCAACGATTTAAATGCGTCATGTTTAGCCGCCGAGTTTCATCCCCCCAAAATTGGGGAACAACCCTGTCCTCTTCTTTTATATGCCGATGGCGCTGTTCTTTTATCTCTCTCCAAGGTTGGACTCAAACGCTTAATAAGAGCCTTTATGACCTATTGCACACATAATTTTTTAACAATTAATTATTCTAAAACAAATATTTTAGTGTTTTCAACTAAGAAAACCACAGGTTTTTGGAAAGTAAATGGCCAACAAATAGCCCTGGTTTCCCAATATAAGTATTTGGGCATAATTTTTAATTCGTCCCTGAGTTGGACTGCGCATATAAAAGCCATGGTAGCTAAGGCAAGGATCTCAGTAAATCATCTACTTCCCTATTTCTTTTATAAAGGGGGAAAATTTGTTCCAGCAGCCATTAAGGTTTTTAAATTAAAAATTATTTCCCAGCTGTTATATGGCATACCAATATGGATCCATGCGTTTAACGCTACAGTGGAGGCAGTACTCACCATCTTCCTTCGCCGCCTGCTGGGTGTGCTAAGATGTGTACCGGCGGCAGCTCTCAGGTTGGAGGCGGGCATTCCGTCCATTGAATCCCAGGCGTGGTTGATAGCTTCAAATTTCTGGATTAGAATATCTTATGACCAGCCTCCGGGTTATTTAAATCAAATGTGGAGTGACTCATATGCGGCAAGCTGGAATAAAAATATTGGGTTAAAATTTTCCTCCATAGGGCTATCAACAGTTTATCTATCTTCTCAAACCCCTACTATGGCCAAACTAGAAATTGGAACACGCCTCAAAGATATTGATTTTCAAAATAACATCTCAATGGCTACAAAAACCTGTTCACCATTATATTTTAATTTAAATCCAGTGCCGTTCCGTTATGCTTCATACTTAGATTTTCTTATACTCCCAAAATTGCGTCTGGCTTTCACGAAAGCGAGATTCAATTCTCTTTATTCATCGCTTCTCTTAGGGAGATATCAAGGTATATCATATGAAAAGCGTATATGCCCCTGTGGGTCTGGAAAAACTGAAACGCTTTACCATGTAATATTTGACTGTTCTTTATATGATATTATACGTGTTGAAATTTTATCAAGAACTATAGAAAATACATTTACAATGTCTCCTAGAAACAAGTTACGTTATTTATTATCTGGTTGGAACAAACAAATTACCTTGACAGTGGCAAAATTCATATATATGGCCCAATTACAACGTTAGGAAGCTTAAACGTTTTAGATTATTTGAAAGAACATCACTTATGAACTATTTTAACTCTGTTTTAATGTAATTGTTTTGTATAAGGATTTGTAACATTGTTTGCCTGTAACAGATTGGGTCTACGACCGTAAATAAACTGATGATGATGATGATACCATAGCCACTAGGAGGATATTTCTGTCTGTGAATCAAATAATCTAGTGACCTAATTTCCCCCTTCTTCTTTTTAAAAATTTGTCCTTTCTAAGGATCATGTTATTTATTAACTATGATGTAAATCCCACCAGTGCTAGAAGGAACCTCAGGGTTCTAAACTGCTACTATTTTTGGAAGATCCAGATTCCCCCCCCCCGGAGCTATTAATCACCTTACAGATGGTTTAAAGCCACCAGTGTATTCAGATTCAAATAAAAACAAACATGAGCATTGCAGGAACAAATTAAATGGGGCCCAGCTGAGTTGTCAGCAAGAACACTGATCCATCATGATTGTCTGCATGAGGTCCACTTGGCAAGAATTTGGACAATGATTTCAAGTGCCATGAATGTCAGTGCCTTATCCTGGCACCTACTATGCAGATCATATGGCTGAGAGGAGAAACCTGTTGCCTTCCAGAGATACTGTTGGGCTCCAACTCCCATCAGCCCCAGACAGCATGGCCAACGGTCAGGGATGATGGAAGATGTGGTCCAACAACATCTGGGGGACCCCCACAAGTTTCCCACCCGTGTCATATAGACTCTAACTTGGTGTATGAAAAAACATCACACAAATGCACGCAGACCCCCCACTGTTGCCAGCAGTTTCCAGAATTACTGTGTAAGACTCTTAGAATGTTGTAAATGTTGTTTATTAATTAGAGCTGTCTTATTTCAATTATATAAAAGGTCCTCTTCTTAATGAGAACAAGGGGCAATGTCGTTTTCTGAACAAATAAGGCATGATTGTTGCAGGGCCAAGGGGATGCTTGATTTGCCACATGGTATTCACTTGTAATCATGGTATGTGGCAATCATATTCCTGGTTTCAGAATCCAAAAATATATAGGGCTCAAACGGCAATTTTGTCCGACCACCCGCTGCAAGCACCGCCATGCACACCTCACAGTCCTCACTCTAGCAGCAGGAGGCCAGAAAAAATTGCCATTTGAGCTCTATGTATGGCAGGAGCTCCATAACTTGGAGGCCACCATGGAAAATGCTGTCTCTCTCATGGCCACCAACCAAACTGTGTTTACAGACAGGCCTACAACCAGGGTCTCTAAAGTAGAGCTTAATGCCTCAGCATGTTTGTATGGATGTAGGCAGGGAAGGGTGGTCACTAGGGCAAAGTAGGGTAGAATCCTACCATGATTTTTTTCTGCATACCAAAATCCAAAGCTGTGCTCCATAGAATCATATGCACACATTTCTTATCATTCAGACTGTCTCTCTCTCTCTCTCATTCTCTCTCTCTCAGCACAACTGAAAAATCATAGGTATATCTAAGTATTTCATGTTGACCTCTAGAACTGTAAAAGTTCTAGATGACCAACCTTTCTCTTCTCTTCTCTTAAAATATCTGATGCTTGATGTTGTGTCTGAGAATTGCTTAAGCGTCCGCTGTATTTTGGCAGGGAAGGAGGATGGGTAGAAAACCAGAATAAGATGACTCCTCCTCCAGTGACCCCTGACTCTGCCTCCCGTTAGCTGCCCTGCCCACTGCCTCCCCAGCTCCATTAGTTTCCAGCCACCACTGGATGGAGGCAAGGGGAACTTTTGGCCATGCAGATGTTAGACTCCAACTCCCATCAGCCCTGACTATTGGTCATGTTTGCTGAGGCTGATGGGAATGAGTCCAGCATTAACTGGCGGGCTATAGGCTCCTCACCCCAGTTTAAAAACCCTGTGATCACATCAGGGAGGGGTAGGTCCTATTTTCAGGGACCTTCCCCTGGTAAATTGGTACCTCCTAAATTAAGTGCGTGCTAGGGATGGGCAAAACTGCCAGTTTTAGTTTCTGTCTGTTTCTTATTTTCCCAAACAGCTCTTCACATTTCCACATCACTTTAAAGAAAAATTTGATTTCATGAAAATTCATCAGCATTTATGCTGATTTTCTGCAAATATACACATTTTTGCATGCAGTTTGGCTTAACATATATAGTTTTGCAAACCTATTCTCCCTAATATAATGCATTTAAAAGATTATTTTCACTAATATGTAATTTATATGCAACTTAACCCTAGTACATGCATTTTTGAACACAGTACTTAGCTAGAGGATTACATTGCAAACTTGGGAGAAGTGTGAATGTTGAAGGCTGGCTGCATTTCAGTTTGCATCTTGATTTGGACAGTGTGAAGTGATGATGATTATGAGATAGGTTGACCTTTAAATCTGAACTGAATTTCTCCCCTGTCCCTATAGTGTGCCCCCTGCTGGATTTCTAGATCCCTCTTTACCCTCCCCTTTAAGAAACACCAAGTTAAAATTGGTCCTCTTAGTTCCTCACGTTTCCAATCTTAAATTCAGTTCTCCACATTTCTGCATTTTGTGCCATTTTCAAAAAGATGTTATAATTCTTCAGCATTGTAGTTCAAATTTCTCTGAACCCACACATTTTTTTCTGTGCAGTTTTGACGAATGTACACCTTTTTGCAAGCAATTTCTCCTAATATTTTTGTATGCTACTTTCACTAGTACAGAGGTTCTCAAACGGAGGTCTGGAGACTGCTTGTGGTCCATGAACTTCATTCAGGCGGTCTGCGGGATATCTGTGGAGAATGGTGGGAGCAGAGCCTGTGAACCACAAGTGCAGCCGCTTCTCCATCCTCAGAACCCGGCAGTCTGCCCAGAAGGTGAGCAGGACGGACCGGAAGTGATGGGGGAAGAGGCACTTGAAAGGAGTGGAGAGGATTAGCAGCGAAGGTAATGGGAGGCTAGAATAAAAAGGGTTATTACTGATGGAATTAAAAATCATACAGCATCTAGCACAGCGCATTACGATTGCTACAATGGGCAGAAAAACTATGAAGTGGTCAGCCAAGACCTTCAGCAGTTTTGAAGTGGTCTGTGGGGGAAAAAGTTGGGGAACCTCTGCATTACTATATTCATTTCCCCTGACATATGCATTTTCAGTCGGTGCAGCTTGAGGAAGTTGACAAGATGCTTGGACTGGTGCGTGCAACCACATCGGTACTAGACCCTTGCCCCTCTTGGCTAGTTAAAGCTAGCCGGGCTGGAACTGCCGGCTGGGCCAAGGAGGTGATCAATGCCTCCTTAAGTGAGGGAGTTGTCCCTTGCTGTCTTAAGGAGGCTGTAGTGAGACCTCTCTTGAAGAGGTCGTCCTTGGACCCAGATAATTTGAACAACTATCGACCGGTAGCGAATGTTCCATTTCTGGGCAAGGTCTTGGAACGGGTGGTTGCCAGCCAGCTCCAGGCGCTCTTGGATGAAACCGATTATCTAGATCCATTTCAATCTGGTTTTAGGCCCGGTTTTGGCACAGAAACAGCCTTGGTCGCCCAGTATGATGACCTCTGTCGGGAGAGGGACAGGGGGAGTGTAACTCTATTGATTCTCCTTGATCTCTCAGCGGCTTTTGATACCATCGACCATGGTATCCTTCTGGAGAGACTTGCGGAGTTGGGAGTTGGGGGTACTGCTTGGCAGTGGCTTCGCTCCTACTTGGCGGATCGTCTCCAGAAGGTAGTGCTTGGGGAGCATTGCCCGATACCCTGGACTCTCCATTGTGGAGTCCCACAGGGATTGGTTCTGTCCCCCATGCTTTTCAACATCTACATGAAGCCTCTGGGTACGGTCATCCGGAGTTTTGGAGTGCGCTGCCACCAGTACGCTGATGACACGCAGCTCTACTACTCCTTTTCATCTTCCTCAGGTGAGGCTGTTGATGTGCTGAACCGTTGCCTAGCCGCGATAATGGACTGGATGGGAGCTAATAAACTGAAACTCAATCCAGATAAGACTGAGACGCTGTTGGTGAGTGCCTTTTCCACACAGATGGAGGATGTTCATCCTGTTCTAGATGGGGTTACACTCCCCCTGAAGGAACAGGTTCGTAGTTTGGGGGTTCTTTTCGATCCTTCCTTGTCACTCGAGGCTCAGGTAGCCTCGGTGGCTCGGAATGCGTTCTACCATCTTCGTCTGGTAGCTCAACTACGCCCCTATCTTGGCGGTGACGACCTCGCCTCAGTTGTTCATGCTCTAGTGACCTCTAGATTGGACTGCTGTAATGCACTCTACGTGGGGCTGCCCTTGAAGACAGTTCGGAAGCTGCAGCTAGTGCAAAACGCAGCAGCCAGATTATTGACAAGGACCAGTCGGTCCTCACATATTACACCTGTTCTGGCCCATTTGCACTGGCTGCCAATTTGTTTCCGGGCCAGATTCAAGGTGCTGGTACTGACCTATAAAGCCCTACACGGTGTGGGCCCGCAATACCTGATGGAACGCCTCTCCCGCTATGAACCTACCCGTGCACTTCGTTCGACATCTAAGGCCCTCCTCCGAGTACCGAGTCATCGAGAAGCTCGGAGGGTAATGACAAGATCCAGGGCCTTTTCTGTGGTGGCCCCCGAATTGTGGAACAGTCTCCCCGAGGAGGTACGCCTGGCGCCTACGTTGTTATCTTTTCGGCGCCAGGCTAAAACCTTCCTATTTTCCCAGGCATTTTAAATGCATTTTAAATACATTTTAAATATATTTAATATATTTTTAAGTATTTTGATGTGTTAATTGCTTTAGTTGTTTTTGATATTGTTTAACGCACTTGTATTTTATATTGTACTTTTATATGTTGTACACCGCCCAGGGAGCCATTGGTTATGGGCGGTCTATAAATGAAACTAAATAAATAAATAAATAAATAAATAAATAATTTTTGGAAACATTGGTTGGTTGGAGAACTGCATCGCACCATTCGGGTAAGTGCAAATTTCAAAGCTGTGAAAAAGGCAAACTCCGTGCTAGGGATAATTAGGAAAGGTATTGAAAACAAAACAGCCGATATCACAGTGCCGTTGTATAAATCTATGGTGCGGCCGCATTTGGAATACTGTGTACAGTTCTGGTCGCCTCATCTCAAAAAGGATATTATAGAGTTGGAAAAGGTTCAGAAGAGGGCAACCAGAATGATCAAGGGGATGGAGCGACTCCCTTACGAGGAAAGGTTGCAGCATTTGGGGCTTTTTAGTTTAGAGAAAATGCGGGTCAGAGGAGACATGATAGAAGTGTATAAAATTATGCATGGCATTGAGAAAGTGGATAGAGAAAAGTTCTTCTCCCTCTCATAATTCTAGAACTCGTGGACATTCAAAGAAGCTGAATGTTGGAAGATTCAGGACAGACAAAAGGAAGTACTTCTTTACTCAGCGCATAGTTAAACTATGGAATTTGCTCCCACAAGATGCAGTAATGGCCACCAGCTTGGACGGCTTTAAAAGAAGATTAGACAAATTCATGGAGGACAGGGCTATCAATGGCTACTAGCCATGATGGCTGTGCTCTGCCCACCCTTGTCAGAGGCTTCTGAAAACCAGTTGCTGGAAGCCTCAGGAGGGGAGAGTGTTCTTGCACTCAGGCCCTGCTTGCGGGCTTCCCCCAGGCACCCGGTTGGCCACTGTGAGAACAGGATGCTGGACTAGATGGGCCACTGGCCTGATCCAGCAGGCTCTTCTTGTGTTCTTTTTATGTTCAAAGGATGGCTGTGTTTTGGTTCTCATATTATTTCGGAAAGGACGAATTTAATAAATTCGTCTTGAAATGCGAACCAAATTGAATTTCTCCTCGATGTTATCCACCAGACAGCAACACCTGTCCTCTCCACCCAAGGTAGGGAGTGGGACAGTTTTAGTGCTATGAGTGTCTGGGGCCTCTTTATTTGACAAATCACACTTGTGATTATTGTGAGTGATTTGTGATCACTTGTGAGTAAAATCATTTTAGTCTTTAGCGATGCCATAATGTTGAATTCGACCAACATTGATCCAAGAAAGCTAACGGGAGGTTTTCACAAATGTGTGTGGTTATTCCTGCAATTGGATATATATAACGCGTACAGCAAGAATGGATCATTCAAATTCTGGGCTCATTAGAGCAGGGGCCACCAATGTAATGCCTGTGGGCGATCAGGAAAAATCCCATAAAAATCCTCAATGCACAAGAAGCTGTGTGCCCTTCCTGTTTGCTCCTACATTGAACACTCTGTCTTAGACATGGCCACATTTCATTGCATCCCAGAACTGGACACCAGCCTTCCCTTCTGTTCTGAAGAGAGGAGAGGTGCAAAGAGTTTTTCTGTGACTGAGCATGGCAACTGCTGATGCAGGTAGCCACCTCTCATATTTTAGGTGTGGCAGCCATTTTATATGTTATGCCACACACGCAGCCATTTTGTGACTGATGCTCATGGCATTTTCTCAAAATTCCACAAGTGTCCACTGGCCCTAAAACATTGGTGATCCCTATAAAGAGTTGCCTGGAATTCCTTGGAGTCTTTTCCATCTCTTCTTTCGTCAGAATCTGTGCTTGTTAATGTTCCAAACAGGCATAGGGTGGCCTAGCCAGAATCCATTACAGCCAGGCCATGAGAGGACAACCCTAACTGCTGGGTTTCAGTTTTCATACATCAGTTTTGTTGGTCCCAGGAGCACTTTAAAAAATCTAAACAAAGATCAGGGTCTTTGAGCATGCACAGATCACTTTTCTTTCACTTCTGAAGACCTACAGTCAGCTTCTCCCACCCCGCAAAAATCTAGTACTAGAACAGTCTGCTGCAGCTGAAGGTGTGACATTTAGAATGGTTTGACTTAGAATAATAGAATAGTAGTGGGCTCTCCGACACTGGAGGCATTCAAGAGGCATCTGTCGGGAATGCTTTGATTTGGATTCCTGCATTGCGCATGGGGTTGGACTTGATGGCCTTATAGGCTCCTTCCAACTCTACTATTCTATGATTCTAAGTACTCAAGAAAAAGAAGAAAAAATAGCCACTATGACTGTGAGTATAGCGAGTGCTTTAAAAGAGTAAAGGGTAACATAGGGAAGATATTTTTTCAGATCACTTTCTTTATTTCACCCTTTAGCAATAAGCACCCAATCCTGCTGACTGCAGCATAAATGAACTCCTACTTCTTACTGCCGGCAAAAACAAACAACAAGCAAAGCATGCTTCTTTATCGCTGGCTGGATAGAAAATACAATTGGAACTGAAACTGAAAATAGAGCAAAGGGAAACCCAAAGTTCCAATATTTAACTCTTCAGGGGTCATGTTACTATGTGTTTTTTTCAGGATCACTTAAGTAATTATACGGTGAGCATGAAAAATCCACCCTCTGTCAGGGAAAGTCTTGAGCGAGCAGACTTTGGCGGACTCTTTCAGATGAGGCTTTTGTTGTGCACTCACCCTGCCTTATTCAGTGAAATTTTCAGAGGGTCCTATTCTTGAATTGCTCCTTTTTTATGGTGATAAGCTGTCGTTCTTTAAGTGGAGACTATCATTGATTAGCCACATTCACATCAAACATTTATTCCACTGTCACAGACCTGCTATTCCATTCCTGGGAAGAGGGATGTTTTTTTACACGTCAGACCATTTAATTATTTATTTATTTATTATTTAATTTGTATCCCGCCCTTCCTCCCAGCAGGAGCCCAGGGCGACAAACAAAGTGCGAAAAACACTTTCAAACATCATAAAAACAGATCTTAAAATACATTAAAACAAAACAGCGTTAAAAACATTTTTTAAAAAAAACTTTGAAAAAGGGTTAAAACATTATTAAAAAACATATTAAGCAATTCTAACACAAATGCAAACTAATAAGAATAAATTGCCGCCCTTGGCTCCTACTGGGAGGAAGGGCAGGATATAATAATAATAATAATAATAATAATAATAATAAATGTATGGTGTGAATGTGGCCATTATCTGTCATGTCACAAATTAATTTTTCCCTAAAAACATCTGGGGGGGGGAGCTTGGGGGGTGCACCCATCCCTCCCGGCTGTAGGTCTGTCCAACCCCCCACTGGCATGTGGCCCTCAGAAAGTTGCCCAGAAGGCAGTATCGCCTTTGAGCTGAAAAAGAATTTGATAACATGGGCCCCTGAGCATATGATGAGTGGTGGCAACACCTGCAATCAGCCCAAATAACAGAAACAAGACATGTGCTGTGCTGATCTTGTTTTAGCAGGGAGAAAGCAACAGCCTTAAGACAATTGATATAGTTAGATAATCATTTTAAATATGCTTGATTTACTTTGCAATCTTAGTGAAGTTTCCTATAATAAATCATTTTCTTTCGCTTATGTTTCTGTGAATATGTGAAATACCGCAACACTTTGCAACACTAAAAAAACTCCAAAAACAATTGTGGAATAATGGTACTGACTATTCTGCAGAATAGTTCCCAATGGACAGGAGGAGCATCTCATTTTGCACAAGATAAAACAGTGGGAGGTGAAATATATTCTAGCAAAATTGTAGGTGTGCTTTTAATTGACCATGCCCACCTTTCCTTAAGTGGAATGATTTAAGCATAGCAGGCTGAAAACATACATCTTGGGCAGGCCACGTTCATTGTTTCCAGCAGCTAGGGTCATTGCTTAAGTAGCAACATAATGTAATCAGTCTGATTTTACATCAAACTGCAGTTTCAGAGTCGCTGTTAATGCACCCAAAATAGAAATATAACATAACCTCCAGTTTGAAACACAAAAGGCTGTCTTCATCATCATATGACACTGACCAATAAAAAGGCTTTGAAATTAATAAAAATAAATTTGACACATATCTAGGATGAATAATGAGAGAAATATATTTTTCTAGGTTAGATTCTCTGTAATAGTAGTAACACAGGAAAGAAGCAAAATAAGAAGAACATCAACAAACATACAAAAATGTAATTCTCCGTCTTTGGAGATGGCAGGTGTTGCCACCACTCACCATATGCTCAGAGACACATGTTACCAAATTCTTCCAAGCTACACAGGAAATGGCTTGGACTGTGAAAGACCAACCTAAATTGTGTTTGCATTTTTACAAATTTATAGAGCAGTATAATATCTCAGAGAGGAGGTCAGGTCTCCTGCTGTCCTGGTGCATTCACTATAGCTGCCCAATTTCCCTGCTTTTTAAAGTTTGATAGAAATATCTGTGGGCTATAGATACATTCTTAAACTGCAGGGTTTTTTTTGCCTATTAGTGAATAAGGCCCAGATCTCAACAGACACATTTATAAGGCCAGTTCTGTGTGTGTGTGTGTGTGTATGTGATTGAGATAAGTAACAATGCTGTTTTCTCTCGGAGAGGGAAGCTTTCTGTATACACAAGTCAGGGATGCAAATCAACCAAAACAGCAAGGATTGGAGGGCCCTGAGAGGGCATTTTTGTGTGGCAGTAGGGAAAAAAAAGAATCCTCTTTGCAGCACCTCCTCTCTACCCAGTTTCTTTCCCCTTCTGTTTTGGTTGTGGACGTTTCAACCTAACCACCCATTAATGTTCTGTGGCAGTGAGAATCAATCCTCCATTGATTGAAGCTTATCTACAAAAGAGGACTCTGTGACCCAGCAAAAGGCCTCACAGAATCACACCTGCCTGACGGATCTCGCAGGCAAATGGTACCTTGATGCCACCTCGCTGCTCTGGGCCTCCTGGAAAGATGGCATGACTTGGGTGGCCAAGTGTCCTACTTCACAGAGGACAGTCCTCCGTTTAAAGAGTCTTCTACTTGGAGGGTTGTCGGATGACAAGGTTGCTTGGTCAAAATCAACATAACCCTGAGAGGGTCAGAGTCTTGAAGTTGCCTCTCAACAGTTCGCACCCAGAGCAGCCTTCACCAGCTGGCTGCCCTCCAGGTGTTTGGACGAGCTGTGCTGGCTGGAGGTGAGGGGAGTTGTTGTCAAAAACAGAAAGGGGGCACCTTTGTCAGCCAAAGGGCTGCATTTCCTCCTGGGCAGCCTTCCAGGGCAACGTGCCCGTGGTGGGCCAGAGGCAAAAGCAGGCAGGAGACTGAATGCTAACTTTACCTTTGTACAGTAGGGCATTTTGTACATTTGTACACACGCTGACAGACCCCTCTCTGTCCTCCATCCAGGCAAGCAAGAAGCATGACCAGAGTTCAAGGACATATTCTGGCCAGGCTAAGAGGCTCAAGGAGGGGGTGAAGCAGGGTTGGTGAGGGGCGTCACCTGAGGAGAGTCCCAAGGGCCAAACAGACCTGGAGGGCCGCATTCAGCCCCTTGGCTTGAGGCTCCTCTGTCCTGCACTCAATCCACACATCAGAGCAGAACCTGGATAAGTTGGCAACGGTTGCCAAATGGTCCCTCTGAAAATTAAGTGGTGTTCTTCAGTACAAAAACTCATCAGGTGACCTTGAGCTAGTCACTATCTCTCAGTGCAACCCACCTCACAGGGCTGTTGTTAGGGTGGCCATGTGTCTTACTTTACAGAGGACGGTCCTCTGTTTAAAGAGCTATTCCATCCAAGTTCAGTTTAAAGATAACAAACCTCAAGAAGAGGCCTTTAAGCTGTCCGTCACTAATTAGCTCCCGGACAGTAAACTGAGGTCATCTGGTCACAGCTTTCCCCACCAGGGTAAGACATATTTCTATTTAATCATTGTAGCAATGATTTCTATATGCACATCTATGCACATGCATTATGTAAATGTACTGCCTTCAAGTCGATTCCGACTTATGGCGACCCTATGAATAGGGTTTTCATGTGGCTGAGAGGCAGTGACTGGCCCAAGGTCACTCAGTGAGCTTCATGGCTATGTGGGGATTTGAACCCTGGTCTCCCAGGTCATAGTCCAACACCTTAACCACTACACCACACTTCAAATCGATCCCCTCTTTTTGAGGGGTGACGCACAAGTGGCCACCCTAATGAGAGCTGTCTTAAAATATCTGAGGGCCGTCATGCGGAATACGGAGAAGACTCTGGCTCAGGAGGGCAGGCCTAAGACCAATGGGTAGAAACGGCAGGGAAGTCAATTTCCATTAAAAGTTAGGAGAGGCTCCCTGAGAGCAAGGAATGTTTGGCAAAGGAGGTGGTGGGCAATCCTTTGCTGGAGGCATTTAACCAGAGGCTTGGACGGTCATCTGTCAGGGATGCTGTTGCCGTGTCCTGCATTGTAGATCCTGCATTGAACAGCGGTGGGACTAGATAATGTCTAGGGTCCCAAGATAAAAAAAAAAAAGCTTCAAATGGCCTGACCTTTCTGCATCAGAATCTGTTAGCCACACACTCCATCTCTCTGTCTTCCTGTGCCTCTTTTCCTCTTTCGTGAATAGAGGATTTCATCCATCTAAAGGCAGCAACACAACACCGCCTCTCACATGCACCTTCACGGCAAGATCCTCAGTAATACTTTCTTTAAAAAAATTGTTGTTGCTTTTCTCGGTGGTGGCTGAGGGAGTAAACATGTGAATTTTCAAACGTTTTTCTGTGTGTAGAATCTGTTTGGATTTGAACAGGAAGCCATGGAGAAAAGGCGTGTAGGTCCAAATATTAATGAAGGGTTTTTCTTTCAGTTATAAAGGCCTCCATTCAAAGGATTTCAAAGGAGAAAAAATATTACTCCTATGGGACCCGGTGTTTTATCTGCCAAGACCAAGGATCTCATATGAACTTTATATATATATATTTAAAGTGTCGGGCCGAAAGGCAGAACCTGAGGTGGCAAAGAAAGTTTCTGAAATGGAAATACACTGTGAATTTAGGCCCCAGTTATTATATTTTTTTGAACAGAAGAAATTTAGAAGTGCCTAAGGCAAGTCTTTTGGGCCAGGGATGGCTAACCTGTGGCCCTCCAGATGTTGTTGGACTCCAGCTTCCATCAGCCCCAGCCAGGATGGCCAGTGTTGAGGGATGCTGGGAGCTGTAGTCCTGCAATGTCTGGAAGGTAGGGGGGGGGTTGATTCAGTTTGCATTTAAAACCGAGTCTATCAAATTCACACTGCCTGAAAGAATATGAGAACCAAAACACAGTCATCCTTCAAAATTCTCATTTATCTGAATTTTGCGATGCAGTTCTCCAACCAATGTTTACAAAAATGCATTATATTAGGGGAAAGTATAGTTTTTATCGTTTGTATTGTATTATTATGATGTATTTTATTGTAACCGAGATGTACGTCGCCTAGAGTGGCCATTGGCCAGATAGGCGACACATAAATTAAAGTATTAGTATTAGTATTATTAAAGTGTACATAAAAATGCATATATTAGTGAGCATATCATACAGACATGCATTCTATTAGGAAAAAATGGTTGCAAAGAAGTGTGCATTATACAAAAATGTGTTTATTAGGAATTTGCACTAAAAGGCTCAAGAATTTTCATGAGGATTTTTTGAAAACAAACTCACAAATTGCTGCAGGAATGTGGAGAACTGGATTTAAGGCTCGATGGAGCCTCTGTAAGTGAGGTGGGGTGGGGCATTGCATTGGCAGTAGCAACAGCAAACAGAAAAATCCCACCCCCGAAAATGTCTGGGGGTGTAACGCCACCACCTGTTTTCCATACAACAAGCATCCCAGGCCAGGCCACAAAAATCTGGAACAATATGCTTCTAAGTCTGGAGACCATTCCTTGACTGGCACTCTGAGTTTCTTCATATGACAGTTAGTGCCTGTCAGACCCGACCAAGTGAAGCTAAGAGTTTTGCCAAGGGACCACGCCAGGAGTCTCAGAAGCAAACCAGAACACGCTACAGCCAGGAAGAATAGTTTTGCTCAGACAAAGCCCTAGACCAAACGGGAAGCCCTTCATAGCCCTTCCTGTCCAGAAGGGCCCAATGGCTGTCAGTCAGGGTAGGTGGGGCCAATCCAGAACCCCTGAATGCTTCAGAGCCCAGACAGACGCTCCACACTGGTGACTCATCACATGTGTAATATTTGCAAGATTTGAAATGAACCAGAAATGCTGGTTAGAAGGAACAAACTTTACTTCACAGCGTGTTGCTGCAGAACCAAGAGCTCTACTTTCGTTTTCCTACTGGTTCCACCCCCAACTGATTCCCCATACAACTACTTCTAATTCAAACCATTGGTCTATCTAGCTCAGTATAGTCCACACTGACTGGCAGTGTTTCAGGCACAGTTTTCCTCCAGCCCTACCTGGCGATGCCGGGGATTGAACCCAGGACCTTCTGCATGCAGAGCAGATGCTCTACCACTGAGCTACAGCCCTTTGAACTGCTTGGTAATGGTGTGGTATGGGTGCAACAGTTTTTGATGTGCTATGTTAACAGTAGAATATATACAATAGAATACATTCACCTACAATGGTAAATGCACAAGATCTATGCACATTTTACACTGAACGCCTAGAGCAGGGGGCCCAATGTGGTGCCCTCCAGTTGTTGTTGGACTCCACTTCCCATCAGCCTCACCCAGCATGGCCAATGGTCAGGGAAGAGGGTAACTGTAGTCCAGCAATGTTTGGAGGACACCACATTGGTTGCCCCTTGCATATAGGCTGGGAGTGGGGACAGCACACACTATCCTGCCCCCTCATCCATAAGTTTAATGTAAAATATGAACGGTTCCTATCCAATATACTATTCTGAAATAGTGGTATGGGGACTCTTTGACCCTCCTGATGTTGCTGAACTATAACTCCCATCAGTTCTAGTAAGCATGGTCAATGGCCAGGGATGATGGGAGTTGTAGTTCAGCAACATAAGGAGGGCCAAAGGTTCCCCACACCTGTTCTAGAGCAGGGGTTCCGAAACTGGGGTACATGGATCACCAATGGTCCACAAGTTTAATCCAGGTGGTCCATGGCGTGTCTGCGGATATGACTGAAGAGGGGAGACAGCACATCCATCACACTGAATATTCATATTGATTTTTAATTGTATTGGTATTAGTTCCTTTATTTCTTATGTTGTATAACAATGTGAATTACAATTGTTACAACAGGCAGAAAAATCATGAAGTGGTCTGCCAAGAACCTTAGCAATTTTCAAGTGGTCTGCGGGGAAATAAAATTTGGGGACCTCTGATCTAAAGAATGCCTACCTCCACTGCAGCTCATACATTGGCAAGAGCTCACACATGGGTATGTTGGACGCAGCTCCATATTGAGGCCTCCCATTGGTCCACCTAGTTCAGTTTAGTCTACACTGACTGGCGGTGGATCTCCAGAAAACAAGGGTCTCTCCCAGCCTTTCCTGGATAAAGGGATGGAAAGATCTATTAATTTCGGTTCTCTCAGTTTCTAATTTTTCCAATCTTAAATTCAGTTCTCCACATTTCTGCAGCAATTTGGGCTGCTACTCAGGGCTGGATTAAGCTGAGGAGGGCCCCTAGGCTGATTGGTGTTTGGGGGCCCCTTCTCCTCATAGGCAGGTCCGCCGAAACAGCCACAGGAGGGATTGCAGGACAGGAGCTTCTGAGCTGCCTGCCGTCCCGTCCCATCCCTTCCCCCCGATTCACCTACCTTTCTGCTTTTTTTGCGGCTGTGCGCATTGTGTACACAGGTTTGCCATCAATCAAGATGGCGGCCGAGGTTTCCCTAAGGGGCTGAAGCCTCTGCCGCCATCTTGGTTGATGGCAGCAATGCGCGCGTGTAGCACACATGCGTGCCATCAACCAAGATGGCGGCAGAGGATTCAGCCCCTTAGGGAAACCTCGGCCGCCACCTTGATTGATGGCAAACCGCAAAAAACAGTGGAGAAAAAGGTAAGTGAAGCGTGGGGATGGCGGGTGATTCGGAAGCTCTTGCACGGGCCCCCAAGAGCTCCGGGCCCCTAGGCTTCAGCCTACTAAGCCTAATGGATAATCCGGCTCTGCTGCTACTGGGAGAAAGGGTGGGATATAAATAAATAAATGTGTGATTTTTTTAAAAATCCTCATGAAAATTCTCCAGCATTTTAGTGTGAATTTCTCCTAATAAGCACATTTTTGTAGGCAGTATTGAGAAATGTATACATTTTTGCAAGCAATTTCTTGTCCTATAATGCATTTTTGTATGTTATTTTCACTCATATGTTCATTTTGATGCACATGTTCCCCTAACATTGTAAACACTGTTTGATTGGAGAACTGCACTGAAAATTTGAACAAGTGCAAATTTTTAAGGATGGCTGTGTCGCAGTTCTCATATCGTTTCAGAAAGTGCAAATTTGATAGATTTTGCTTGAAATGCAGTTACTGTAAACCGCTTTGGCTATGGGGCAGTATATAAGTACAATGAATAAATACATAAACCTGAATCGAATTTCTTCCACATCCCTGCCTGGAGATGCCAGGGACTGAACCTGGCACCTTCTGCATGCAAAGCAGATGCTCTTTCACTGAGCTGTGGCTCTGCAGCTATGCTTCTCCAGATCTCTTGGGGGAAACCATGACAGCTGACCAGTTTCAGTTCAAACAGATACATGTTTGCCTTTACACGACTCTCGCCAGGAATCCTGAGTCAGAAAGTGGCTACCGTCATCTACACACTACATCCTTGTTTGTCAGGTAGGGGAAAGATTGGACAAACTGCTGTTTCCTGAAGAAAAATAACAAAAATGCAAGTGCCGTCTTGGCCCTTTTCATGCCTGACTCAAGAGACTTGTTAGAAATGCAGGCTAGCATTTAAAATTTAAATTTAAATTTAAAACTAGCAACTTGTTCTAGTGAGGGTTTTTTCCTTCTTGTTTTAAGAGAAAATTTAAAGAGTTGACTTTGGGAAATGTTGATTTTTATTTTCAGACCAAAGAAGGGGTATGAAAATTTATGTATTTATTTATTTATTTATTAAATTTATTAGTCGCCCATCTGGCTGGTTGTCCAGCCACTCTGGGCGACGTACAAAATAAAAACATACAAATAGATTAAAACATTAAAAATCTCAACAATAATAATAAAACCTAACCCACCCCAAAAGCTTGCCTGAACAGCCAGGTCTTCAAGGCCCGGTGGAAGCTCATTATAGAGGGGGCATGGCAGAGATCATTTGGGAGGGAATTCCACAAAGTGGGGGCCACAATTGAAAAATGGCCACCTTTGTCAAGCAAGCTTTTTTTTTTTGCTGACCCACCCGACAGAGGCAACTGACTTTGCTCATTGCTGTCCTGGGCTCCTACTGGGAGGAAAGGCGAGATATAAATTTAGTAAATAAATAAATTTAATGTTATACATATGCAGACTAACTCAGCGTTCTGATCTGTGTGCTCCAGTGTGTGTATTTACCTAAGAAGCAGGCTTTTACCCTGTGTTTAAATCACTGAGACGTAAGACGTAGTAAAATAAGAAAAAGCTATTTTATTTATAGAAATACATACCTAGTTCTTACTAACTAAGTTGGAGGTGCAATGCCCAGACTTGCGTATTGCCCTCATGGTTCAGGAAAGAGAACAAAGACAGAGAAGTCTCCTCTCTCCTCGGACAGTCAAAGAAGAAGACAAAGGAAGAAGGGGCAGGTCAGCTTTCCTGAGCGGCATTTAAGTTTACAAGGGAAGGAAGTTAGGCAGAGAAGAGCACAGATAAAGGTAGGCCAGCCTAGCCAGCTGGAGGACTCTCACTCCATCTTCCCTCTGGAAAAAAACAAAAGAACCCAAACAGGAGCCCACTTCCAACACTAAAGAAATGCTTCTTAACACAACTGGCAATTTTTGACACCTTCCTAGAATAATTCATCCTGTTTGTGTTTTTTTAATGGAAAGGCCTCCACAGTCAAAACTAGATTAATCAGAGGTAAGGGTCAGATGAGCTACAGTGACAAGGCAGCTTGTCTGGCTGGGAGTCCAGATGTCCAGACAGAACAGCGAAGACGTTTGGTACTACAGCTGTGCCAAACATCTAAAATAAAAATAAAAATATTTAGTCCATTTATTAAGTGAGTGAGGGTGAAATTATTACCAATTAATTAATTAATATTATTAATGTATGAATCCCCTTTCACACAAATATCAAAGTGCTTTACAAACTAGCCATAAAAACAACTGAAAACAGTTTTTAAAACAGTACACCCTTCCCCTTCCCCAAGGCAGAGACCTTTTCACCCAACTGGAAAAAAATTGTTGACACTTGTTGAAACAAAGGACTGTATCCAATATTAATCCTGCTCAGGGTAGACCCATTGAAATTAATGGACATGACTAACTTGGGTCCATTTACCAATTTAATTTAAATTGATCTACTCTAAATAGAGCCTAGTAGGATATAACCCACTGTTTTCAGTTGTCTCTGGAAAGTAAAAATAGTGGGCACCTATTATGTCACTTCCTGAAATGATACACTCTGTTATGAGGTCCCTTGACCTAGGGATGGAAGGATCTGTCAGTTTTGGTTCTTTCAGTTCCTCTGTTTGGACATATGAACAGCCTGTATTCATTTATACCAGCGATATTCAACGCTAGTCCTACTCAGAGTAGGCCCATTGAAGTTAATGAGCATGACTAACTTAAGTTCATTAATTTCAATGGGTCTGGACTAGGGTCTTGTTGGAGGCTGGGCCTGGCAACCAAGAGGTCTTTTGTATCTTTAAAAGTTGTGCAGGGGGAAGGATGAATTCCACCTTGTGGTTTTTCCCATTACAGGGTTGCAAGAACACCTGCACTTGGCTGACTTTCTCTTCTCCTAAAGATACAGGATCAGTCTCAGGCCCTGAACCTGGCAACCCTAGTCTGGACTTAGTTGAATAACACCCTACATTACGTCAGAATTAATAGAATACTCCTATTGTCAATGGCAGCTGGCAAAGTTTCTCCCCCCCCCCGTTATATTTGACCAAAAGAAAAGAAAAGAGAGAAAACGAAAATAAAAGGAATACTTCCAGAGGGTGTCTACGGCCAGCTAGCAAGGAAGAAAGGATGGTGTGCTGCACCCCATTGCTCAAGAAATTGGGGAAGGGCCCATAGCTCATTAGTAGAGCCTCTGCTTTGCATGCAGAAGGTCCCAGGTTCAATCGCCGGCATCTCCAGGCAGGGCTGGGAGAGACTCTTTGCCTGAAGCCCTAGAGAGCCCCTGCCAGTCAATGTAGACCAGTGGTTCTCAATCTTTTTTGGTTCACGGCGCACTGTAAAACATATAAAAAATTTCTGGTGCACTTCTTGTACAAAATTAAAAAATATATCAATATATTTTAAACTATGAATAAAAATAACTTAATAATAATATACTTTTTTCATAATATTTGCGGCACACCTAGCCACCTCTTGCGGCGCACCGGTGTGCCCCAGCGCACCGTTTGAGCATCACTGGTATAGACGATACTGAGCTAGACGGACCAATGGTCTGACTCAGTATAAGGCAGCTTCCCATGTTCCTAAAGAGTTTGCCGTTCAGACTGCACCTATAATGTATGTGCCACTCTCCTTTACCGATGCATGGGTATGGGCACACGCACATCTACTGAGGCTGCCCCCCCCCAGGCCCCAGTTGGGTTTTGGAGTCCAACTGGGAACAAAAATATTATTTGCAACCACCTTGGTGGGGGAGATTTGCAGACAAGGATCATTAGGCAGAGAAAGGGTTAAGGGAGGAACCTCCCCCTTGGCTGACTCTCCAGGGGTTGCAGGCCAGCGGTGGGAATGGCCAAAGGTGCCAATGGGGCGGGCCCCACACACTCTCATGAGCACACTTGCAGGACTGAGACTCACAGACAGGCAGGCACACAGCCAGTCCCTTCCTCTGCTGATCAGCCGTGATATGGGAATGAAAACTGTCCCCTCCCTGCCCAATGGATGATCAATATGAAGAAGGGGGAAGGGGTGATTTTCATCCCCAGCCCCTTCCACATGTTCCCTAGTAAATCCCCTCCTGCATACCATGATTACAGTTCTTTGAGAAATGCTTGACTGGGAGTTCTCACCTTTCCCTTCTCACATCTTCTTCCTCTCTCAGGTGTTTGTTTATATAGCTCAGGGGTGGGGAAACGCAAGCCCAAGGGCCAAGTACAGACCTCTAGCCCTCTTTCTCTGGCCCTTGGGACTCTCCCAAGGCCACATCTGTATACATCTCCCTCACCAGCCCTGCTTCACCCTCCTTGAGTGTTTTTGTCTGGCTGGCAGTAGTGTAGCGGCAAATTCAGAAGTGCTGGGTCCCTTCATCTTAGCCACAGCCACACCCCCTTCTCCCCCTTTTTTGTTGCTGAGTTGAGAATGAGATCCTTGTTAATGTGTTATCCCATAGCAACAGACCTTCCTAGGAGAGGAAAAAATACTTTAGGGTGTGTTTGTTAACTTCTTCTTGTGGGTCTCTCCTTCTACTCTTGTTCCAGACCTTTATATTATCCTTCCAGTTGTACAATGAAGGGAAAACTTTTTAACTGGTTGCTATATAAATGATTAATTAAGCAACTACATACTAATTTTGGAAAGCAATTGGCTTTTTTTTTTTACTGGTGTGGAGCTTAGAATACTGTAACCATTTATATTTCTGCAACCATTCTTGTCAGAAATTACATCTCTCACTCTTCAGGTATGAATGAAGTTTAACCTGTTGAATCATCTGACCCTTTTTTGAGAGATTCCCCAAAATACAAGACTCAAATGCTTGACTTTACCTATTGCTACAGTTCTCTTTTACCTGTGGACTGTGTTCTGATTCTTCATGAATGTTCATCGCATTCATTACTTTGATAATGACAGTGAGCTCCTGAGCTTGGCTTCGATGCTGGCTTAGGCATCTCAGTTTTAGAGTCCACCCGAAAAAAACAAACTTACAAACATAATACAATACGGGTTTAGAGAAAAACAGAGAGAAAATAAATTATTTTCGCCGGGCCTGGCAACCAAGAGGTCTTCTGTATCTTTAAAAGTTGTGCAAGGGGAAGGGAGAATTCCACCTTCTGGTTTTTCCCATTACAGTGTTGCAAGAACACCTGCACTTGGCTGACTCTCTCTTCTCCTAAAGATACAGGATCAGTCTCAGGCCCTGAGCCTGGCAACCCTAGCTCATGTCACTATACAGGCTGTTTTTACCCTGGATCACTCAAGTAACTATAGGGTGATTGTGATCATTAAAAAGTCACCCTCAGTCAGAAGTTTGCTCTTGAGTGAGTGAACTTTTGGGGGCTCTTCCAGATGAGACACTTGTTGCACACTCGCTCTACCTTATTCACTGAGTTTTTGGATGGTCCTGTTGTTAGATTGCTCCTGTTTTATAAAACAAGCTGTCATTCTTTGAATGGAGGCGGTCATTGTCTACCATGCCAAAAATTAAAAAGATAATTAAAAAAAAAAATCCTAGTGGAGGGCGAAGCACAATTCTGGGGGGGTGCGGTGCACCTATTTGCCTCACCCTGCCTACAGGTCTGGCCTGCCCTTCCACTGCCATGTGACCTCCAGAAGGTTGCCCCAATGGAAATGCAGCCCCTGGTCTGAAAAAAGGTCTCCCTACAGCTGGTATAGCACAGTGGGGAGGAGAGCCCGGCTGGGAGTCCAGAGTCTGTGAGTTCAAATCCCCACTTGTTTCTCCTGGGTGTCAAGGGCCAGCTAAAGATCACCACCTCAGGGGTTACGTGCCCTGCCACCAGTGCAGCTGTGGGCAAGCTCCAGAGTCCCAAGGGAGCCCAGTTGCCCCCTAGCTGGCAGTTGTGGACAAGGAAGGGGCTGGCTTGTGCAGCTGGGGCAAGCTGAGCAGGCCCTCGCCAGCTGGGGAGGACTAGCCTCAGAGGGAGGCAATGGTAAACCCCCTCTGAATACCGCTTTCCATGAACACCCTATTCACAGGGTCGCCATAAGTTGGGATCAACTTGAAGGCAGTCCATTTCCATTTCACCCTAATGTAGTGCTAACCAAACCAGTGTGAAAAGCCGCAAAAACCCAAGCCTCCATTGGACGGAGCCACAGAGAAGCTGCTTTTCCTTGAATGCCAACCCTGTGCCCCCTCCTATCCCCAGTGTCCACATCCATAATTCCCAGCCACACAGTATCACACTACTGAACAGCCATTCTTCAGCCTGCTTCTGAAGCAGCTCTTGCTGGGTGTTGCTTGTGCTATTACAACCTTCATTTGGCTCATCACACAAGGTTATTTTGGAAGGGACCAATATCCTCTGTTTATATGGCCCTTAATTCTCTGTTGTTAAAGCCAAAACACATTCATTCACATTTACAAGCATAATTGGAAAGCTCAGCAGCACTGCGATGGGGGTGGGTAATATTCAAAGAAGAATGGAAAAGAGCAGACTTCAGGGTTGGGTATGGAGACCTTTTCTCAAAAAAGAGTTTTCAAAGTCCCCATTTATTATAAGAGTGTCAGTTGTGCTTCCAAAAGCTTCTCCCCCCTCTGCCTCTTGAACAATAGCCAGAGCATCGGAGGAAGAAACTGTTTCAGAAAAGCAGGCTGCTGGCATGCAAATGGGTTCAAACAAAGCTGCTTCTTTCAGAGACCAGATGTTGACCCATTCATACCGGGGTAGTCAAGCTGTGTCTCTGGTCAATACCACTTCAGACTGCAGGTGGGGAAGCGGGCAATCCATGCTAGGTGGTGGGCAAAATAGTTTGGAGGGAGCCAGGGGGGCAGAGGAAGTTTCTTATCCTGCCCAGAGCTGGCTGGCACCCACAGATGGGTACATCCGGCTTCTCTCATAGGAACTTAGGACGCTCAGCTGTCTTCTCCATTGGCCCATCTAGCTCAGGACTGGCCCACGCTGATGGCAGCGTCCCTCCCGGGTTTCAGGCAGTCTCTCCCAGCCCTATCTGGAAATGTTGGGAATCGGGAACTGACCCTGGGACCTTCTGCATGCAGGGCAGATGCTCTACCCCTGAGCTACGGCCCTTCCCTTCAGGTTCTCATTTTTCCAATTTTCCATTCAGTTCTGCACATTTTAACTTCACTTTGCATTTTTTTAAAAAAAAAAGTCCATGAAAATCCATCAGTATTTCAGTGCCGTTTTCTCCTAATAGACATATTTTTGTATGCAGTTTTGTCTAATATACACAATTTTGCAAAGCTGTTTTCCCAATATAATGCTTTTTTATGTCATTTTCATTTATGTATGTGTCACCCCAGCATATGCATTTTTGTACGCTTTACTCGGTTGGAGAACTGCATTGCAAAATTTGGAGACATGCAAATTTTGAAGGGTGGCCATGTTTCGGTTTGTGTATTGTTGTGAGAAGCACCAATTAGGTAGATGCACCTTTAAATGCAACCTGAATCAAATGTCTCCCCAAACCTGACTGGCACCAAATGCTGCCCCCCCGTCCCATCCAAAGTGGTGCACAGTTGAGCTTGGCTGCCATTATAAAGCAATACTGCTGCCAAAAGACATCTGGAGGCCCAGCAGGGAGGACGATGAATGGTGGCATGGCTAGGTCAGGCTGGAAAGGCCCTTCCAAGCCTCAGGGATCCTCATGCCCAGCTAGCCAAGTGCTAGCACTGGACCATTGGTCCACTTGGCTCAGTAGCCATTGACTGACATCACCTCTCCAGAGTTTCACATCATTTCCAGATGACTTGTTTGTTGAGCATTTCTTTCTGCACAGTTTGCAGGACGGTCAGATGACACTGGCTATTTATTGAGAATTTGTTCAGATTTGTTTGCAGGGAACTTATACAACGTTGCATCAAGCAATGAACATAAGAACATAAGAACATAAGAAGAGCCTGCTGGATCAGGCCAGTGGCCCATCTAGTCCAGCATCCTGTTCTCACAGTGGCCTACCGGGTGTCTGGGGGAAGCCCGCAAGCAGGACCCGAGTGCAAGAACACTCTCCCCTCCTGAGGCTTCCGGCAACTGGTTTTCAGAAGCATGCTGCCTCTGACTAGGGTGGCAGACCACAGCCATCATGGCTAGTAGCCATTGATAGCCCTGTCCTCCATGAATTTGTCTAATCTTCTTTTAAAGCCATCCAAGCTGGTGGCCATCACTGCATCTTGTGGGAGCAAATTCCATAGTTTAACTATGCGCTGAGTAAAGAAGTCCTTCCTTTTGTCTGTCCTGAATCTTCCAACATTCAGCTTCTTTGAATGTCCACGAGTTCTAGTATTATGAGAGAGGGAGAAGAACTTTTCTCTATCCACTTTCTCAATGCCATGCATAATTTTATACACTTCTATCATGTCTCCTCTGACCCGCCTTTTCTCTAAACTAAAAAGCCCCAAATGCTGCAACCTTTCCTCGTAAGGGAGTCGCTCCATCCCCTTGATCATTCTGGTTGCCCTCTTCTGAACCTTTTCCAACTCTATAATATCCTTTCTAAGATGAGGCGACCAGAACTGTACACAGTATTCCAAATGCGGCCACACCATAGATTTATACAACGGCATTATGATATCGGCTGTTTTATTTTCAATACCTTTCCTAATTATTGCTAGCATGGAATTTGCCTTTTTCACAGCTGCCGCACACTGGGTCGACATTTTCATCGTGCTGTCCACCACAACCCGAGGTCTCTCTCCTGGTCGGTCACCGCCAGTTCAGACCCCATGAGCGTATATGTGAAATTAAGATTTTTTGCTCCAATATGCATAATTTTACACTTGTTTATATTGAATTGCATTTGCCATTTTTCTGCCCATTCACTCAGTTTGGAGAGATCTTTTTGGAGCTCTTCGCAATCCCTTTTTGTTTTAACAACCCTGAACAATTTAGTGTCGTCAGCAAACTTGGCCACTTCACTGCTCACTCCTAATTCTAGGTCATTAATGAACAAGTTGAAAAGTACAGGTCCCAATACCGATCCTTGAGGGACTCCACTTTCTATAGCCCTCCATTGGGAGAACTGTCCGTTTATTCCTACTCTCTGCTTTCTGCTTCTTAACCAATTCCTCATCCACAAGAGGACCTCTCCTCTTATTCCATGACTGCTAAGCTTCCTCAGAAGCCTTTGGTGAGGTACCTTGTCAAACGCTTTTTGAAAGTCTAAGTACACTATGTCCACTGGATCACCTCTATCTATATGCTTGTTGACACTCTCAAAGAATTCTAATAGGTTACTGAGACAGGACTTTCCCTTGCAGAAGCCATGCTGGCTCTGCTTCAGCAAGGCTTGTTCTTCTATGTGCTTAGTTAATCTAGCTTTAATAATACTTTCTACCAGTTTTCCAGGGACAGAAGTTAAGCTAACTGGCCTGTAATTTCCGGGATCCCCTCTGGATCCCTTTTTGAAGATTGGCGTTACATTTGCCACTTTCCAGTCCTCAGGCACGGAGGAGGACCCGAGGGACAAGTTACATATTTTAGTTAGCAGATCAGCAATTTCACCTTTGAGTTCTTTTAGAACTCTCGGGTGGATGCCATCCGGGCCTGGTGATTTGTCAGTTTTTATATTGTCCATTAAGCTTAGAACTTCCTCTCTCGTTACCACTATTTGTCTTAGTTCCTCAGAATCCCTTCCTGCAAATGTTAGTTCAGGTTCAGGGATCTGCCCTATATCTTCCACTGTGAAGACAGATGCAAAGAATTCATTTAGCTTCTCTGCAATCTCCTTATCGTTCTTTAGGACACCTTTGACTCCCTTATCATCCAAGGGTCCAATTGTCTCCCTAGATGGTCTCCTGCTTTGAATGTATTTATAGAATTTTTTGTTGTTGGTTTTTATGTTCTTAGCAATGTGCTCCTCAAATTCTTTTTTAGCATCCCTTATTGTCTTCTTGCATTTCTTTTGCCAGAGTTTGTGTTCTTTTTTATTTTCTTCATTCGGACAAGACTTCCATTTTCTGAAGGAAGACTTTTTGCCTCTAAGAGCTTCCTTGACTTTGCTCGTTAACCATGCTGGCATCTTCTTGGCCCTGGCAGTACCTTTTCTGATCTGTGGTATGCACTCCAGTTGAGCTTCTAATATAGTGTTTTTAAACAACTTCCAAGCATTTTCGAGTGATGTGACCCCCTGGACTTTGTTTTTCAGCTTTCTTTTTACCAATCCCCTCATTTTTGTGAAGTTTCCTCTTTTGAAGTCAAATGTGACCGTGTTGGATTTTCGTGGCAATTGGCCAGTTACATGTATGTTTAATTTAATAGCACTGTGGTCACTGCTCCCAATCGGTTCAACAACACTTACATCTCGCACCAGGTCCCGGTCCCCACTGAGGATTAAATCCAGGGTTGCCGTCCCTCTGGTCGGTTCCATGACCAACTGATCTAGGGAATAGTCATTTAGAATATCTAGAAACTTTGCTTCTTTGTCATGACTGGAACACATATGCAGCCAGTCTATGTCCGGGTAGTTGAAGTCACCCATTACTACCACATTTCCTAGTTTGGATGCTTCCTCAATTTCATATCTCATCTCAAGGTCTCCCTGAGCATTTTGATCAGGGGGACGATAGATCGTTCCCAGTATTAAGTCCCTCCTGGGGCACGGTATCACCACCCACAACGATTCTGTGGAGGAGTCTGCCTCTTTTGGGGTTTCGAGCTTGCTGGATTCAATGCCTTCTTTCACGTATAGAGCGACTCCGCCACCAATACGTCCTTCCCTGTCCTTCCAATATAGTTTATATCCAGGGATAACTGTATCCCACTGGTTTTCTCCATTCCACCAGGTCTCCGTTATGCTCACTATATCAATGCTCTCCTCTAAGACCAAGCACTCCAGTTCTCCCATCTTGGTTCGCAGGCTCCTAGCATTAGCGTACAGGCACTTGTAAGCAGTGTCTCTCTTCAAGTGTCTTTGGCACTTGTGGTTAGGCCTGTGGTAATTTTGCTCTTCTGAATTTATATCCTGTGCCCCTGCTCTCACAATGCCTACTTCTAGGCCTACCCCTTTTAAAATTTCATCAATGGTTATCTCACAATTTCCAATACATTTTCCCCATCATTGCAAAAAGTCACATATGGCACGAGGGAGGGAGGAGATGTCAGGGACTGAACCTGAGACATTCTGCATACAAAGCATGTGTTCTGCCACAGAACTACAGCCCTTCTCAGTCAGGACCAAAAAGTAAGTCAGAACTGGAGGCAAACAGGACCAAAGAACAGAGCCAGAATATAACGCAGAAGTCAGAATTAAAAAATAACTCCAAGACTACAATAACTTGCTAGAGTCCAAGAAGACTCAAGCATGGCTCAGCTGGAATAGGAAGCCCTCCTGTGCAAGGGAGATCAAGTAGCCCTCTTGGATGAGCTGAGTCAGTCCAGAGCTTGAAGGTACTTTACTGACAAGGCTGCCAACTGCAGTTCTGTGGTGCACCACATGGGACAGCTGCACACAGCTCCACTGGCTCCAGACAGGCTCATATGATGGAATGTTTTTCATACGATCCCTGCACATAGAAAACTAGCACATCAGGGAGGAGGGTTCTACCCTAGTTCTATCAACATGTTACTTTTTTATGCATTCTTTTTGATATCAAGAAGCATTTGTTCATGGTGAATCACCACTTGCAGTTTGAATTGGTATAGCTCAGACAGGTGATGGTTCATATCACTGAATGCTCTTCCATAAAACAATCCCTGCACACAGAGGTCTAGCACACTACCACATGGCACTTGAGCCACTAGCTAAGCTAGAGAGGTCTCAAAGACGGCACCATGTTTCTACTTGTTTTATCCTTTTACTTAAAGTTCTTGTGAACTTTATGGCAAGTTGGCTGCATTTTCATTTTCTGGTATTATATGTTTTTATCTGATCCCTTGTTCATCTCTTTAGAGCAAGGGTGGAGAGTCTGTGGCCTGCAAACTGTTGCTGGACTTCAACTTCCATCACCTCTGTCTATTGGCCATGATGTCCAGGGCTAATAGGAGTTGAAGTCCTGCAAATTGCTTAGAGGGTTTTTGTTAAATAAATAAAAAAATAAACAAACAAACAAATAAATAAAACCCATCCTTCTTTAGAGCCATAGTAAGTCCTCTCAAATGGTTTCCACACTATGGGTTGTATCCAGGGATGGGGAAGAAATTCAGTTCACATTTAAAGCTGAATCTATCAAATTCACATTTTCTGAAATAATATGCGAACCAAAACATGGCCATCCTTTGAAATTTGCACTTTTCTGAATTTTGCAAAGCAGTTCTCCAACCAGTGTTTCCAGAAATGCATATATTAGGGGAAATGTGCATAAAAATGAAAATATTAGTGAAAATAACTTGCAAAATGCATTCTGTTAGAAATTGCTTGCAAAAATGTGAACATTAGTCAAAACTGCATATGTAAATGTGTTAGAAGAAATTGGCACTAAAATGCTGAAGAATTTTCATGATTTGTTTTAAATAAATCGCAAATTGATGCCGAAATGTGGAGAACTGAATTTCAGCTTGGAAAAATGAGAAACTGAGAGAACTGAAAGTGACAGATCTTCTCATCCCTGAAATGGAAATGGGCTGCCTTCAAGTCGATCCCGACTTATGGAGCCCCTATGAATACGGTTTTCATGGTAAGTGGTGTTCAGAGGGGTTTACCATTGCCTTCCTCTGAGGCTGAGAGGCAGTGACTGGCCCAAGGTCTCCCAGTGAGCTTCATGGCTGTGTGGGGATTTGAACCCTGGTCTCCCAGGTCGTAGTCCAACACTCTAACCACTATACCACACTGGCTCTCTTCCCATCCCTAGTTGTAGCCAATTAAGTTCTACTCAGAGCAGACCCACTGACCTAAGTTAACCATGTTCATTCATTTCAATGAGTCTCGTCTAACACTGGAAACAATCCTATGAGTGAGCGGGAGGAGTGGAGTTGGGAAGATATCATGATTTATAGTGTTTTGCTATTCAGCTTCTCCATTCACCATTTGCTATTTCATAAACTGCTAGATTGGTACACTTGGGTCCTGAATGGGTCCTCTTGAGGAGGAAGCAATGGTCTAAAACTTAGACTCTAAAATCTTGCAAGCTTTTTCCTAGAGTCCTGGTCCTCAATTCTGCAAAGACTAGCTCTACTCATTTGCAGGGAAGGGCCATAGCTTGGTGGTAGTTTCCATCTTTTGTATGCAGAAGATCCCAAGTTATCTCTCTAGCATGGGGTGGGGAATCTTTTCCCTTTTAGGGCCACATGGCAGTGGTGGGTGCGGCCGGAGGCAAAAGCAACAGCTGGAGCAACGAATACAAATTCTGCCTTTATACAGTAGGCTATTTTCCACACATACTCACAAACCCCTTTCTATCCTCCATCCAGGCAAGCATGGTCATAGTTCAAGGACATGTTCCAGCCAGGCAAAAACGGTTGGCTGTGAAGCAGGATTGTTCAGGGGTGTGGCTTGGGCCGACAGAGGGCCAGACAGAGAGGTCTGGAGGGCCACATTCAGTTGCTGGGCCTAAGGTTCCCTACCCCTGCTCTAGCAGATCTGAGGAATACTTCTACCAGGGGAGCTAGAGCACCACTGTGAGTAGACAAACTAATGGTCCAACTTGCTATAAAGCAGCAAATTACAGGATGTCAGGAACGAAACTTTGGAAACATGTTGCTTTCCAACCTATTTTCCGTGAAGCGAACAATTCTTCCACATAACATTTCATATCCCCCCTCAAACAGCCTTTTTCCCCCTCAAGACTTCCAGAAGCCTAGAGCAGCTGGAAAACAGACGCTTGCAACTTGTTTATTCACCATCCATCCGAATTTGCTTGCACAAGGCTTACTTGGAGGTTAGACTATGTTTAGTCTTTATGGAGAATTTGTTCTGATTTGGTTACGGGGCAATTATATTGGAGAAAGTGGACAGAGAAAAGTTCTTCTCCCTCTTTCTTAACACTAGAACTTGAGGACATCCAATGAGGCTGAATGTTGGAAGATTCAGGACAGACAAAAGGAAGTCCTTCACGCAGTGCGTAGTTATATAGTCACTCCCACAGGAGGCAGAGATGGCCACCAATGTGGATGGCATTAAAAGAGGATTAGACAAGTTCATGGAGGAGAAGGCTATAGATGGCCACTACCCCACGGTCAGAGGCATGATGCTTCTGAATACCAGCGGCTGGAAACCACAGGAGGGAGAGTGCTCTGGCTTGCAGGCTTCCCACAGGGCATCTGGTTGCCCACGGTGAGAATAGGATGCTGGATTAAGTGGACCATATTTGGCATGATGCATCAGGATCTGCTTGTGTCCTTACTATATTGAGTATTCATCCTGATTTGCTTGTGGGGTGTCTGCATCTCTCTGCATTAAGCATTTGTTCACCTCACACTTTCCAAACGTCTGAAAAATCTGATTCTTTTTTCAGAGGGGATTCCTTGTGCTAAGACAACAGAGGGCTTGAATCCACGTTAATGTCACAAACCTAAAGTTCCAGTAGGCACTTAGATCCCTCCCACAAAATACTGACGGTCTGAAGGCGCCCTCAGATTTAAATTTTTTTTTTTAAACAGTGCAATTTGGAATCTGGAGCCATTTGAGTGTAAGCCGAAAGCCTCCCTTGTAATGGAATGCTGTTTGAGACTGTTAAGATCCCGTTACCCCTCATCATGGCACACGGCCAAGTCAAACTTCTGGGTCCAGGCTAGCTCATTCTCACTGCAGCACGTTTAAAGAGTCTTTCTTTCTTTTCTCTTCCCCCCTCCTCCGTTTCCTCTTAGGCGCTCTTTTAGTTTAATATGTTAATTTGGCACGTAAGAGCCTCTGCCCATGATATCCTCTTCCTTAGGAGAGACGCCAGGCCAGCACACTGTAGACTTTCTGTTCCAGCCTTGGTCCGGCTTGCTTTAATTAAAAAGCTCCCTTGTTGAGCCCTTCAATTAATTGGGTGAAGCTGCACCTATTGCAAAGGAGTGGAAGTGCCTACCATGATGGAGGGAATGCCGCCGTGGGGTGGGGGTGGGGGAGAGGAAGGATCCAAGGCAACAGAGACTACATGCTCCTAGTACAGTATTGGAGTTGGGGCTTGTAGATGTGGGTCTGTTTAAAAAATTGAACTGTGAATGTTTGCCTCTAAATCTGCAAGCCACGCTTGGCCTGGTACATAGGAAGCTGCCTTATGCCAAGTCAGTTCAGACTGGCAGCAGCTCTTCAGGGCTTTAGGCAGGGTCTCTCCCAGCCCTCCATCTGGGATTGAACCTGGGACCTTCTGCATGCAAGCAGGGCCAGCCACAGGCATGCTGGGGCCCTTGGGCTCCAGCCTGCCCTGGGTCCTGGCACCCGCACGCATGCACACACGCATGCCCCACCTATCTACCTATTTACCAGGTGGGTGGAGGAGTGGAAGGTCAGGCGGGTGAGCGAGTGAGCGGGTAGGGGACAGGATGGTGGGGGTGGGTGAGCAGTGGCGTGAGCGAGCAGGGGGAGAGGGTGAGCAAGCAAGCAGGCAGAGGGAGGGCGAGCGGGCAGAGGGAGGGCAAGCGAGCGAGTGGGCAGGGGTGGAGGGTGAACGAGCAAGCCGGTAGGCAGAAGAGCGAGCGAGAGGGCGTGGGTGTGCCGGCAAGCAGGCGGGCAGCTTCCTCTCTGCAATCCACAGCAGTGGAAGAGGAGCGCTACTCCCCCACCATAATTTGGGGGCCTTCAGGGGTCCCTGTGAACCACGGGGCCCTCAGCTAGGGCCCCACCTGGCCACCCTTTGAAGCCGGCCCTGCATGGTTTACTGAAGGCCTGATCCTTGGCTGGGGTTTCACAGACCAGAAGGGAGGGTAAGGTAATAACCAAGGCTGAAGGGAAACAGTAACAAGTGGTGGCAGCGGTGAAGAGGAGAAGATAACATTGTAAGTATCCAGAGCAACCCCGAGTTATGAGTTATCTGCATTGATACAAGGGGTTGGGAACAGCATAGGCACGCAGTCACGAATGTAACCAGATAGAGAGACTCAGGCAAGGTCTCTGGGAACATTGGTTGTAGAACGTGACTGGTGGTGCTGCCTAGCAGGGAGATCTATTGAGATCTGTGCTAGAGCGGGGAGAGAAACCATAAAAAAGGACAGTCCGGACTGGTGGAGTCCCTGGTGGTGCCTAAGGAAAGGTGGTAGCCATGAGCAGGTAGGAACCTGACAGGGAGAGCCAGGGAAGGACGTCACAGCCCCCGAATTATGGAATAGTCTCCCCGATGAGGTTCGCCTGGCGCCTATACTTTTATCTTTTCGGCGCCAGGTGAAAACCTTTTCTCCCAGGCATTTTAATCTATCTTCTAAGCTTTTAATGTATATTTGGTTGTTTATTGTTTTAATATTTACGCTCTACTGTTTTTGTGATTTTATTGTATTTTATCCTATGTTGTGCACCGCTCTGAGAGCCTTCGGGCTGTGGGCGGTATATAAATCGAATAAAATAATAATAATAAATAATAATAATAATAATTTATTTATTTATTTATTTAATTAAGCTTATATACCGCCCGACTAGCAACAGCTCTCTGGGCGGTGAACATTAAAAATACAATAAAAATAACACAAAACTGTACACAAAACTGTACAGTCTAAAATCAGAATATAATAATTTAGAATTAACAGGAATTAAAATGCCTCAGAGAAGAGAAAGGTTTTAACCTGGCGCCGAAAAGATGATAGTGTCGGCGCCAGGCGCACCTCCTCGAGGAAACCATTCCATAGTTCGGGGGCCACCACTGAGAAGGCCCTAGATCTTGTCACCACTCTCCGGGCTTCCCTATGAGTCAGAACCCGGAGGAGGGCCTTCGTAGTAGACCGTAGTGTACGGGCCGGTTCATATCGGGAGAGGCGTTCCGACAGATATCGTGGTCCCGCACCATATAAGGCTTTATAGGTAAGTACCAACACTTTGAATCTGGCCCGGAAGCATATTGGAAGCCAGTGCAAACGGGCTAGCACAGGTGTTATATGCTCAGACCGCTTAGTTCTTGTTAGCAGTCTGGCCGCCGCATTTTGCACTAGCTGTAGCTTCCGAATCGTCTTCAAAGGTAGCCCTACGTAAAGCGCATTGCAGTAGTCCAGACGCGAGGTTACCATAGCATGTACCACTGATGAGAGGTCCTCCTTACTCAGATAGGGACGTAGCTGGGCTACCAACCGAAGTTGGTAGAACGCATTCCGGGCCACCGAGGCTACATGAGCCTCAAGTGTGAGGGAAGAGTCTAAGATGACTCCCAGACTACGCACCTGTTCCTTTAGGGGGAGTGTAACCCCATCCAGGACAGGGTATATATCCACCATAATAATAATAATAATAATAATAATAATAATAATAGGAACATAAGCAGCTGCCTTATACTGAGTCAGACCATAGGTCCATCTAGCTGAGTATTGTCAGCATGGGCTGAGAGTAGCTCTCCAGAGCTTCAGGCAGGAGTGTTTACCAGCTTTACCAGGAGATGCCAGGAACTGAACCCTGGGACTTCCTGCATGCAAAGCAGAAGCTGTACCACTGAGCTACAGCTAGGGGTGGGGGAGAAATTCAAGATTGGAAAAATTAGAAACTGAGAGAACCGAAATTGTCAGATCCTTCCATCTATGCTATGGCCCTTTCCCAAATTTGGAATAATTTGGAACTGGTATAACTGTAGCGGACTAGGAGTTAAGAATTGCCATATTCCACTTCTCCAAATCTGGGCAGCATAATTGCACTGTTTATGCCGATCTTAAAATGATTTTTTTGTTTTAGTTTTCAACAGGCGCAACTCATCTGCATTCCAATCCATGGAGCACAAGTCTTACACATGCTGTTGGGAAGAGAAGGGAATCTAGGGTGGCAGTTGAACTTCTGCTACAACACAGCAGGGGGTGTTCTGTATGGCCAATTATTGGCTGGAAATCCAAACCAGTCTCCACCCCGCCTCTAACTTGCAATAGTGGACTATGCTGCAGGGCTATTGAGAGCCAGTTTTTTCCCTCAGCCATAGTGCTCCCCATCCTACCTGCAATATAGTGTTAATGGACCGCCTTAGCATTGGCAGGGCAACTTTTACATGTTTAAAAAGTAATGCAAAAACACACATTTTCACACAAACGTAGGCCTAAATTAGAATGAACAGGAATACCTGCCATTCTTCCTGTTGTTGTTTTGGCAAAGGGCTTCTTAAGGGGAAGGGGTTGCTTTCTATGGATAGCTCATCCTTATCCCTGGGGGAGAAGGCGGAGGGGAAGCTTCAAATGGAACCCACAGTTCCGTCTCTGAACAATTTATTTATTATTTACTCTACCCTTTTCCTGTCTATAGAGATCAAAGCTTCTCTTACATATCAATCCTAGCTGTGAAACCCCTCACTGGCTATGACAAGAGAGAAGTGGGGGGGAGGCCCTCATTTCTTATAAAATGATTGGGCAGAATACTGCCTGTGCATTTTACCCTGTATCTCTAGTTCTAGAAGGGCTAGACTTGCCTTTCAAAAAATCCAAAGCTGGGAATCTGTGTCCTCTGCTAGAAACAAAGACTGAAAGAACTGGGCATATTTAGCCTTGAGAAGACTATGATAGCACTCTTCAAGTACTTGGAAGGTTGCCACACAGAGGAGGGCCAGGATATCTTCTCGATCGTCCCAGAGTGCAGGACATGGAATAATGGGCTCAAGTTAGAGGAAGCCAGATTTCAGGTGAATATCAGGAAAACCTCATAATTGTTAGAGTGGTACCACAATGGCACCAATGACCTAGGGAGGTGGTGGGCTCTCAAACCCTGGAGGCCTTCGAGGGGCAGCTGGACAACCACGTGTTGGGAATGCTTTAAGTTGGATTCCTTCATTGAGCAGGGGGTTGGACTGGATGGCCTCATAGGCACCTTCCAAGTCTACTATTCTATGATTTTATGACCAATGGACATTCAGTATCATTGCCAGATGCCAGACAAAACCTGGCCAACTGAACCTTATGGCAAACTACAGATTATGTTAAAATCCCTGTTTTGGAGACCTTTTTAAAAAAGAAAGAAAAGAAAAGCAGCTTTGAGGAGGGGACCAAGCCAGAGACCTTTAATCTCTTTCATCTTAAAGAGGCTTTAAAGCCTTCATAGAATCATAGAATAGTAGAGTTGGAAGGGGCCTATAAGGTCATTGAGTCCAACCCTCTGCCTAATGCAGAAATCCAAATCAAGCCAAGGAAGGGGTGGAGTCTGGGATAAGTGATCTGGCCTTGGGAGTATAAATGCCTTCAGTCTACTCTACGACCTTCCTGCAACTTGTTGCTCATGTTTGGAGAACTCTTATCAAGCATTCCTCCTGATTAGCTTGCACAAAGCTTACAGGGAGGTTAGATTTATATCTGGTCTCTATTAAGCATTTGTTCTGGTTTGTTGGGTGTCTTCCTGTTAGTAATTTATTCATTCCATATTTTACAATGCACTTCCCTGTCACTTTCCTAACAGCAAAAAAGCCACTTTCTTTTTTAAACACATTTGTTGCGCTAGGACAACCGAGCATTTAATTGCACAAACCTCAGTTTCGTGGTATGCATGAATCCCTCCAGAAAAATAATGAAAGTCTAGGGATGGAAGGAGCTGTCAATTGTTGTTCTCTCTATGTCTCATTTTCCAGTATTAAATTCAGTTCTCCACGTTTTACAGCAATTTGCAATATATTTTTAAATCCTCATGAAAACTGGTCAGCATTTTAGTCCAAATTTCTACTGCTAAACACATTTTATACAGTTTTGACTAATGTAAACATTTTTGCAAGTTTTTCCTAATATAATGCATTTTGTGTGTGATTTTAACCAATATATTCATTTTTATGCACACTTTCCCCTAATTTATGCATTTTTGTAAACCTTGGTTGGCAAACTGTATAGCAAAATTTGGATAAGTGCAAATTTTGTAGAATATCTGTGTTTCAATTTGCATATTGTTTCAGAAAGTGCAAATTTGATAGATTCGGTTTAAATGAGACATGAATTTAATTCCCCCATCCCTTCTTGCACTCCTACGTTCAGTTTTCCACATTTCCGCACCACTTCATGTTTTTCTTTTTTAAAAAACTCTCATCAAAATCATCAGCATTTTAGTGCAAATTTCTTCTAAAAGACACATTTTTGTGTGCAGTTTTGCCTAATATATACATTTTTGCAAAGTAATTTCCCCTAACGCATTTTTGTATATTTTCACCCTATGCATTTTTATGTGCATTATTTGTACACATTACTTGCATTGCAAAAATTGGGAAATGCAACTTGCAAAGGATGGCTGTGTTTCGGCCTGCATATTGCTTCATAAAGTGCAAATTAGGTAAATTCACCCTTAAATGTGAACTGAATCAAATTTCCCCTCCATCCCTCCTGACTATTCCAGGTGGGGGGCAGGATAGAAACGAGGGGAGTGGGGGGAATGGAACAGGAGAAGCCCTTCACACTGCAGCATTTTGTTGCAGATCCCACTTGTCTATTGTATTGCAGATCCAACAGAGATGGTTAGTACATCTCATGTTGTGGGAAATATGGGTTTCTGTACATTTAGCTCTGTAGTGACCTGAGCTGGCAAATGATGGCTGCTGAGACCTGAAGTAGGTTTTGTGTTTTCATGAAAGCATCTTTCATCCTGGATTCTAGATTTGGCAGGGCAGGGGCCACTCGTTGGCACCAGTGGCTTGGAAGCCAAAACTGATCTGGGGTTAGGTTAGCATCACCTGAGGTTACTTATAACACATGTGATTTGTCTGCCTCGTACCAAGAGAGTCCATCAGGGTTGTTTCTGGAGTTTACTTGGTGAATAAAATTAACCGAGGCTGCGGTGTGTGGGGGGGAAGATGCCAGCTGTAGCCTCCCTTCTTCTCTCTTCCCCCACTCCCCCCAAGTTTGCAAATGGTGCTGAGATGACCTGGTGATTCTAGCCTGATTTTTTTTTTTTTTGGAAACATGTTTTAATCTACAAGGTGGGGAACAATTTTCAGCCCAAGGGCTGTGTTCCCTTATGGGCCACTTTCTGGGGGACACTTGCCCATGGTAGGCAGGACCAGATCTTTGTCTCCCTCACATTCTGCAGGCCACGTTTGTCAGATGTCACAATGGCATAAGGTGACCTGTTCTTGCCTACGTGGTTTGAAATCAAACTGTGAAGGCAAAGATAAAGCTCTGTGCTTGGTAAGCACTGACAATCAGCTGAAGGTTAGGGCTTGCAAATCAGCTTGCAAGGCCCCATGAACAGGACCCAGACCAGTGGGGTGTAGTGGTTAGAGTGATAGACCTCAGAGACCCAGGTTCAGATCCCTGCTTAGCCATGAAGCTCACTGGGTGACCATGGGCCAGTCTCTCAGCCTAACCTACCTCATGGGGTTGTTGTGAGGTTGAAATGGGGAGAACAATGCACACCACTGTAACCTCCTTGGAGGAGGTAAAAAGTGGGATGAAATAAATAAGTAAATAAATAAGATTTCTGAATGGCTAGCAATGAGTTCCCTTAGGAACACATCACTGGACTTAGGGATAGAAAGATCTGTCAAGTCTGATTATCTCATGTTCTCATTTTTTCCAGTCTCAAATTTGTTTCTCTAAATTTTTGCAATATGTGGGTTTAAAAAAAAAAAACTACTAGGGGCTCTGCCTCTGCTTGCTTTGCTTGCCAACCCCACCTACAGTTGCCAAAGCCTCCCTTCCCCCCAGGTCATCAAAGCCTCACTTCCCACTTCCCCCTCATGGGTCACTGTTGTGAGACAGTCAACTCAGAAGGAACAGGGAAGGGGGAGGCATGAGTTTCAAGCACCTCCGCAGTCAGAAGGAGCAGAGTTGGAGATTGTTGTGTCTGAGCGGGATAGTGGAGGAGGGGAACAGCCTGCTTTTCAGCCAGTTCCCATGAGTAACGTTCTTGCAGAGGAGCAGAGCGCGCCGCCCCCAGTCGATGCACAGGATCAGTGGGAGGAAGCTTCAGAGTTGGAACCAGCTCCTCCTTTCCCAAGCAGTTCCCATGAGGAATCCAGTGTGGCACCGCCCGCTGACCTCGAGCCTGTTGCTCGAGAGCAGGTGTCTTCCGATGAGCAGTTGGAGGCGCGCCCCCTATCCCCCCGTTCCCACCGCCGCGAGAAACGGACAGGGCAGAGACAGGAATTACGAAGGAGTCAGAGATTACGTTCAAAGACATGTCCTATATAAGCCAGCCGTCTTCAGTGGGGGGTGGTTGCGTCAACTTCCTTCACATGTTGCAGAGCATGTCTAAAGTATAGTTAGGGACTTTAGTGAGTTAGTGTAGGTCTTCCTATGAAGCGCAATGCTTTTGATGTATCTATTACTCTAATAAAACGAGATTTACTCGCACACACGCAACCGCCTCATTCTTTCGGCTCTGGATGGGACAGTCACCAAAACTACTCCATTCCTGCCATGGGTTGCTGACGCTCCCCCTCCCCGCCACAGGTCTCTGAAGCTGCCCCCTCCCTATATGGGTCACCAAACATCCCCCCTCCCCACACAGGACACCAAACATCCCTGCTCACCCCACAGGTTGTCAAACGGCCCCCTCCCCCAGTGGGTTGCCAATGTTCCCCCTCCCCCCATGGATCTCCAACACTCACCTGCCCCCTGTGGGTCATCAATGCTCTCCTGCCCCCCACAGGCTGCCAACACTCCCCCATCTAACACCCCACGGGTCGCCACACTCTGCTGTTTCTGTGGGTCACCAAGTCTTCCCCATCCCCCCACGGGTCACCAAAGCTCCCTAAACTACCCCCCAGGCACTAAACTGCCCCTCACCACTTACCTTGTTGCTGCTGCTGCCCTGACACCCCTCTTGCCACCACTGATTACGTCACCATCTGGTTTTTTTGTAAGAAGCTTTCCCAGCATGCCTGCATGTCACACTGCGTCATGTCGTGATGGTGTGCCATCTTACAAAAATATAGTATATAGAGACAAATATAAGATATAAGGTTTTTTTTAATCCTCACGAAAACTGAATCTCTCCCCCCCCCATCTGGGCTATTGATACTTGTTTTGTCTTGCCCAAGGCTCTGGCCTGGTATCGTCTCAGGGCAACTCATACTGATGGCCCAACTCACAGGAATCTGATTGGAAATCTACAACACTCCCCCCCCCAATAATACATTCAATTTGCACCTGTTGGTCTTCACCTCACATTTCAGTCAGCCATCATCATGTGGGAGGTCAGATCAAGGTAGGGTCGGGCAAGAAATTTGATTCAGTTTGCATTTAAAGCTGAATTTATCAAATTTGCACTTTCCAGAGCATTATGAGAACCAAAACATAGCCAATCCTTCAAAATTCACACTTATCTGACTTTTGCAATGCTGTTTGCCAACCAATCAGTGTTTACAAAAATGCATATGTTAGGGGGAAAAGGTAATGGTGAAGGTGTCCCCGCACTTGTAGTGCAAGTCGTTTCCGCCTCTTAGGGTGACGTCTTGCAACGTTTACTAGGCAGACCATATATATGGGGTGGGATTGCCAGTTCCTTCCCCGGCCTTTCTTTACCCCCCAGCATATGCCGGGTACTCATTTTACCGACCACGGATGGATGGAAGGCTGAGTGGACCTCGACCCCTTTTACCAGAGATTCGACTTCCTCCTTCCATTGGAATCGAACTCCGGCCGTGAGCAGAGCTTCGGCTGCGTTATCGCCGCTTACCACTCTGCGCCATGGAGGATCATGTTAGGGGAAGGTGTGCATAAAAATAAATATATTTAGTGAAAATAACATACAAAAATGCATTGTATTAGGATAAATTGCTTGCAAAAATGTGTACATTAGTCAAAACTTGATAAAATGTGTTTATCAGGATAAATTCACACTAAAATGCTGAAGAATTTTCATGAGGATTTTTTTTTAAAAAAATTGAAATTACTGCAGAAATATGGAGAAGTGAATATCAGTTTGGAAAAATTAAAAACCTTCCAGCCCTAATAGTTACCAGCCACGATAGCTATGTTCTACCTCCAGTGTCAGAGGCAGTATACCCCTGAATGCTGGGAAGTGGGGAGAGTTGCTGTTGTGCTCAGGTCCTGCTTGCTGGCTTCCCTTTAAGTATTTGGTTGGCCACTGTGAGGACACAATGCTGGACTAGATGGGCCCCCTTTGGCCTGACCCAGTAGTTCTTATGTCCTTATGCATAATTTTATGAACAGATTGACAATTGCTTTCCAGCAGAGATATTTTGTGCTTCTGCCATCTTAGATCCTTGTAGATGAAGATGCCAGGAGTTGAACCTTTGGGCTGTTGCCTGCAAAGCATGTGCTCTACCAGTGAGCTCTGGTTCAATACCAAACGAAGAAACTACACTGAGAATGAACATTCAAAACCCACCCATTTGTTCAATTAAGGGTTTATTTTTGAACAGAGGAGCCTGTGGCCTCCAGATTTTGTTGAACTCCAGCCGGGATGGCCAATGATGATGGGCGCTGAAGTTCAACAACATCTGGGGGGCACCGGGTTCTTGGTCCCTGTTTCCAAAGGTCTGTTAGAACAGAGGTGTAAGGGAAATTATATACATTTGAGGAAAATAATCATAGCTGATGGTAAAAAAAAATCCAAAAGATGTATAAAATATTGTTGAAATTTCAATAGCAGATGGAACAAGTTAAACCATCCATGATAAAGTGGGATTCTGGAAAGTATATCTCATGTGATATATGGCAAGATATTATCTGGAAGAAACAACAAATCCTTTTTCATGAAGTAGAATTATTAGAGAAGAGTCATAAAATTGTGACGTGGTGGTGCTTGACACACACACACACACACAGACATTGACATACAGAGACACACACAAAGAACAGCAAAATGTGCCATAGTACACAGAGTTCAAAGATGCTGGAAGTGCCAAGAAGATACTAGCATTTTTCCCATATGTGCATTCACGGCAGAGGTAAGATTTGAACCAATGACTTCCTGATTCATAGCCTTCTCTCTAGAGTTACTGAGTTACACTGTGTGATACCTCAGACAGCCACTGACAGTCAGAGCAGAACAGACAAATCTGAACTTGTGTGTATGTGTAAGAGTCTTTATACAACTGGTCTAACTGTAGACCTTCCAGGAATAATCAATATGGTGCTCTTCAGATGCTGCTGGGATGTAACTGCCATCAGCCCCAGCCAGCATGGCCAATGGTCAGAGATGATGGGAGACATAGTGTAAGAACATCTGGAGGGGGCACAATACAGGCTATCCCCTGGAATAGCCTATCCTTTTGCGACCATTTTTTATTTTACTTGGTATATTTGGATGATCTGGCTCAGAAAGAATGCCATGAATTGATCTGGAATTGACTAACTGCAGCAAACAGTTTAGTTGCGAAGGAACTGCATGATTCAACTGTTCCTCTGCTGAAATAATGGCTAGTGAAGGTTGGGTGTCTGGCTAAAATGGCAAAGCTAACTGAATACATCTGTCTGAGAGACAATAGACAACAATTAGAGATTTTTTGGTAAAAACAGTCCCCTGTCATTAAGTCCCCTCTGGAAGCGGGATCTAATCTGGATATTAATGTATGTAAGAGCGTTTCTCTGATCTGAGTACAGGTTGATACTGGTTTGATTTGTACATTTCAATATTTATCCTTTTTTTTTTGTTTGAAGGCCAAGTTTGTACTTTGAATTTTTGAGTAATTATTTTTTGTAAAGCATTGATACCCCATCTTTCCACCAGAAGCTCTTCAAGGTGGCTTAGAATCCCAGAGTCAACGAATTCAAATGATCAATCTAAAACCACGCACAATAACAAGCAGGCAAGAAATGACTAAACAACAGCAGTAATAACGGAACACAGAAGTTGCCTTCTACAGAGTCTGACCGTTGGTCCATCTAGCTCAATATTGTGTACACTGACTCCATGTATGGAGATGCCAGGGACTGACCCCAGACTTTCTGCATGCTCTGCCATTGAACGACGACCCTTTTCCTGTAAGTGACACAGGAAGCTACCTTCCTATGGTACACCGAACTCAGAATTTTCTACGTCGACTGCAGTGGCTCTCCAGGATTTCAGCCAGGGAGTCTTTCCCAGTTGTATCTGGAGATGCCAGGGAATGAACCATGGACTGTCTTCATGCAAGGCAGATGCTCTACCACTGAGCTCTGGTCATGATGCGATTCACTAAATGCTGGAGAGAATAAGAACGGTTTAACTGGGTGCCTAAAGGATGCAAGGGCAGGTGCTAGAGATGTATCTTTGAGGAGGGTCTGTAATCAGGGCACTGCCACAGGGCAGGCCCTGTCTTTGATGGCCACCCAGAGTTGGAAGGAACCTCAGATGTAATCTAATGCAACTCCCTGCCATTGCAGGAAATGCTGTTCTCCAGGATCCTGGATATGTTGCCATCCAGCCTCTGCTTAAAAACATCCAATGAAGGAGGATCTACTGCTTTCCATTCCCAAACATCTCCTCCCATCAGGGAGTTCTTCTTGATGGTCAATCTCTGCCTTGTTTGACAGGCAGAGTGGACAAAGTCAGTGGGCGGTCCAAAGCAGAGTTGATGGAAGGGTACTTTAAGACACAGGTAGAGACACTTGTGGGATCTATTTTGTTCTTTGACCAGAAGCTCCACCAACTGGGCCCAGGAAAATAATAATAATAATAATAAATTTAATTTCTTCGTCGCCTATCTGGCCAATGGCCACTCTAGGCGACTTACAAAATTGTTAAAATACAATTGATAAAATACAGTAATACAATATAAAAACAACACATCTGCAGCAACAATATTAAAACTGGGCAGGAGGCATTTCAGTTATAACAATTAACCCTCCCCAGATACCCCGAAGGCCTGCTGAAAGAGCCAGGTCTTTAAGGCTTTCCGAAACACATTTAAAGAAGAGGCGTGCCGGAGATCTTGTGGGAGGGAGTTCCAAAGAGTGGGGGCCGCCACTGATAATGCCCTCTCTCTTGTACCCGCCAATCTGGCTGTTTTTGTTGGCCAGACTTCTTCACACAGTGCACGGTTAAACTATGGAATTGGCACCCACAAGATGTTGTGATGGTAACCAACTTGGATGGCTTTAACAGCGATTAGACAAATTCATGGAGGATAATGAGGGGATCAGTGGCTACCAGTCATGATGGCTATATGTTCCCTCCAGGATGTGTCTCTGAATGCCAGTTGCTGGGGATCACAAGGGGAAGAGTGGTATTCCACTCATTTCCTGGCTGTGTGCTTCCCATTGGCATTTGGTTAGGAACTATGAGAACAGAATGCTGGATTAGACAGACCCCCTGGGAAAACAACCACACTCCAGTAGAACTGCCTGAAGCGAGGGTGCATTGTCCTATTCACCCTAATGGAGCAACCTTCCCTGGATACAGGAACATGCCAGAGCTCAAGAAGACAATATTGCTCAAGCAAGCCTTAACTTGAACAAAGAGTACTCTTGCAGGAGGAGCCAATGTCCAGCTTACCTGGGTAGACCTGAAGGTACTTCACAGAGAAGCTGCCATCTGCAATTCTATGTCTCACCACATGGGGGAGCAGCATATAGATCCAGCAGCTCCTGACATGCACCATTTCAGACTGCAGGTGGGGGAATCACATGAGTGAGTGTTCCTCCTCTTCCTCTACTCACTCAGTCCTTCTGCCATGTGAGGAAGGAGGGCTCTAGCCAAAACATCTTGCTGACATGTTCGTTTGCTGTGTGCTTTTTATTTTATATTTGCATGGAGGGGCATTCACTTATGTAGGGCCCTACCTGCCATTGGAAGAGATATAGCCCTGAGACAGGTTTACTGTGTTAGCTGAGCACTACGCCTGAGAGAAAGAGAGAGCTCTTGTTACTCATCCCACAGTTGAATTTGTCCAACTGTTTTTTTTTTCCACAAAAAAGAATCTGGGTTTTGGTGGCAGCAACAGCCAGTGTTTTAATAACAAAGTCTCTCTCTCTGACTTCTGTCCTAGAAATAGCATACTGTGATTAATCTATTCCTGGCTTTGTTCTCTTCATGACAAGGGGAGTTTGTCTACGGAGCTGTTTGTTTCCTGCCTTGGAAGAGGTTCCTGCAGCCAACATAACAAAAAAAGCCACACAAAGAGATCCGATTGTGGAAAGCGAGAGAGCTGAGAGGGCTGCCTTGCCCAAACTGCGTGCAAATGGTGGTCAGCTGCAATGAGTTGCGCTCACATCTCCTGCCCGTTCTGCAACGCCAAACTGCATTCCCTGTCAATCACAGGTCTGCTTCATTCAGCTGCTGCCCCAGAGGGTAGGACTAGGTCTAATGGTTTTAAGTTGCAGGAGCGTAGATTCAGATTGGACATTAGAAGGAACTTCTTGACAGTAAGGGCAGTTCGGCAATGGAACCGACTGCCTAGGGAGGTGGTGGGATCCCCTTCGCTGGATGTCTTCAAGCAGAGGCTGGACAGCTATCTGCGGGAGATGCTCTAGCTGTGGATTTCCTGCTGTGAGCAGGGGGTTGGACTCGATGGCCTACAAGGCCCCTTCCAACTCTATGATTCTATGATTCTAGGAAAGGTTTGATGCAGCATAAGAGATCACAGGCTTCCTCCATTCTTTGGCCCTCCCCCTTCTGCCTCTGTTTCTGTGATACAATCCCCGCCGAGGTGACTAGATATGGTGCTGGCCACACAACTCTGTTGCCTGTGCTTGGCCAGACAAGATCATCGACACGGCTGTTGGCGGTAGATGCAGAGCGGACAGTCTTCCCCAGCCTGGTGCTTTTCCAGATGCTGTTGGGCTCCAGCTCGCCTCGTCCCTGACCATCGGCCATGCTGGCTGGGTCTGATGGAAGTTGGAGGCCAACAGCATCTGGAGGGCTCCCACAGGTTCCTCACACCTGCCTTACGCTTTGTCTTCCAGAGCTACCTGGAAGCTGTGTTCAAGCCTGTGTTGAGTTTGGAAACTTAACAAAGGTTCTCAAAGTCAGCAACAGCTATGAAACTTTTGCATGTCTTGGCAGTTTTTGTGATCAAGCGAATTCTAACGGGAGTCCTGCTGAAGCCATTGCTTCTCTGTGTTGAAAGAGCACTCGGCCCTACCAGATTTACACACTACTTGTCATGTGGTGTCATCCAGTGCTTGGAATGAACTAGCTCATGTTAACTAATTCACTGAATTAATTCAAAAATCTCTGAATTAATTTCTGGGTGAACTGAATGTGAATTAAATTCCTTTTGCAGTGGAACTTCGGGTGATAATTAAATTTAATTTTAATTTAATAATTTATATATAATGGGATTTCATCACACTTAACTCTGTGTTTGATGTGGCTATTACATTTACCATTTATATACCTCTCTGAAAAATGATGCTGCTATTTAAGCTTAAAGACCATAATTGTTGAGAAAAATAAATAAAACAATTGTTCACGTCACTGTGTGTGTGCTTTGATATTTTCTTAGTCTTCTTAAGTATATTGTATAATATACTTAAGAGCAGCGTATAACATTGTATAGGCTGAGAAAAATGCTGAGGACCACATGAATAAATTGTGAACTGAACTAGAACAGAATTAGTTCTTTTTTTGGGGGGGGAACTGGAACTAGAACTAATTTCTTTTTAAAACAAACTTTCTGAGCACTGATATCATCATATTAAAATACTTGTTTTGAACATCTACACCAGGGTTGTGGAACCCCCTCGATCTTTGGTGCTCCTTGTGGGAAATCCAGGGCAAATCAGTGCATTAACCATGGTTAGGCACAGCAAAATTAAATTGAGATGCGATTTAGGGCATGGATAACACACACACACACACAGGTTTATTGTTAGGAAATCAGATCAGGTGGAATTCAGAACATTAAAAAACGTTCTAAATGTTGCTGACGTAAAAAGAAAGAAACAACCTTTATTTGTCACGTAAAAGGACAAAGCCCATACTATGCTCTGAGCAAAAATAAACAGGCCTAACTAGGCCATCATCCTGTTCTCACAGTAGCCAACCAATGGGAAGCCTGAAAGCAGGACCTGAGCGCAAGAGCACTCTTCCTACTTGTGATTCTCAGCAATTAGTATTCAGAGGCACACTCCCTCCGACATGGGAGATATACAAAACAAACATAAACATCCCCTCCCCAGACCAGGTATGCAAGATTAACAACTGCAACCGCTGTAGGATCACAAGATATAACTGAGAAATGAAAGTAAGGGCTTATCCACATAACGAATACACTGCTTTTACCTTCGTAATAGACTTGCACCATCCACGCTTCATGGTCGGTGATAGCTTCAAATCCTTTGTTTTCTAATCACACAAGTAAGCTGGGAAGGATTAATGACGTTGTTTCCTTGTGGCCCTGCCCTCTAATTTTACATTTTTACTCCCTCAGGTTGCTCAATTACTGGGCATGTGCAAATATTTTTGACCTTGGCAGTATTTCCATCTTCTCCTGCACCCACCGCTTCCTAAAGTTTGGCAGTTGAAAAGAAGTGGAGTCATCTGCCTCTTCCTTTTCCGGCTCGCCATCACAGTCGCCCAAACAGCTCTCCCTCCCCTCTTTATCCTAATTTGCTAGGAGGAGAGAATGTATTTTGGGAATTGATGAGAAGTGGGGTTACTGGCCACCACCTCTTCTTCCTGGTCTGTAATAGGGATTTCATCCTCTCCTTTTTTTACATTTAGTTTTTAAGTGTGGCTCCCTGGTGGTCATTAATGATCCAATTCCTTTTCTCTTTGCTATCTAGGATATCCTCCATATAATTATGTTTTGCTTTGCAGAGAATTATCAGTATTATAATCGATATTTATTCATGAATCTCCACTGGTATAGAAGTTTATTCTCAACTCTGTAATGATAGAAAGCACATTGATAAAAGTATTGATCACATTATCGATGATTTCAAAATGAATTTTTTAGAAAAAGTAATCCGAAAAATTTAAAAAAACCTGGAAACCAGGCACAGAGAGATGTTACTTCAAAATTCTCTCTGCAAAGATAGAGAATATGAGAAAGAATGATAAAATCCAATGGCAATTCTGATTAGATTACTGTGAAAACGGAGCTCATCTCTAGTCTTACTCTAGGGAACAAGTTTCAAGTTTATTAATTACAAGGCCGGAGGCCTATAACATTACAACGACCGGTACAAACAAGACAATAATTATATAAAAAAACACTGAAATATAATATGAGATTGACTATAAGCGGACTCAGTTATTATTTGGGGATAAAGCATTGAGCATTTGTAATTTTTTAAAATTAACCCTTAAGTTACGAGCAGCTATAGTAAACAACGATACGTTATAAGTTACCTCAGGGTTAGAATCAGACATTAAAATTTTTATTTTTTCCTCAGTTGTACTCATCCAATGATTATTAATCCAATTCCTGAGGAATCTATATCGAGGGTTATTATAGATTGGGCAAAAGAGCAATATGTGGGGGAGGTCTTCTGGCACAAGAGATCCACAAATACATAGCCTTTGGTCTTTAGGAACTTCTGAGAACCTGCCCTCTCTGTCAGCATTAGGCAGGGAGAAAAAGCGTAACGCTGTAAAAGCGTGTCGCAAGGCCAATGGAAAAGGAGATATAAGATAAAGTGAACATTGAGAGTCTAACTTCAATCTCCAATACCAGGGGGCTAGCTTTGAGTTGATAAGGGATAATCTATCAACTTTTTGGGAATGAAGAACGATTGTTTCTCGGAGACTATTATTATTATTAGAATTAGAAAGCAAGTTGAATTCCCCGAGAGAGATGTGGTAGTTATGGATCAAATCCCCTAAGTTGCTTTTCCACAATTTAGAGGCCAAGGGATGGTCAGAACATAATTTTAAGAGTTTTCTATCCTGAAGTACCTCTAAAGATTTCAGAAACTTCATAAGTACTAAGTGTATATGAGCAGAGAGTGGGAGAAGTCCAGTCTCTGAATGTAACATAGCAGCAGATGTTCCTTTTGGCAAGAACAGAATACGCCTGAGAAAATCATTTTGTGTAGATTCTAATAGCTTTATATTATTATTGTCCCAACCCCATACCGAAGCCCCAAATAAAATCTGTGGTACCACTTTAGCCTTAAATTTTTTTAGGGCAGGTAGGATCTGATTACCTCCAGAGGTACGGTAAAATTTTAAAATGGCTCCAATTGTTCTAGCGGCTAAGGATTTAATGTATTGTAAGTGAGTCTTCCAAGACAGAGTGTCCGAGAAGAATATTCCCAGATATTTGTAAGCTCGGATCTGGGCTAGCTGTTTACCTGCCATCTGCCAACGGTGTCCTTTATATCTCTTGCCAAAAACTAAAATGTTTGTTTTATCATAATTTATTTTTAAATTTTCTTTAGTACAATAAGATTGTAAATTGCTTAATAGCCTCCGAAGGCCAAGAGGGACTAGGGAAAGAAGGACCATGTCGTCTGCATAAAGTAAAATTGATACTTTCCTGGAGCCAATTGACGGAGAATAAAATTGCGGGCCAGAGAGGGTAGGAATAACATTATTCAAAAACAAATTGAAAAGAAGGGGGGCTAATAGACAGCCTTGTTTAACTCCCTTCTCCACCTTTATTGGTTCTGATAGGACTCCAGAGCGGCCGTCTTTTACATAAGCAAAAGTGTTGGTATGGAGAGCTCTAATAAGATGAAGCAAACGCGGGTCAATGTTCAGATCATACAGCTTAGACCACAGAAGGGTCCGGTCAACCGAATCAAATGCAGCAGCAAGATCTACAAAGGCCACATATAAATGTTTTGTAGGACCGGTAATACTCTGTCTCGCTAGAAAATAGAGAGTCAGACAGTGGTCCGTGGGTGAGGACCCTTTTCGAAAGCCAATTTGTTCAGGGTAAATTATTTGATGAAAATCAGCCCAGTCATTTAATTTATTAAGGAGAAATTTACTGTATAGTTTAGAAATTACATTCAATAAACTAATTGGGCGGTGGTTTGTGGGAGCCGATGGATCACCCTTCTTGTAAATAGGGATAATAATATTATTCCTCCAACCTTCTGGGATAACCCCCGAATCATTGATTTTAGTAAATAGGCGCGCTAGGAGTAAATAGTAAATAGGCGCGCTAGTCTTACTCGGGGAGGAAGAGAGGAAAGGAGGGCTGCAGCAAACTGTGAAAGATGGAGGACAGAGCAGTCGGACGTTGCTGGATAAACCACCAGAAACAAAATGGAATTCATGGGAGAGTTAGTGGGTGGAGAAAGGGAAGTAGCTGAAAGTGACGATTCACCCGCCCACTAAAAAGCATAGAAGCAAACCATCTGCAAAGTCATGTGGAGCAGAGTGGAGCTACATTGTTCTAAGCTTTTTGTATTATCAGTGAATTGGGTTAGTACAGATTTACAGGGGGGAAACTGTGTGATAGCTTCCGTTTGCCAGTAATGTCACGTGAATGATGTGAATTAAAAGGAGATGTGACTAGCATCAAACCTACAGTAAACCACCATGTAGATGAGCCCTAAAAGGCATGAAAAGACTAGTCAAATGGTAAAGGCAACAGGATATATTCCCCACTGTAATTCTCATTCTATTCCTAACAGGTCCCATCCCTTCTGTTGTCAGGGATGCCATGCGATGGAGAGGCAAGCTGGTACATACATAAATGGGTATGTGCTGCTGCTGAAGAGCTATCACGTTCCACAACATTAACAACATTAATAAGCATCCACCAAACTGAATCAAAAGTGCCCTTTTTCTTCCATCCTTGTGTTAGTAGTAGCCATTGATAATCTTAATCTCTAATCCTCTTTAAAGCCATCCAAAGTGGTGAGCATCACTACACCATGGGAGAGTGGCTTCCACAGTTTAACTATGCAGTGTGTAAAAAAGTGAGGCAGAAGGCAGGGAGCCCAAACAGTAGGTGGAGCCAGAGCCAATGACAGACAGAGCCAACTCATTCTAGTTCTGACCCCATCCTTCTAGTCCCTGTTGAGTTCTTCAAAGGCACACTGAGACCAAGGAAGATAAAGCTGACAGGCAGTGGCTCCCCCTGGACTGGTTGTAAGGAAGAAGGCAGGCAGGAGGGGGCTGGCTGAGGGCAGACTGAGGCTGATGGGCAGAGCTTGGAAAAGTTACTTTTTTGAACTACAACTCCCATCAGCCCAGCCCAGTGGCCATGCTGGCTGGGGCTGATGGGAGTTGTAGTTCAAAAAAGTAACTTTTCCAAGCTCTGCTGATGGGGCAGCGTCCCACTTGCTTGAGTGGACCAGCCTGCGCTGCCGCACCCTCTTTTACAAGCATCCAAGTTGGTGGCCATTGCATCATCTTTTGGAAGTGAATCCTGTAGTTTAACTATGTGCTGTGTGAAGAAGTACTTCTTATGGGGAGTTGTTCCACTGCCTTGATCATTGTGGTTGCCCTTTTCTGAACCTTTTCCAGCTCTATCATACCCTTCCTGAGGTGAGGCAACTAGAACTGTACACAATATTCCAAGTGTGGTCTCACCATAGATTTGTATAACAGCATTATGATACTGGCAGGTTTATTTTCAATTCCTTTTCTAATGATCCCTAAAATGGAATTTGCCTTTTTCACAGCTGCCGCCGCTGTGTCAATATCTTCATCAAGCAATCCATTGCAACCCCAAGGTCTTACTCTTGACCACTCACTGCCACTTCAGACTCCATGAGTGTATATGTGAAATTAGGGATTTTTTTTAGCCCTGTGTACATTACTTTACACTTGCTTACACTGAATTGCATTTGCCATTTTATGGCCCATTCACCCATTTTGGAGAGATCCTTTTGGAGCTCCATGCAATCCCTTTTTGTTTTAACCATTCTGAATGATTTGGTAACGTCAGCAATCTTGGCTACCTCGCAGCTTACCCCTAATGGGAGATCATTTATGAACAACTTAAAAAGCAAAGGTGCTAATTAGTGGAGACTGGTGGCTCTGATATCAGTGGGGTGGTGAATCTGTGCCGGGTTTTAGTCCAAACTTTCAAGGAGCTATCCAAGGTGCTGAGCAAAAGGACAACTCCTTGAAAGTTCGGACCAAAATTTGGAGTGGATTTACTGCCCCACTGACATTGGAATCACCAGCCTCCACTGGTTCCAATACCGATCCTTGGGGAAACTACTGTACTTTCTACATCCCTCCATTGCATTTATGGCTGGTGCTCATTGGGACTGGTAGGGCAGAAAGCAGGGAGGCCGACAGGAGGCGGAGTCAAAGCCAACGGCAGGCAGAGAGAGCTAATGCTAGTTTGGTCCCTATCCTCTTCCCGGCTGAGTTCTGCATGGGCAGCACAGACTGCGGAGAAGGAAGCTGACAGGCGGTGCAACCCCCTGGCCTGGTTGAAAGTAAGGTGGTGGGCAAATGGGGCTGAAGGCAGTTTGATGCTGGTGGGGCGGTGCTCCTTTCACCCAAATGGACCAGCCTCCCATTGGGAGAATGGTCCATTTATTTCTATGTGGTGATCCATAGATCAAAAAGGTGTTGCAGACAAGTGTCTACTGAAATCAAAAGTAATGCCTCTGGGTTTACCGTAACTCCAGGATGGGATGATGCAGGTGGGGGAGAGCAAAGACCAGACTGGGAAGAGGGCAGAGGAAGAGCTCCATTGACTGACAGGTCAAGTTTGTAATCAGAGGGAATGGTTTTACCCAGAAAGCAAATCCTTTTTAGTTTTCCCCAACCTGAAAATCAACTTGAAGTTGCTTAGTATAAAAGCTCCTGGATCTGTTTGTCTGCAACTGGGCAGGTTTCTTACCCAGAGGCACCAATTTCATATCTGCAATTTTCTGACCAATTCCCCATAAAATACTAGGGAAGATTGTTTTTTTACTAACTTTAAGACTGTAACAGCTGCCCTTGTGGGAAACCCACTCAGCTCCCCTTTTTGAAATTTGTCCAGATTCATGCGCTCAGAGCATCAGAAGAGCTCTTCTGGATCAGGCCAGTGCCCCATCTAATCCAGCATCGTGGCCACCAGATGCCTCTGGGAAGCTTGCAAGCAGGACCTGAGTGCGAGAGTACACTCTCTCTCTTCCTGTGGTTTCCAGCAACTGGTATTCAGAAGCATAGTGTCTCTGACAGTAGAGGTATAAGGGGCAAGCTTCCCTGCAAATATCATCCATTTCCGTACAGAAAAGTTACAGATGTTTCCTTTAAAAGCAAACATTCTTCAAATATGTCAAACACAAAAGCCATGGACCTATTATTTTTTTGTCACGTGGCTTGCTTCTTTAACTCTGGAGGGGCTAGGGTGACGGTAAATTTCATCCACTTCTGTCCAAAGGAGAAAATAAATCTCAATAGTGAAAGGAGGTTGGGTGGGAATGAAGCAGACTTGGATGAAACTGAGTCGAACTGGGCAGCCTATTCCAGAATGAGGCCACTGTTTTCCAAAGTGCTGCATCAGGCTCTGAGCCAAATCTTATGGTTGGCGCACACCCCTAGTGGAAAGAGCTGGGTATGATTAGCCTGGAGATGTTTAAGGGGAGATATTGGAGCCATCTTCCTAGGGATGCCATGCAGAAGATGAAGCAATCTTGTTATTTTTTGTTCCAGAGTGCAGGAACAGAAGCAACAGGTGGAAATGGTAAGGAAGCAGATTTCAGTGAAACTTTAGGACAGGGGTTTCCAAACTGTAGTCTGTGAGCCACCAATGGTTCACAAGCTTCATTCAGGTTGTCCATGGCATGTCTGCATTAAATATTCATATTGATGATAATGATATTACAGACCAGTGAGCCTAACATCAATCCCTGGAAAAGACTCGGCAGCAGATTATAAAGCAGTCAGTCTGTAAGCACCTTGAAAACAATGCAGTGATTGTTAGGAGCCAACATGGATTTATGAAGAACAGATTGGGGGGCATAGCTAATACCATGGAAGACAGAAACAAAATTCAAAGGGACCTTGATAGGCTGAAACATTGGGCTGAAAACAACAGAATGAAATTCAACAGGGATAAATGCAAAGTTCTACACCTAGGAAAAAGAAACCAAATGCACAGTTGTAAGATGGGGGATACTTGGCTCAGCAATATGACATGTGAGAAGGATCTTGGAATTGCCGTTGATCACAAACTGGATATGAGCCAACAGTGCGATGTGGCTGCAAAAAAGGCAAATGCTTTATTAGACTACATTAACAGAAGTATTGTTTCCAAATCACATGAAGTATTAGTTCCCCTCTATTCAGCACTGGTTAGGCCTCATCTTGAGTACTGCGTCCAGTTCTGGTCTTCGCACTTCAAGAAGGATGCAGACAAACTGGAACAGGTTCAGAGGAGGGCAACAAGGATGACCAGGAGATTAGAAACAAAGCCCTATGAAGAGAGACTGAAAGAACTAGGCATGCTTAGTCTGGAGAATAGAAGACTGAGGGGAGATATGATAGCACTCTTCAAGTACATGAAAAGTTGCCACACAGAGGAGGGCTGGGATCTCGATCGTCTCAGGGTGCAGGACACAAAATAATGGGCTCAAGTTGCAGGAAGCCAGATTTCAGCTGAACATCAGGAAAAACCTCCTAACTGTTAGAGCCATATGACAGTGGAACCAATTACCTAGAGAGGTAGTGGGCTCTCAGACACTGGAGGCATTCAAGAGGAAGCTGGACAGCCATCTGTTGGGAATGCTTTGATTTGGATTCCTGCATTGATAAGGGGGTTCGACTTGATGGCCTTATAGGCCTCTTCCAACTCTGCTATTCTATGATTCTATTATTTTTAATTAAATTTTTATAGCTTCTTTTATTGCTTTAATTTATTTTATTGTATTACAATTTAAAGTCTTTGGAATGTAAATTGTAATACAATAAAATACAACATAAGAAATAAAAGAAGCAAAAAATACAATTAAAAACCATGTAACAAAGCACATGACAATTGCTACAACAGGCAGAAAAATCATGGTGGTCTACCAAAACTGTCAGCAATTTTCAAGTGGTCTGTGGGGGAAAAAGTTTGTTTTAGGAGAAACTTCCTAACGGTAGGTGCTATTCCAACTATGGAACAATGTTCCTTGGAAGGTGACAGTTTCTCTTTCATTGGGGGTGTTTAAGCAGTAGCTGGGCAACCATCTGGCAGGGATGCTATAGTTGCATCCTGAACTGCAGGTCCTGCATTGATCAGCAGGTTGGACTGGATGACCTCCAGGAACCCTTCCAACTTTAAAATTCTATTGTTTTTCTGTTTGAAGTAAGCTACATTTGGCTGAAATCATGGAGGCTTTATTCTCGATGTGCATGTAGGTAAAAACTGCACAGGTAAAAAGCATGTCAATAAAAGCAGCATTGAAAAAACAGGCCTGTAAAGAGATGGTCGCTTGTCTCCTCAGTGCGCCAGGTAGTGGGCAGGCTGGGGAGAGCCTCCTGCCCTGGTGTTTAATGAGCAGTTCCCAGTTCTGGTTTGTTTAATGTTGGTTTTTCTGCTACCTTTACTTTGCACGGTTATTTCTGGCAGAGGGGAGACGAACCCTTCCGTGGGCATTTGGTGTGTCAATAGCTATAATTAAGGTTTCTGCGGCTCCTCCTCAGCTTGGTGATCTGTAATTTTCAGCCAACACTCCCACCTTTGTCTCCCCAATGCCTAGAGGGTGGTCTTTGTTGGGCTGGAAAAAAATACACACACAGAACAAGCACAAACCAATTCAGAAAGGTGAGCTCAAAGAAAGTTGATCAATGCATGAGTGATAAATTGGGAGTCCCCTTGCCCTTCTTGGCATCGTTGTTAATGACGCATTTTGCTGAAAATGCTTGCACCATGACTGGCTTGCTTTCTTTGCCAACTTCCACCATTTCCCCACAACTTTCCATTATTTTAACAAGTCAGGATGGAGGGGGTGGCGAGGCCAGAGAGGAGTGTGCATAAGCTGTTTATTCTTTTCACCATTAGCCTTCAGCAGAAGCACAGCATGTGGTGTTGATGTTTGCATTCCACACGGTGGAGAATTTTTTAAAACACACACACGCACGCACACGCACACATTCTGCATCCCCCCCCCTGGAAATTTACAGAAAACTGGTTGTTTAGGAATTTGAGGTGAGGATCAGCCTCCTGTGACATGTTTCAAATTCCCTTTTCTTCCCACAAAGTGGCCATAAAGAAGCAAGTGCCATTAACCATATGCCGTTTCTTTCCCTCGCTATTGAGTAACTGTCAAAGGGGGGAAAGCGTGATCGTAAGAGAACCTTGGTCACAGCTAAATGAAACAAAACCTCCCCTCCAATTGCAACAACACTCACTTGGATATTTTTCATAAAATTTCATGCACATTTTGAAATGTTTGCATTCCTATAGGAGCGGGCCCTGATTTGAAGAATATTGGCCCATGGCCCCCAAATCTCTCAGCAATACCTTCTTGAGGACCGTCCACAGCTCAGTGGAAGCTCACACACTTTGGACAACTCCAAAAGTTCTTTTTAGTGTGCGTTCACAATGGTTTGTGTTCGTGATGGTAGCAGGGCAGTTATACACAATCCCCTTTCCAACACTGTTTGCTCCTGCAAAAGTTTCAGTCATACTGCTTTCTGTTGAAATCCTGTAATTTTTCATATCTTAAATGTTCAAGGTATGTGTGTTGTCCTCTTTTGTCATGTTATAGTGCAACAGCGCCCTATCCAGATGGCAAATAATGCAGTAACATTGGGAAAGCATTGCAGAACAACTAAAAGGTAAAGGTGTCCCCGCACTTGTTCGAGTCGTTTCCGACTCTTAGGGTGACGTCTTGCAACGTTTACCAGGCAGACCGTATATATGGGGTGGGATTGCCAGTTCCGTCCCCAGCCTTTCTTTACCCCCCAGCATATGCCGGGTACTCATTTTACCGACCACGGATAGATGGAAGGCTGAGTGGACCTCAACCCCTTTTACCGGAGATTCGACTTCCTCCTTCTGTTGGAATCGAACTCCGGCCATGAGCAGAGCTTCGGCTGCGTTACCGTCGCTTACCACTCTGCGCCACTAATGAAGTGGAATTATGTGTGGATGGTCCAGCATAAATCTACCACTAACATGCACTATTCTTGCATCAATGACTTGTCGCAGAAAGAGCTTGGAAAAGTTACTTTTTTGAACTACAACTCCCATCAGCCCAATCCAGTGGCCATGCTTGCTGGGACTGATGGGAGCTGTAGTTCAAAAAAGTAACTTTTCCAAGCTAACACCTGCAAAAAACCTCACCAGTCTGGAGGGACACTTTGCATGTTGGCAGTACCAGGGTCAGTCCCTGGCATTACTAGTTTTTGAAAAAAAGGATCAGGTGGCAGGTAATGGGAAAGACCTTTGCCTGAGGCCTTGGACAGCCAGTCCTAGGGATAAATGGGCAGACAGTCTGACCTAGTCAGGCCTGGGTTAAAGGTAGGAGGGGTCTAAGGCTAATAGGAGGGAAAGATGAAAGTCGCATACACTACATATTGCAAAAATAAATAAAGGTAATCAGACAAACGATCTAAAATTAGAGATGGAAGGCTCTTCAGTTTCAGATCTCTTTCTCATTTTTCCAGTCTTTAATTCAGTTCTCCACATTTCTGCAGCAATTTGCAAATTTTTAAAAAGGCCTCAGGAAAATAGTGTGAATTTCTCCTACTAAACACATTTTTATGCAGTTTTGACTAATGTACACATTTTTGCAAGCAATTTCTCCTTATAATGCATTTTTGTATGTTGTTTTCACTAATATATTCATTTTATACACACTTTTCCATTTTGTAAACACTGTTTCATTAGAGAACTGAATCGCAAAATTCAGATAAGTATGAATTTCAATGAATGGCTGTGTTTTGGTTGTCATACTGTTTCAGAAAGTGCAAATTTAGGTTTAAATGTGAACTAAATTGACTCTTCCCCCCCAACTCTATATAGGGATATGGAATCTGTTGTCCTCCTGATGTTGCTTCTAAGGGGCCGCAGGCTCACCATCTCTGGGTATAATCCTACTATCTCTATTGGGATTGTTACTCTAGAAATCCTAATGAGCAGTGGGATAAAGGATAAGCTCATCCTTTAGCCCAAACAAGTAAACAAACAAAGATGCATAAGGAGGTAAAATAACATGTGTCTGCAGATAACAATGCAGATGAAGCAAAAGAAGGGGACAAAATCTTTCTAGCTGTATTTCAAACTACCCTTGACGTATACTCTGCCCCTATTCACCAGCACCTTGTCCCTGGCAAACCCATTACCCTATTTTCCACTCTTGGAGGTGACTCTTTGAAATGTCCACAGGGTTTTTGGGGCACCTTAAAAGCCAACAGATTTGTTGTGGCATAATCATAATAATCTTCGGGGGTAATCTGGGGGGGGGCTGCTTGCTGGTGGTCAGAGGGGCTGAAACCAGAGGTGGGCAGGACCAGAGTCAAAATTATCTGATACCACCTTCTCTCTCTCTCTCTCTCTCTCTCTCTCTCTCCTCTTACTTCCTGCACAGTGACTGAGGAGAGTCGGAGAGATCACACTTGCCAGAGGTCTCAACTTTAGAAATTAGGTCGAGGGCCACATGTGTCTCTTGGGCCTAATGTTCTCCACTCCTGCTGTAAACGGAGTATAACACTTCATGTATCTGATGGTGTGGAATCTAGTCCACAAAAATGTCTGACCCAACAAATAGTGTGTTTAAGAGTCCTCAAAATTCTCTGCTTATCTGTCTAGATGACGTTCATAACGTGTGAATTGCCACCATTGTCATTCTCCAGCTTCAGCCAGCTCCCCTTATCTCTCTAGAAGTTCAGCCTGGGACTGGAGTGGAAAGGGGGAGCATTGTGTCTTTAATGCAGATATGGCGGAGTGAAGGCATATGGACACTAATGCCTGCCACTTCACACCTTTTAAGCTCCTGAGATAGATTTTAAAGTGCTCCTCATCTTTTTGAAATCTACCCTCCTTGTAACTTAAGCCTATTAAATCTAGTCCAGCCCTCTAGGGCATCAGAAAAGAAGTCTTTGGCCTCTTCAGTGTGTCCAGTTTCCTTTGGAAGGAGTTGCTGGAGGCTCATGGTGTTTTCTCATGTTTTTCTTTAGTTACAAATATACAGGTTGAACATAGATGGAGGAGCACAGCTTAAAAGACAGTCAGGTTCTACTGCCCCATATCAAGTCTCCAGAATGCTGTTAGATGATGATTTATTATGTTCATTTGTCACTTTTTAAGCTAAGGTGTCTCAAAACAACTTACAAAAACAAGACAACAGAAATAACATAAAACCTTAAAAATCAAATTATAAAAACACAGATTAAACAAAAAGTTAAAAATGGTCATCCATAAATCTAAATATAAAGGACAACTCCTACCTACCCCACTGAAAAGATGGGCACAGTAAAGAGACCACAAACATAACTAATGACCATCCAAATAAACAAAATCTTGTTGGATAAACAAAACCTTTTTTGCTTAGGGTCTAACGATAGACAATCATGGTGCCAGGCATGTTTCCATGGGCACAGCATTCCACAAATGGGGAGCCACCACTGAAAATGCCCATCCTCACGTTGCCACCCTCTGAAGGTTCCAGGGAGGGGGCACATAGAGAAGGGCCTCAGATGATGAGTGCAGTGTCCTGGTTGGATCGTGTGGGGAAAGGTAATACTTGAGGTATTGGGGTCCTACATAAGGCTTTATAGGTTAAAATCAGCACATTGAATTGAGCATGAAACAAATTGGTAGCCAGTGCAGTTGTGTCAAGATTGCTGTTACATGCTCAGACCATCTGTCCCCATCAACAATCAAACCAATGCATTTTGTACCAGCTGCAGCCTCTGAACCGTCTTCAAAGGCAGCCCACATATAATGCATTGCAGTAATCTAACCCCGAGATTATCAGAGTGTAGACAACAGAAGTAAGACCAACTCTTCTATACAGATCCCAGATGTTCAGCCGTCTGTTACTTAACATTCAGATAGCTTCTGAACATGTCATTGTTTTTTTCAAACAATAAGCTTCTAGTCCTTACTGTTGCAGAGGAAAAATCATAATTTACACAAATCGATTTAGAGAGACTCTTGGTTTTGTGACTTTAGCATGTGTATTGAGTTCCAAATGTGTTATTCCTGCCAGAGCATTTCAACAATTCTGGCTTCAAGATGGTTACCCCAAACCCAAACGAAATTGACAACAACCATCCCTTGTCATGGTGGATACTGTAGATTCATCATGACTGGTTCTTTCTGCTCAACCAGTCCAGCGAAACCATTTCTTTCACCAAGAACCAATAAACATTTCTTCATTCAGGGCACCTCTGACTGTGAGGTCACTTCTCTGCCATGACCGTCACGCTATATTATTATTTTTAGGGTATACATTTTATATATAGCTTTTTAAATGTCTGTTTCATTCACATATTTTCCTCTGGGGAGGAAAGGTTTCCTTCACTGTAGGGTATCTAAATCTGATGGGAATTTTTTTCCATAAAAGGAAGAGACACAAATCCAGCATCTTATTTCCAATCTAAACACCAAGAAAACACACCCCTTGCACCCTGATCCCCTTTATGGCAATAGCCCCAGTTTAGTCAGGCTTGCAAAAATATTGTTCAAGCTCCTTGTTTCCTGGGAGGGGGAGGGGTGAGAGACACTCTAGGGGAAATGTAGCAGCAGGAATGGCCTACCTGTGGCCAGACGTTGGTGAACTACAACTCCTATCAGTCCCAGCCAACATGGCCAATGGTCATAAGAATACAGGAAGCTGCCGGGCTATTGGTGCTTCTCGCTCAGTATTGTCCACAGTGGCTGGCAGTGGCTCTCCAGGGTTTCAGGCAGCAGCCATTCCAAGCCTTGCCTGGAATTGCCAAGGTTTGAACCCTAAGGTCTTCTGCATGCAAAACAGATGCTCTACCACTGAGCTACGGCCCTTTCCCAAAGGTCAGGGGTGATAGGGATTGTCGTTTAGTAGGAGGGTTGCAGATTAGCCACTTCTGCTCTGCAGAGTCAATAGAGTAATCTTAAGGATGTCTACTCAGGACTTAGCCCCACTGATTTCAGTGATGCTTACTCTCAGGTAGGGATGGGGAGAAATTCAATTCAGTTCACATTTAAAACCAAATCCATCCAATTTTCAAAACGATATGAGGAAAGACACACAACCGTCCTTTGAATGTCACACTTATCCAAATGTTGTGATGCAGTTCTTCCACCAAGGAACGCTCACAAAAATGCACAGGGGAAAGCATGCATAAAAATGAATATATGTGTGAGAATAACATAAAATTATATTAGGAAAATTGCTTGTTAAAATGTGTTAATTAGTCAAACCTGCATACAAGAATTGTGTTTATTCAGAGAAATTTGCACTAAAATGCTGAGGAATTGTCATGAGGATTTTTTTTGTTTTAGGGGAAAAAAAGTAAATTGCTGCAGAAATATGATGTGATAAGTGTGAATTCCAAAGGACAGCCATTCCTAGCCACTGAGGCCACCCGGGCCTCATAGAATCATAGAATAGTAGAGTTGGAAGGGGCCTATAAGGCCATCAAGTCCAACCCCCTGCTCAGTGCAGGAATCCAAATCAAAGCATTCCCGACAGATGGCTGTCCAGCTGCCTCTTGAAGACCTCCAATGTCGGAGAGCCCATCACCTCCCTAGGTAATTGGTTCCATTGTCGTACAGCTCTAAGAGTTAGGAAGTTTCTCTTGATGTTGAGTTGAAATCTGGCTTCCTGCAACTTGAGCCCATTATTCCATGTCCTGCACTCTGGGACGATCGTGAAGAGATCATGGCCCTCCTCTGTGTGGCAACCTTTCATGTACTTGAAGAGTGCTATCATATCTCCCCTCAGTCTTCTCTTCTCCAGGCTAAACATGCCCAGTTCTTTCAGTCTCTCCTCATAGGACTTTGTTTCCAGTCCCCTGATCACCCTTGTTGTCCTCCTCTGAACCTGTTCCAGTTTGTCTGCATCCTTTGTCTGCCTCTAGTGACAGAGATGGATCCAGGCGCACCCAGACCATGAACCTGCTCCTTCAGAGGGAGCACAGCCCTATCCCAAACAGGCAATTGGCCCGTGTGTTATGACTGTTGTTTATGATGGAACTGGAAAATTCAGTAAAAGGTAGATAGTACATTTGGGGAAGGGCTGTAGCTACCTGGCATGGAGAAGGTCCCTGGTTCAGTCCTTGCAGCATCTCCAGGTAGAGCTGGGAACGACGCCGTCTGAAAACCGGAGAGCTGCTGCCAGTCACTGTAGACAATACTGAGCTAGATAGACCAATGGTCTGACTCAGTATAAGGCAGCTTCCTATGTGCCTGTGTATAAAAAAATAAGCTTTTCTAGATTCTCCCAGCGAAGTGCATTATTCAGGCTGCTGTGAGGAAAGCACCCTTAGCAGGAACCCAAAGGCACCCCTGTGTTTACCATGCATGGTGTCTCCTGGCAGAGGTGGTCAAGGAACAATGGTCCTGAGTGTTCTGGGAAAGAATGTAAAACATCTGACATCAAACGGTGGCAGGAGTTTAAACATGTCACGGCGGGCAAAGCACAAAATGGACTGCATAATTTGTCAAAAGCCTGTTGAAGGTTTCAGAGGTGGTGGGGAAGGGGCAGAGTAAGGACAAGAGGGGAGGCAAAAGCCGGCTGCTCTCTGATCTTTGCCTCCCCCCACAATCTTCTTACTCTGTAATAAGGGTCCAACGCTGGGAAGAGGCATCAACTCTGCAGAATGTGGGACAATTCCAGTTTCAAGCACAGCACCAAAAGGGAATTAGATGTTGACTTTATTATTTGTCCATAAAAAGATGAGTCTGTTGCCTTTTGTGCCTGCATAGGCATCCATGGCAATTTGAGAGGTCATAGAAGATCAGGACACCCCCACCCCCAATGCAGCCCTTCATTATACTGAAGTAACTCCAACCCTTTGATCACTGTTTTGGGTGCCTTTTTTCCGGCTCTGCAATAAACCTTTTGGGATAGGGTGTCAATCTGTGTGCATGGATGGATTATTTATTTACTTATTGCAAATGCATTTTCATAGATGCCCCAAAGACAAGGCAGCAAAGATTAATGCTTTACTAATCTGTGCTGGGTTTGAAGCCTCACCCAAGAGGTCATGAAAGGCTTCTTTTGACCAGAGCATCTCACCACCCTTTGTGGTCTGACCCCAGAATGCCACAAGCCTTTCCTGAGGAAACCGCCCCCTCAAATTTGCACTTTTTGTTTACACTGAAACTGAAAAATATGAATGGAGCGTTTATCTGATTTTGACCAAACCGTGCCAGTGTCACCTTTTTTTTGAGTGAGGGAAGAGAAGATCAATTTAGTCTCAATTCAAAGCCAAATCTATCAAATTTGCCCTTTCCAAAACAATATGAGAACACAAACACAGCCATTCTTTGAAATTTTGACATCCAAATTTTGCAGTGCAGTTTTCCAACCAAATACTATTTACAAACATGTGTATATTAGGGGAAAGTGTGCCTAAAAATGAAAACAAGAATGCATTATATTAGGAGAAAGTACTTGCAGAAATGTGTAAGTCAAAACTGCATACAAAAAGTGTGTTTAGTAATTCACACTAAAATGCTGAAGAGTTTTCATGAGGACTTTAAAACAATATTCCCAAAGTTCTGGAGGAATGTCGAGAACTGAATTTAAGATTGGAAAAATGAGACACTGAGAGAACCGAAATGGACAGATTGTTCCATCCCTAGTGAGGGTTTAGGGGCCATTAAGTGAATCTTAGCTTTTGGGGCATCTTCTGGAGCTACTTCTTGAGATGACTGGCAACTGTGATTTTCTAAGAGGGCACCCTGATGAGCCCTGATGTCACAGTACATGTTGAAGTGCAGGAGTTTTTTGTGGTGGCCCCCACAGCCACACCCCCAAGGAGAGTCCAAAGTTGCAGACAGCTATATTGTAATATAAATAATAATAAACTTTAATTTATAGGCCGCCTATCTGGCCAATGGCCACTCTAGGCGGCATACAATAAAGCACGATAAAATACATGGTAAAATATGATACAATAAAAACAATTGATCCATTATTACACACACACTCCAAAAGAGCCGCTGTGCATAGCATAATATCCAGTTTATTAGTATCAGCAAGGACTACAATCCTATACCCAGTAAGTATTATGGGAGTCAGATCCACTGAACTCACTGTTACTGACTTCTGACTAGGGATGGAAAGATCTCTCAGTTTTGGTTCTCCCAGTTTCTCATTTTTCCAATCATAGATTAATTTCCCCATCTTTCTGCAGCAATTTGCATTTTAAAAAAATATTTGAAAATTCTCATGAAAATTCTTCAGCGCTTTAATACAAACTTTTATGATTTTGACTAATGTACACATTTTTGCAAGCAATTTTCCTAATGCAATGTGTTTTATGTTATTTTCACTAATATACTCATTTTTATGCACGTTTCCCCCTGATATATGCTCTGGTAACTTCTAGGTTGGATTACTGTAATGCGCTCTACGTTGGGCTGCCCCTGAAGACAGTTCGGAAACTTCAGCTAGTGCAAAATGCAGCAGCCAGACTGCTGACAAGGACCAGCCGGTCAGCACATATAACACCTGTTCTGGCCCATTTGCACTGGCTATCCATCTGTTTCCGAGCCAGATTCAAGGTGCTGGTCATGACCTATAAAGCCTTACACGGCGTGGGACCGCAATATCTTGTGGAACGCCTCTCCCACTATGAACCTACCCGGTCACTTCACTCAGCAGCTAAGGCCCTCCTCCGGGTACCAACACATCAGGAAGCCCGGAGGACAGTTACTCAATCTAGGGCCTTTTCTGTAGTGGCCCCTGAATTGTGGAATAGCCTCCCTGAAGAAATACGCCTGGCGCCTACGCTGCTATCTTTTCACGGCCAGGTTAAGACCTGGCTATGCTCCCAGGCATTTTAATGTGTTTACTTTTATATTTCTGTGGTTTCTGTTTGTGTTTATTATTGTTCGGCTGTTTTTATTATGATATTTGTATTTTAATCTTTTTGTACACCGCCCAGAGAGCTATTCGCTATGGGCGGTTTAAAAATGGAACAAATAAATAAATAAATAAATAAATATATGCATTTTGTAAACATTGTTTGGTTTGGCACTGCAAAATTTGGATAAGTGCAGATTTCAGTAAAAGCCAACTGAACTGAATTTATCCTTCATCCCTATTTCTGATTGCATAGCTTTAACTTGTAAAACATATTGAACTTTGACAAAACATCTTCAGACCCCCTGAAATTCAACCTTTTAATATTTTAATATTAAAGAGAATTCACTATTTTAATTAGAAATACTAATGATCTTGCAAAAAAGTTTTACCATTTTAACTGCTGCTGGATGTAGAGACTCCGCCAGAGGCAAGAAGTTTCCAGCCTTAGCTTATTTCATCATTCCTTAACATCATCTCTGCTAATCTGTAACAAACATTATTTTCCTCATTCTTTGTCTTCAGGTCATACCTTGAGATCTTCTAACATATCCTTCTAATAGTGAACTCATTTGTTGAGTGCTGAACAAGTAGCATTCTGTGGCTACTAAGTGTAGTGGTTAGAGTGTTGGACTAGGACTTGGGAGACCAGGGTTCAAATCCCGACTTGGTCATGAAGTTCACTGGGTGACCTTGGGCCAGTCACTCAGCCTGTCAGCCTAACCCACCTCACTGGGTTGTTGTGAGGATAAAATGGGGAGGGGAATCATAGAATAGTAGTAGGGTTGGAAGGGGCCTACAAGGCCATCAACACTTATGTCACCTTGAGCTCCTTGAAGGAAAGGTGGGATAAAAATGCAATAATAAATCAATACATAAATAAGCATGCTCAGTCCTCATTGGGTTGTTTCCCTCCTTAGTTTTTTTAAAATATATATATTATTTATGTCTTTATTTTAGACACGTATAATGCACTATTCTTCAACCTTGGGTCCCCTAGGTGTTCTTGGACTATAACTCCCATCATCCCCAACCAGCTTAGCCAATGTCCAAGGGAGTCATGAAGGGCTCTCTGGTTCAAATCTGGTTTAAAAATAAGGAACCCTAAGTAGGGAGAGCAGAAGGGGGCCTTCAAGTTGCCCACCCACAGCAAGCACCAAGACAGCAGACAGCACAGGTCACCTGATCTCCGTGTTCCCTACTAGGGTGAGATGTGCTGTTGTATTTCTATCAAAATAGTAATTATTTTTCTCCAGATATGCATAAGAACATAAGAGCCCTGCTTGATCAGGCCAAAGGCCCATCTAGTCCAGCATCCTCTTTTCACAGTGGCCAACCAGATGCCTATGGAAAGCACCCATGGGCACAACATGAGTGCAACAGCGCTTTCCCCACCTGGCATTCCAAGGTATCCTGTCTCTGACAGTGGAGGTAAAACAGCTGGTAGCCATTGATAACCTTATCCATCATGAATTTGTCTCATTTTCTTTTAAAGCCATCCAAGTTGGTGGCCACCACTTTCCCTTGTGGGAACGAATGCCATTGTTAAGCTATATGCTACGTGAAGAAGCAATTGCACATATAAATGGTACAAGTTTCATGCAAATCAGGGCCCACATTTTTGGTGATGTATAAGTGGCCACCCTGTCCATCTGAGGGATGTTCCTGAGCTCAGAGAGATTCCAAACGGATGCAGTTTTGAGGTTGCTCAAAAAAAGGTGTGTATTTGTGGAGGTAGGGAGGGGGTGCCACCTTTCCTTGGAAATTGACTTCAGGTAGTAGAATTCCACAGCCCTTCCCAAGGAAGTCAAGGGGATCTCTCATCTCCAGCACCAGAGCAAGGACACAGCAATGTCTGTGCACAGCTTCCAAAAGAGCAATAAAAACTATCAGGAATGCAGAACGATTTCTATACAAGGAAAGGCTGAAAGGAGCGGGGCTCCTTGCTTATGAGAGTGGTGGTTATGCAGCATTTCAGAGCAAGAAAATAAAGAGTCTGAGCGGAGTTTGATTTTTTTTTACTGACTCCTGTGTTAGTCTTTTCCATCCTAAGAGAATAACATTTTTGTAAAGTTTTTCTGTTTGCTTATCTTTTTTTAAAAGTTGAATAACTGTTTACAGTGCTCTTCATAAGGCAGGTGTGGGGAATTGGATCTGGCCAGTAGATGGTGGGCCAAAGTGGGCCAATCAAGTCCAATCCTCTGCTGAATGCAGGAATCCAAATTAAAGCATCCCCGACAGGTGGCTGCACAGCTGCCTCTTTGGGCCTTAATGCTTTGATTTGGATTCCTGCATTGTGCGGGGGGTTGGACTTGATGGCCTTATAAGCCCCTTCCAACTCTACCATTCTAAGAAGGCCTACAGTGTTGGAGAGCCACCACCTCCCTAGGTCATGGGTTCCATTGTCGGACCTCTCTAAAAGTTACATAGTTTTTCCTGATGTTCAGTTGAAATCTGGCTTCCTGTAATTTGAGCCCATTATTCCGTGTCCTGCACTCTGGGATGATCGGGAAGAGATCCTGTGTGACAACCGTACTTGAAGAGTGCTATCCTATCTCCCCTCAGTGTTCTCTTCTCAAGGCTAAACATGCCCAGTTCTTCCAGTCTGTCTTCATTGGGCTTTGTTTCCAGTCCGCTGATCATCCTTGTTTCCCTCCTCTGAACCTGTTCAAGTTTGTCTTAACGTGTGGTGCTTAGAACTGGATGCAATACTCAAGATGATGCCTAACCTGTGCCAAATAGAGGGGAACTAATACTTCACGCAATTTGGAAACTATTCTTGTGTTAATGCAGCCTAAAATAGCATTTGCCTATTTTACAGCGACATTGCATTGTTGGCTCATATTCAGCAGTCATCTACTGGGAGTCTTTAGTTTTTACCAGACCTCCTCTACATAGGACTAAGTTTGTTGATTGCATGTACTGGAGGTTGGGCCCGAAGGGCAGTTTGGGGATCCTGCTGGTGTACCGCCCACTCCGCTGCACAGCAGACTCCCTGGCCGAGGTGCTGGAGGTGGTCTCGGCTGTACGGGCGTTGTCCCCAGAATTATTGGTGCTGGGTGACTTCAACGTGCATGCCGAGACCACTCTCACTGGGGCCCCTCGGGATTTCCTGGAAACCATGGCTTCCTGGGAACTGCACCTTAGTAATACTGGGCCCACCCATGTAGCCGGTCATGCTCTCGACCTTATGTTTGTCCTGAGAGGGGAGGGAAGTGCTCTGAAGTTGGGGGTTGCTTCTTCCACCCCTGTGTCATGGTCAGATCACTACCTGGTAAATATAGACTTCTCGATGCCTCACACCCTCCGCAGGGGAAAAGGACCTATTAGAATGGTCCGCCCCAGACGCCTGATGGATCCAGAAGGATTCCTGACTGCGCTTGGGGAATTGGAACCTGCTGAAGGCTGCTTGGTTGACTCCCTGGTGTTAGAGTGGAATGAAGGGATCACCAGGGCTCTGGACCGGGTGGCACCGAAACGTCCTCTCCCCCTGAACAGAACTCAGTTAGCACCATGGTACACACCACGGTTGCGTAATCTGAGACAGGAGGTGAGACGACTAGAGCGCCGGTGGCGGAAATCCCGTTCCGAAGATGTCCGGACACAGGTTAGAGCAGCAGTAACTGCCTACCAAGTGGCAATAAAGGCAGAAAAGAAGAAGTTCTTTGCTGCCTCTATTGCGTCAGCAGAGTGCTGTCCCAGGAGGTTGTTCCAGGTGGTCCGAAGCCTGGTCGGTCCAGTTGCTCAGGAACCCTTGGAGCAGTCCAAGACCTCCTGTGACAAGTTAGCAAAGCACTTTGCTGACAAAATCGAACATTTACGGAGCTCGATCCCGTACGCCGTGGATGCAGTGAGTGAATCAGAGTTGGCCAATTGCAAGCCAGTCAAGTGGGATCGGTTTCGGCCTCTCCCTTCTGAGGATGTGGACAAGGTGCTCTCGACTGTGAAGCCTACCACCTGTCTAAATGATCCTTGTCCATCGTGGCTCCTGGTGAGCTGCAAAGAGAAACTGGGCGAGGGGATCAAGACGGTGGTCAATGCATCCTTGAAGGAGGGTGTAATGCCATTAGCCCTCAAGGAGGCAATTGTAAAGCCCATCTTAAAGAAGCCCTCCTTGGATCCCCAGGTTTTGAATAACTTTCGCCCAATTTCGAATTTACCATTCTTGGGCAAGGTCATTGAGCGAGTGGTGGCTAATCAGTTGTCGACACACTTGGATGAAACGGATTATTTGGATCCATACCAATTGGGTTTCAGGACTGGACATGGAACTGAAACAGCCTTGGTCGCTCTGGTTGATGATATGAGGAGGGCATTAGATAGGGGAGAATCCACCTTTCTTGTCCTCCTTGATCTTTCAGCGGCTTTTGATACTGTTGACCACAGTATTCTTTTACATCGCCTGGAGGGATTGGGAATAGGAGGCACTGTATTACGGTGGTTCCATTCCTTTCTCTCCGATAGGCATCAACAGGTAGCATTGGGGGAGGAGGTTTCAGACCCTTGGCCTCTCAATTGTGGTGTGCCACAGGGCTCTATCCTCTCTCCCATGCTATTTAATATCTATATGAAGCCGCTGGGGACAATCATTAGGAGATTTGGGCTACAGTGTCACCAATATGTGGATGACACTCAGCTCTATCTCTCGTTTAAATCTTCGCCAGAGTTGGCTGTGGAGACCATGTCCAAGTACCTGGAATCCGTGAGTGGATGGATGGGAAGGAACAGGTTGAAGTTGAATCCCGATAAGACTGAGGTGCTGCTTGTGGGAGACAAGGGAAGGTTGGGAGATGTTGACCTGATGTTCAATGGGGTAAAATTGCCCCTAAAGGACCAGGTCCGCAGCCTTGGGGTTGTTCTTGATTCCAGGCTGTCCATGGAGCCTCAGATTTTGGCAGTGAGCCGGGCAGCCTGGTATCAATTACACCTCATTCGTAGGCTGCAACCCTACCTCCCTGTTCATCAGCTCCCACTGGTAGTGCATGCCCTGGTCACCTCTCGTTTAGACTACTGCAATGTGCTCTACGTGGGGTTACCCTTGAAAACGGTCCGGAAATTACAACTTATACAAAATGCTGCGGCTCGACTACTTACAAATTGTCGCCGCCGGGAACACATCACTCCAGTGTTATTCGATCTACACTGGCTTCCAGTTATTTTCCGGGCTCAATTCAAGGTGTTGGTACTAACCTTTAAATCCCTACACGGTTTCGGACCAGTTTACCTGATGGAGCGCCTCCAGCATCACCAATTATGCCGCCCGACAAGACCAGCCACTCAGGGCCTTCTCTCAGTCCCACCAACTAAAACAGCTAGGTTGGTGGGGACTAGAGAGAGGGCATTTTCAGTGGCGGCCCCCACTCTCTGGAACTTCCTCCCGTACGATCTTCGGCATGCCCCTTCCCTGAATGTATTCCGCAAAGCCTTGAAGACCTGGCTTTTCAGACAGGCCTTTGGGACTTCCGGGGAGGGTTAATTTTCAGGACCAACTGCCTAGTACTCTGAACTGTTATCATTCCTATTTATAGTTTCCTTGTTATATTGTATTTTATGTGTATTTTATTGTGCTGCATTTACTGCAACTGATTTGTACGTTGCCTAGAGTGGCCATTGGCCAGATAGGCGACACATAAATTAAATTATTATTATTATTATTATTATTATTATTATTATTATTATTATTATTATTATTATTATTATTATTATTATTATTATAGTATTGCTGAGCCAAGTATCCTCCATCTTATAACTGTGCACTTGGTTTCTTTTTCCTAGGTGCAGAACTTTGCACTTATCCCTGTTAAATTTCATTCTGTTGTTTTCAGCCAAATGCTCCAGTCTACCAAGATCCCTTTGAATTTTGTTCTGTCTTCCAAGGTATTAGCTATGCCTCCCAATTTTGTATCATCTGCAAATTTGATAAGTATTCCCTGCACCTCCTCATCCAAATCATTAATAAAATTGTTGAAGAGCACTGGGCCCAGAACTGAGCCTTGTGGTACCTTGCTCATTACCTCCCTCCAGTATGAGAAACACTGATAAGCATTCTTTGAGTACTGTTCTCTAGCCAACTGTGGATCCATCTGATAGTTGTGCCATCCAGACCACATTTAGCTAGCTTGCTAATCAGAATATCATGGGGCACTTTGTCAAAAGCTTTGCTGAAGTCGAGATATATTATGTCCACAGCATTCCCACAGTCTACCAGGGAGGTTACCCAATCTAAAATGAGATAAAATTAGTCTGGCAGGATTTTTTCTTGATAAATCCATGTTGTCTCCTAGTAATCACTGCATTGTTTTCAAGGTGCTTACGGACTGACTGCTTTATAATCTGCTCCAGAATTTTCCCAGTGATGAATGTCAATCTGACTGGTCTGTAGTTCCCAGCTTCCTCCTTTCTACTCGTTTTAAAGATAGGGACAACATTAGCCCTCTTTCAGTTATCTGGAACTTCACCCATCCTCCATGATTGATGATCGTGGCTGATCAGGGGATTAGAATCAAAGCCCTATGAGAAGAGACTGAAAGAACTGGCCATGTTTAGCCTTGAGAAGAGAAGACTGAGGGGATATATGATAGCGCTCTTCAAGTACTTGAAAGGTTGTCACACAGAGGAGGGCCAGGATCTTTTCTCAATCGTCCCAAAGTACAAGAAATGGAATGATGGGCTCAAGTTACAGGAAGCCACATTTCGATGGAATATCAGGAAAAACATGCTAACAGAGCGGTACGACAATGGAACCAATTACCTACAGAGGTTTTGGGCTCTCCAACAGTGGAGGCATTCAAGAGGCAGTTGGAGAGACACATGTTGGGCATTTGGATTCTTGCATTGAGCAGAGGATTGGACTTGATGGCCTTATAGGCCCCTTCCAACTCTACAATTCTGTGATTCTATGATTTTGCCAAGATAATAGACAGTGGTGCTGAGAGTTCTTCAATACTCAATACTCAAGGATGCAGTTCATCAGGCCCTGGAGATTTGAACTCATTCAAAGTGATTAGGTATTTCTTGACCGTTTGTCTATCAATCTCAAGCTCCAATCCTGCCCCTACTACATGTTTGCCAGGAGGGTCACAGCTCATTCTCAGCTTTAGCCTTCCTGATGTCATCCCTGCAATTCTGTGCTACCTGTCTGTACTCTTTCTTTGCGGTCTGGCCTTCCTTCCACTTCCTGTATGTGTCCTTTTTGTTTCAGGTCATCTCAAAGCTTTTTGTGAAGCCACATTGGCTTCTTCTACTGTCTTCCACCTTTTTTCCTTGATAAAATTGTTTGCCATTGTGCCTGTTGAATTTCCTTTTTTAGAAATATTTATATTTATTTATTATCATTATTTTTACCCCGCCCTTTTTCCAAAACTGGAACTCACGGCAGCTTCCATATAAAAGCACACATATAATTAAAAACATACAAAAGTCTAGATTAAAATCAAATCAAACAATTTACAGTATTAAAACCATTCAGAAACTCCCACCCATCTTGGACTCTTTTCCTCATTAGGGTTGCTTGCCGTGGAACCTTTCATTCCGAGTTTATTAAAACCGACTTTCCTGAAGTCCAGTGTATGTGTATGGCTACTCTCAGCTTTTGCTTCCTTTAAAATCAAGAACTCAGGTATAACATGGTCACTTTCCCCCAGAATTCCCATAATTGCCATTTCATCTACTAAGTCATCTCTGTTGGTTAGAATCAAGTCAAGGATAGCTGATCCTCTAGTTGCTTCCTCCACTTTCTGTTGGAGATACTTATCTCCAACACAAGTCAGGAATTTCTTGGAGGGACCATCTTTGGCAGAGCATACCATCATGGCTGCAGGATGTAGTCGTCCAGGGTCTCAGAGGATCTTAGACCCATTACGTTTTTGGGAATAAGATGCCAGCAGGGTCTCTATGTCTCCAACATCCTACGAACCAATCAGCATGAAAGGGGAGTGTGTTAGCCACTAAGAAGAGTCTTCTAACATACTTCCTTGTCTTTTCCTGCTGATTAGAGCTAATCAGAGTGAAAGGAGGTGAGTCAGCCATTGAGAAGACTAGGGATGTCTGTTGTTGTGGAAGAAGGCATTAATCAGGATCTAATTCTCAACCCAGCAGCAAAAAAAGGGGTAGGGCGTGGCTGTGACTATTATGAAGGGACCCTGCACTTCTGAATTTGCCACTACACTACTGCAGCATGCAGAAGGTCCCAGGTTCAATTCCTGGCATCTTCAGGTAGGGCTGGGAAAGATACTCTCTCTGAATCCCTGGAGAGCTGCTGTCAGTCAATGTAGACAATGTATTAGGAGAAATTTGCACTAAAATGCTGAAGAATTCTTATCAGGATTTTTTAAATTTAAAAATAGCAAATTGCTGCAGAAATGTGCAGAACTGAATCTAAGATTGGAAAAAGGAGAAGCTGAGAAACAGAAACTGGCAGATCCTTCCATCCCCAGTTATATGTCCCATTATTTCTTACCTGCCCTTCTCCATAAGGTCCCAGGGTGGGTTGCTGCCATATAATATTCAGTTATGAAAACAGATAAAATTATAAAAAGTAAAAGAAATAAAACCATTCCAACTAGACCAGAACAGTCTAAATTCAACAAAAGAGTTGGGCCCTACAAAACAAAATACGTTAAGTGTCAAAGGCCAGGGTGAAGAGGTGCATCTTCCACATGCAGTGAAAGCTGTACAGTTAAGATGCTAGACACACCTCTGTTGAATCCCACAGTTTTGGGGCTGCCCCAGAGAAAGCCCTCTCCCAGGTCACTACTCCCTGCACTTCTGAGAGTGGCAGACCTACCAAGAGAGCCCACTCTGATATCTTAACATCTGGAAGGGTATTTATGGAAGGAGGAGGTCATTCAGATGTTTGGGGTGCACATCATTTAGGGCTTTAAACACTAACGTGAACACCTTGAATTGGGCCTGGACACAATCTAGCAACCAGTGCCAGTTGCAGCTTGTAACTCCCTGGGATGGACCCTTCCTGCTTTTACATTTTGGACATTGTGTGGGCAAAACTGTCTGGGACCCATACAGACATGTCAGGGATCCCAGGAGGACTTCTCCAATACAGATGACATGTTTTTAATCCCACTTTTCTGTCCCAGAGACACACAGGCTGGTTTACAAAAATATGAAAGATTTTTTTAAAAAAATAAAAAGCACCAAGATGTATTCATCAAAAAATCAAAGCAATTAGAAATGGTAGGATGATAAAAAGCAAATCCATAGCTGCAGATTACAAGTTAATCATGATAGGAAAGAATTTCATAAACCAAAGAGATGAGGGAAGCATCTAAAAGCAGAATGGTGGGAGATTCAGGATGGACAAAAGGAAGAAGTTCAGCTCATCGTTGAATGGTGGAACACATTGCCACAAGTTGTGGTGATGGACACCATCTTGGTCAGCTTTGAAATAGGGTTAGACAAATTCATGGAGGAGGATAAAGCTGTCAATGACTGCCAGCCATGATGGCTATGTACTAAGTCTAGTGTCAGAGAGGAACACCATCCGGAGGGAGCTCTGGTCCTCATCATGTGAACATCCCATAAGGATGTATGCTTTGGCTTGCTTTCCCCCTCCTCCATCCCATTCCTCTTTCCTCGTGTGTCATATTGACACTGGAGGAACTAAAACTAATTTTTGTGAGATGCTCTGAGAGTCTTTTTTGATAAAGGGCATGGTATAAATGACATAAATAAATGAATAAATATAAATATCTATTTGGCCCTTGTGGGCAACAGGATGCTGAACTATAGGCCTTTTGTCTGATCCAGCAGGGCTCTTCTTCTCCTCTTTTATCCCACAGCCCTCCAAGGTGGGGAAATTCCACAATCTCAGTGTCACCACTGAAAAGGCCCTGTAAGGGCTGGTCCACAAGCAGAGTTTCAGATGTCAGTCTTCTTTACTGGTGGACAGAGGCATATAGGAATAGACATAACTTGGCTGCAGGCCTGGGAGGTCTTTAAAAGTTAAAACTAGTGCTTTTTCTGGGGGGGGGAGTAAAGAGTACTATTTAGTATTAATAAATACTAATCCCTGCCTCCATCCCCCCCCTTTCCTCTATTGCAGGTGTGGGGAACCTTTGGCCTTCCTGATGATTTGGGCTGCTGGGACTGAGCTGTAGTCCAGCACATCTGGAGAGCAGCAGGTTGGCCAAGGCTGCTCTATTGTCTCTCCACTATGAATTTTAGAGGCTAACTCCTCGTGGAAGGGGCCTTTGTACCACACCACGCACACTGAAACAACAACAACACAATGTCAAAGCCATCCCAAGATTCATATGATACCACAGCGGGTCAGTGATTTGCTATCATTTAATTTTGGAAATTTTGAAATACAATATACCCCTCTCTGCTGAAAAAATAAGTGGGATGTCATTTTTCTGGATTAGGAATCTATGTAGGTGACATTTCTGCTCCATGAACCTTTGGTACCAGTGGAGACTGGTGGCTCTAATGTCAGTGGGGCAGTGGAATCTGCTCTGAGTTTTAGTCTGAAGTTGCAAGGAGTTTTAGCACTTTGGACAGCTCCCTGAAAGTTCAGACTAAAACTCAGAGCAGATTCCACTGCCCTACTGACATGGAGCCACCTATTGCCACTGCTGGTTGGCCAATGTAAGAACAGGATGCTGGACTAAATGGGCCATTGGCCTGATCCAGCAGGGTTTTTCTTATGTTCTTATTCTTCTAATATTCCTCTCTCTCTCTCTCTCTCTCTCTCTCTCTCTCTCTCCATGTACAAGACGGCATGATGGCCACCAACTTGGATGGCTTTAAAAGAGAATTAGACAAGGATAATGGAGGATAATGGCTACTAGCCTTGATGGCTATGTTCTCCCTCCACTGTCAGAGGCCGCAGGCCTGGGAATCATCAGTTGCTGGGAATCACAAGCAGTGCTGTTGCACTCAGGTCCTGCTTGTGGACTTCCCATTGGGGCATCTGGTTGGTCACTGTCAGAACAGAATGATGGATTAGATGGACAGCTGGCCTGATCCAGCTTCAGGGTCTTCTTTTGTTCTTCCTTAGCGTCAGTAAGTATGCCTTTCTTCTGAGCCCCACCTCTGCCCTCCTCTTCTTTTTGGGGAGGTTTGTGTATGTGTCAATTTCTGACAAGGCAGGATGAGAAGCGCAGGCGTCTGCATCTCTCTTGCACATGTTGTAGTTTTTCAGAGCAGCTGTGGGCCCTGCCCTCTGCAGGCTGGACCGGATACTCATTAGCTGATTTGCTCACTGAAACTAGACACCTGGCTCCATCCGGCCAAAAAAGAGAGTCCCTGCAGCTATTTAAAAAGGACAAGGACAGTCTTGTAAGGGACACCTCTCTCGCCAGCACTGTCTCTGCCCCCTTCCCTTCTCCAGCACATTTCCCTATCACTCCAAGCATATAATCTCCTAATCCGTCTTCCCCATGGAGTGACCCATTCCAGCATCACTTGAATCTTTTTTGGGGGAGAGAACAAGCCGCTTGCAGGAATCGAATCCAGAGGACAAGACTATCTTGAGATGGGCCAAGGGTGCCTGAGCCTGCAGGGGCAATTGAGATATCTCAAGGCTTGGGTATCCTTAGGGTTTCTGTAGTTCAGGAATCGAATTCCTTTGTGAAAAAAGAAGGCAGCAGCAGCAGCGGCAGCAGCAACCACAACATACAAGAACAGGGTTGTGGTTTTGTTTTTTTAAAAAAACGCCTGTTGAGAGACCAATGACTGCACTATGATTCACCTGGATGTAGAGTAAGTGTCCATTGCAAATATGGGGATAACGAACTGTGTACAGCTATACAGGTCTACTCAGAAGTAAGTTGTATTGCGTTCAAGAGGGGGCTTACATCTCAGGTAGGAGGGTATAGGATTGCAGCCTGAGGGGTGTTTGATCAAATGGGAGAAATGTTCCAAGGCTTAAGGATTCTGAATGTCTCTTGAATGCCTGCCTAATATTCCATGATTACAGATTTAACCTAAGGCCGTTCTAGGCTGTTTGTGTGTGTTTCAAACCCTAATGGAGACAGGGGAAGAATGCTTTCCCTTGGGCAGTTCCTGCTACTTTGCCTGTATTCTTCCCCCCCACCCCAAAAGCATCACTGATTTCTTGATTGACACAGACAAGCCGATCCTGTGCCACATGCTTCATTAAGAGCTCACTCAGGACTACAGCCTTTAAAGTGATGTAAACTGATGAGCCCAATGCTTTTGACATAGGAAGCTACCTCATGCCAAATCAGGCCGGGGCTTCTTCTACCTCAGCATGTAAGTATAGCCAGCAGTGGCTGGCATTGGCTTTCTAGGCTTTCCCCAGCCCTACCTGGAGATGCCAGGAATTGAATTTAGGACTTCCTGCATGCAACAGATGCTCTGCCTACCACTCAGATATGGCCCTTCCCTGTTTACTCCCATGAGTGCTCGTGCATGTAGTTTGCTTTAGTATTTCTGGAAACTCAGAAGGAGGGCTTTCCCCTGTTTGCTTTAGACATCCGGAGGAGGGAGCAGAGAATTCATTTCCGTTGCCTGTTGTTCAAACAGTGAAATGTCCTTCTCAGGGAGGCCAAGGTGGAATGAGTGGTCTTGGTTTCTCTCTTTAGAGGGGATGAAAAACTTGCTATGCCCTGCTTTTCCCTTCTCATTACTCTTAACACAATCCATGGTGCTTAGTTTGAAATTCAAGGAGAACTAAGCATTGCATGCTCTCTCTGTCTCTTTCATTTAGCTACCTGTGTAGCTATTTCCCACCCACCCCCACAAATTCTGGGAGGTAACTGTGCAAGTGGAAGGAAAGAAAGCCATCTTTGTGGCACCTTCAGGGCTGTGGCTGCAATCATGTACAGCACACTTACCCAAAGCAAGACCCATTGAACAAACATGTCCATCATTGTGCATAGTTGTTTAGGTTGTTTTCAATTGTTTTAATTATGTTTTTTAACCTGCCCTGGGAACTCTGGGTGAAGGGCTGGTAACAACAACAACAATAAAATTTATTTCAGGATAGGATTGCAAGGAACACAGCCCATTTCATCAGATGCATGATGCATTTTTTCTAGAGTTGCAGCCTATTTCTGCACAGTGTTTATTTAAAGGGAACATTTGTGTGTATGAAAACTCTGTTCCACAACTCCTGTGCAGCTCCTCAAGTACAATCAAGCAGTTTTCAGTTGATTATGCAACTGGATGAGGATTTTTTTAAAAACGAACAAGCATGCAAGGAAGCAAACAGCAAAACCTTAAACATATCTACTCAGATGAAAGTCCCACTGGGTTCAACGAGATGTACAGTGCAATCCTATACACGTCTACTCAGAAAGAAGTCCCATTGGGTTCAGTGAATGGGTTTTAGAGGAGGGGGCTGTGCAAGGGTGGTTTGTGTGTGTGTGTGTGTGCTCGATGAGATGCCCAGGTAAGTGGCCCATCATCCTCAGTGGCGCTCTTTTTCATAATATTTCGAGATTGCAAGATGATTTGCTATATATATATATATATATATAGCTGCAATCAAGGAACGATTTTAAAGGTTATCTATATAACTTTTAAAATCTTTCCCACTTCCCCAAGAAGCGGTCAAGCGTTCTTCCTCCGTATCCACACTAGAGGGCAGCAAAGAAGAGCAGCTGTACGGAGCGACTTTTTGTTCTCCCCCCCCCTAAAAAAACGAGCTCCCCCCCCCATTACTCCAAATCTTCCTTTTTCCTCTTTCCAAAGTCCAGAAGCGAGTTCCTTGTGGCGGAAGAAACAGCAGCATCTGTAGCTGCAAAAAAGGCAGCGCGTCCAACTCAGGGGAGCCACCGGTCCCTGCATGAGCAAGGAAGGGGAGGTCGCCCTTCCCCTCCGAACTAAGGACCCCCTTTAAAAAAAAAGAGGGTTGGGGGTGGGTGGAGAAAGGCGAGGCGCGCGAGGGCTCATCCTGGGCAGGCGACCCGAGCCGAGCCAGCCCGGCCGTCCGGCGATCATGCGGGGGGCGCTTCGGTTCCCAACGTGCCGCTTCTCCGCTCTCCCCTCCCCTCTTTTCTCCTCAAGGCACCCGCCGCGCTCGGAGACTTAATGGGCTTCAGCCGTCCTCCGCCAGCGACCAGGGCACTCCGGCGAAGAAGAGCGGCGCGAGGGCGCGAGGAGGAGCGGAGAGGCGAGGACGCGCCGCCGGCGGCGCAGCTGCGGAACTGAAGAGCCCCTCTCGGAGGGAAGCGAGCGGGCCGGCGGGATCGAGGGCGAAGGATGCGCCCGCAAGGCAGCTTTCTGAGGGATCAGGGCGAAAGCATGCACTAGAACGTGATGAAGCTGGACTTGAGAGCCCTCTCCAGACTCAGAGCAGCGGCCGCAGCAGCGAGGAGCCGGCGGTGAGCAGGAAGCCCCCAAGTGGAGCTGGGAAGGGCAGCGGCCGGCGGGCGGACGAGTGTGTGTGTGTGAGAGAGACCGTGTGTGTGTGTGTGTGAGAGAGAGAGAGAGACAGAGAGAGAAAGTGTGTGAGAGAAAGAGGAAGTGACTGTGTGAGAGTGTGAAAGAAAAAGTGTGTGTGAGTGTTTTTGTGTCTGTGACAGAGAGGTGTTGTGTGTGTGTGTGTGTGTGTATGAGAGAGAGAGAGAGAGAGAGATTACAGACAGGGGTGCCATCAGGGTAAGACTTTGGGACAGAACATGTTGCCATCTAAAGAGGGTGGGCAGGCAGCGAGGCCTGGAAGACCCCCAGTCCTGGAGTCTAACATTAGCTCACTTCATCTTTGAGAACAGGTAGAGATGCAAGGTCTGAAGATGGGGAGATCTTTGTCTGTGTGCATGTGATACTGGAATTGAGCTCCCTCCTTTTGAATAGAGCAGCTTCTGGGGGTGGGCGGGGCAAGGGCTGGAAGAGTTGCTCCTCTTTGATGCTTCTGCCTCTTTTCTAGACTTAAAATTGGAATAGTCAAATCTATAGATGTAGAACCACCCAATGAAGGTGCCCCTCTTGGAATATTAAGTAGATAGACTTAAAAATTAATTAAACTTGGAACTCTCCCCACCCCTCATCATGTTAATTTATCTAATATATATATATATATATAGTTTTGAAAGCAACACACACACATATTATATATATATGTGTGTGTGTGTGTCATATAGGAGAATTTTTTAGGCACCTTGATCTGCCTTCAGGAGGAGAGGAGGGGGAGGTAGCGAAGGATTAAGCCTGCTGGCTTGTGTTTTTGGAGATGGATAGTGATTTGTTGGAGCTGAGCTTTGGGGCTTCTTCATTGTTGCTGGAAGGGGTGAGGAGAGGGACAGCAATCCTAAACGGGGATCCTGCTGCAGAGGCATCAGACAAGGTCAGCCTGTGAAGAAGGGGGCGTGGTGGAGGGGAAGGGATAAGTGGGTAAGAAAATCCTAGCTTGCAAAACCTAAAACTTCTCTCCCCCATGTGCGACTCTTGTTGGGAAGGGACAGAGTGGTTCCGTGGAGAGCATCTGCTCTGAAAGTCCCAGGTTCAGTCTGCAGGCGCGGCTGGGAATGTCCTGGAGAGCTGCTGCTAGTGAGAGTCCTGTACTCAGTACTGAGTCTGATGGACTGACTCAGTGTAAGGCGTCATTAGGAGTATCTGTAGCTCAGTGGTAGAGTGCAGAAGTCAACGTTTGGCTTTTCCTATTAAAGAGTCTGATTGGCAGGCTGGGGAAAACCTCTGCTGCCAGTCAGAGTAGGGGGCAATGCGGGATTAGATGGAACAAAACTCAGTGGTAGAGCATTTGCTTTGCATGCGGAAGGTCTCAAGTTAAATCTCCAGAAGTTGTAAGATCCTCTGCATTGGAGAGCTGTCAGTCAGAGTAGACTAAGCTCCATCAGCACCCTCCAGATGTTTTGAACTACAGCTCCCATCTTCCTTGACCATTGGCCATGCTGGACAGATTTGATGGGAGTTGTAGTCTGGCAACATCTGGATATCACCAGGTTGAAGATGTCTGCAATAGACCATAGTGGGCAGGCTGGATAGATCATGTGTTAGGTTGAAGCTGGGACCTTCTGCATGCAAAGCAGATGCTCTACTGCTAAACTATGGCCCTTCTGCTAAACATAAAGTAAGATTCCAGTCCTCATGGTCCTGAATAAAGGGCTGAATTAGGAACTTAGGAAGCTGCATTATACCGAGTCAGACCATTGGCCTGTTGAGTTCAGTATTATCTGCATGGACAGAAACACTCCAGGGCTTCAGAGAGGAGTCTTTACCCATCCCTACCTAGAGATGCTGGGATTGAATCTGGGACTTTCTGCATGCAAAGCAGGTGCTCTGCTACTGAGTGATAGCCCTTCTGTTTTGAGGGAGTGCACCTGGGAAAGACCTCTGTGTGAGACAGAGAGCACCTCTAGTTAAAGAGATCAGGTCACAGGAAAAACGTCTATCCGAGATCTTGGAGAGCAGCTGATAGTCAGAGCAGACAATGCTTGGCTTGATGCATGAGTCGTCTGACCTGGTGTAAGGCAGCTTCCAGTGGACTGTGTCCAATGTCAGAGTGGATCCATTGAAATTAGAGGACATGGCTAACTGGGGTACTTTGATTTGAATGGATCTACTCTGAGCAGGACTGACATTGGATACAACATCACGTCCACATGCGCTAGTGACATCAGCATAAGCTTCTCTTTCTTTTTATGATTGGATTTCATTTTATTTTATTCATTTTACATCTTTTATTATTCTTCCAGTTCTCCAGTAACACAAATATAATACATTAGAAATGAACAAACCATAAAATCAACGTATCTATAACATCAGTATCTAATTTTGACATACCAAACCAGGATCTTCACCTTCTGGTGTCTTGGTTCCTGTGCCACCAATGCTCTGGTGCCCTGTCGAACCAGGCTGATTAAACTCTGTGAGCCAAGGCTGCACTTGGGCTTTTAGTACTGGCCTGAAAACTGTTAGCTGACCCCACAAGCCAATCAGGGTTCACCAAGCACTATCCTATATACTAGCGGGTGGTGGGGAATCTTCTTTTTTTAAATGCCCATTTGACACATTAAGTGAGCCTGTCTGTGACCGACTAACTCTACATTAAGGTACCCGTGTGTGTGTGTGTGTTAGTTGAAAGGAAAATAAAAATACATGCACGCTGCAACATTTCCGTTTGCCCAGGCTTGGCTTCAGCATGTCTGGAAGCCTTGATAATTACTTGCCCAGCCTTTTTGCCCAGGCCTAGCTGCCGCCTTCTTTTTTCAGGAGATGGGCGTCAGCTTTTTGCAGGGGAAACACCTGCCCGGCTCTTGAGCCGGCTCTGGCAGCTGTCAAGAGAGGGGGGCAGGGAGGGGATTGAACTGGAAAAGGCATCTTAAGATTTAGCAGGGAAGGGGGCAGGGAGGGGGAACAGGTGGATGGCTGGCATTAGAGAAAACACACACACACACACAGACCATTGGCCCCTCTAGCTCAGTAATGTCCACACTGACTGACAGCGGCTCTCCAGGGATCTTCCCCAGCCCTATCTGGAGCTGCTGGGGACTGAGCCTGGGACCTTCCACATGCAAGGCAGATGCTCTGCCACTGATCTACGGCTCTTCCCCATCTTCAGAACCAGAGCTTGGAAAAGTTACTTTTTTGAACTGCAACTCCCATCAGCCCAATCCAGTGGCCATGCTGGCTGGGGCTGATGGGAGTTGTAGTTCAAAAAAACTAACTTTTCCAAGCTCTGTTCAAAACTATGTGGGCAGGTCCTCTTTGGGTGGCTGTGGTGCACCTGCATGGGGGAGGGGGACAAAGTATCAGGGAGGGATATAGGATCCACCCATTTGTGGAGAATGCTACATATATTTACATCTATTCCTCTTGATAAAGAAATAGGATCCTGAAGTTTCAAGGGGAGTCTCCTTCTGAATACAAAAGAGCCAGTGTGGTGCAGTGGTCAGAGTGTCAGGCTAGACGCTGGGAGACCGGGGGTCAATCCTCACTCAGCGTGAAGGCCACTGGATGGCCTCGGGCCGGTCACTATCTCTCAGCTTAGCCTACCTCACAGAAGAGGATAAAATGAGGGAAGAAGAACTATGCCATCTTGAGCTCCTTGGAGGAAAGGCAAGAGTGAAATGTAATAAAGTCACACTGTGTGCGTGTAGTTTTCTATGCAGAGGGAGTGTGTTTTGTTAGAAAATGCACTAAATTGTGTGTGTTTGTGTGTGTGTACCACAAACCTGTAATCTGTAGTCTTTCAGGCCAGCCATAGGTTGACCACCTCAGTGAAAACTAAGCCTTGATAAATGTGGAACAGGAACAGCAGCAAAGAGTTTATTTTTATTAAAAACCACAACAAGACCCTTGGGAGTGGAGTTCTATCTTAAGCCCCTCTCTTCATGATGTCATAAACATTCATTGGTTTCTGAAATTATATCGCTTATGAACATTTGCCCATCTTTCATCATTTTGTTGAGTCGACTCTTTGGAAAGTTTGTTCCAGTTGTGCAGGAGGGTGTCTAGACAGATGGCTAAGAATATCCGAAGGAGCCATATGGCCCATCTTGTCCAACATCCTGTTCTTGCAATGGCCAATCAGATGCCTTAATGCAGATGGCCTCCCAGCCTCTGTTTAAATTTCAATCATAAGAGTTCACGGGTTCCTTGTAGGTCATCTAGCCAACCCCTTGCTTTATGCAGGATATCCAGAGCTGGAGGATCACCAGCAGATGTTTATTTATTCCATATATTTATATGCTGCCTAATGCCAAGACAGTCTGTAATGGTTTACAAAAATAACAGATACAGTAGATACAGATACAACAAACTATGTAATATGAAAATTAAAATACCAAATTAAACAATAGGTTCCCCCCACTCCCAAAAAAACATAGCAGCATGTTTTGAAAACAACTTTAAGAGTCTGGGAACTGTTACCACTGCGCCCTCCTTCTTGCCAAGGCACATCCTGACACTAACCTATCACAGCAGAGTGAAATTTCTGGTCAAGGTAGGCACAACACAGGAAATACATGAAACATCTCCCAACAGTTTGTGTCTTTATTTTAATGTGGCTCTGGGAGACCCTGAATTTGATACAACCATCTTGGAATTTCACTGGTGGTGAAGGAGAGGATGTGCTTGGCCCTTTCCGTGACTGCTGTTTTCAGGGTCAAAACTACACCCCAGCAGCTTTTCTCCTTGGAGCAAAGGAAATGGAAAGTCTGCTCCTTTTCTCTATGGAAGGGAAAGTCACTTGGGGAACAGCAGGGGAAATGGGATGAAGATAGAATAATTTTTATTGAAAAAGTAATAATTTCCCACCTGGGCTATACGCCTGCACTTGCAGTTGCTCTGATCAAATTTGGAACCAGCCATGGATGTATTAATGCAAAAGCAGGAACTGTTGGGAGATGCACCACCTGTCTCCTGCATCGCATCTAGCTTAGTCCTTGAATGAGCTCTTGTAGACGTGCTGATCGCTCGAACCTCCAGTTGCATGGCTGTGAGTGGGTTGAAGTGTGCAGGTGGAGGATAAACCACGGGTAGGGAACCTCCAGCCTATGGGCCTAATTAGGCCTACCAGGCTTCCCCATTTGGCCTGCAAGACCATTCTGGTCAAGCCACACCCACCTGTTCCTACATGTGGTGCCATATATGAAATCAAGCATGGGGCAGGAAAGACATGGAAGGACCAAAAAGAGGGTTTGCAGGCAGCACTGATCAGCTTTGGAAGTGCCAAGAATCAGCTGATAACCACTTGTCAAGCTTGGTACACGGGGTGGTTGTGGGGAAAATAAGGATCTGGCCTGCTGCCTGTGTCTGATTCCCCACCCCTGGGATGGAAAGTTAACATCTCTCATAAAGCAGGCCTTCCAGATGTCATTGGACTTCAACTCCCATCAGCCCCAGCCAGCATGCCTAGCGGTCAGGGATGATGGGAACTGTGGTACAGCAACATCTGGAAGGTCGCAGGTTCCCCATCCCTGCTGCAAGGAGTAGTATCCCCTACTGCATGGAAGAATGTTTCTGTTTAGAAGAGGCATTCCCTCCAGAGAATGGGGGATGCTTCTTCTTAGGAGGGGGAAATCTCCAGACGTTCTTGGACTCCAACTCCCATCACGCCCAGCCAGCATGGCCAATGGTCAGGGATGAAGGGAGCTGATATGAGATAAAAATAACTTAAACACCATTGTAATAATTTGCCCCTGCTAGCTACAGGTTTGATAATTGGAAGCCATATTTGTCTTTTCCATGAAAATGGGATGAGGGTTTTTGTTTTGCCAGAGTTTCTCCCAAGCATTTCCCCCCCTTTCCTCTGAAGTTTTGGCTCTCATTCCTGTTTCAGTCTCATCTGGTACTGGCTGCCTACAACAGCAGCAACAAGGAAATGCCAGTTGGAATCTGTTCGGCATCCCCCTTTCTTACTGCCTGTTTTATTTCTGCAGAACTCAAGTCATGTTGAAACTTCCCTGAAGTGTGTTTTGTTGGCTAGAAGAGAATTTGGGAAGCAGCCCGCTTGGCAGCCTCCTTCAAATTGGGGCCTTCCCAATGTCTTGCACTACAACTCCCATCAACATCCAGCTGCCATAGCCAATGGTTGGGGATGATGGGAACTGTAGTCCCATGATATCTGGAGGGAGCTATGTTGGCTACCCCTAAGTAGACAATGCTAGACTAGACAGACCAGTGGTGTAAGGCAGCTTCCATTTGCTCACCTGATGCATCAGTGTTGCTGAAGATAAACTGATCTGGACCGGATTAGTCCTTTGGGTGGGGAGTGGATGGAGGCTCCTGGAAGAGAGGTCTGCAGCTTTTGGAAAGGGTGAACAAAGGGAGGGTATCCCAGAACAACCCACACAGGCTGCATCCATATCATACATTTAAAGTATACCACTTTAAACAGTCACGGCTTCCCCCAAAGAATCTTGGGAAGTGCAGTTTGTGAAGGGTGCTAAGAGTTGTTAGGAGACTCCCTATTCCCCTCACAGATTTACAATTCCCTCAGTGGTTCTCAGAGGGCTGTAAAACTGTAGATCTGTGAGGGGAAATAGGGGTCTCCTAGTACAATCAGCTCATTTCTACACACATTCACACATCCCTCTCTGTCCTCCCTCCATGCAAGCAAGAGGCATGATCAGAGCTGAATAGGGTTGCCAGGTTCATGGCCTGAAACTGATCCTGTATCTTTAGGAGAAGAGAGAGTCAGCCAAGTGCAGGTGTTCTTGCAACACTATAATGGGAAAAAACACAAGGTGGAATTCTCCCCTCCCCCTGCACAACTTTTAAAGATATAGAAGACCTGTTGGAGGCTGGGCCTGGCAGCCAAGAGGTCTTCTGTATCTTTAAAAGTTGTGCAGGGGGAAGGGAGAATTCCACCTTGTGGTTTTTCTCATTACACTGTTGCAAGAACACCTGCACTTGGCTGACTTTCTCTTCTCCTAAAGATACAGGATCAGTCTCAGGCCCTGAACTTGGCAATCCTACCTGATAGTGGGAGAATCCAGTCCACCAATGGCTGATTTCTGACCATTTATGTTACAGGTTTCACTTGTTAACCTTTTTTCCCTTGTCTGTAGCTGGTGGCCTATTGTTGCAAATGTCTGTTTTTATATATTTTGAAACTGAAGTAATTTTTATTTTTCTCTTTTTTAGGGGATTCCCTTGTCTCTGGACCATTTTCTATCTTACCTGTTTCCTAGGATTCACACAGGGAAGTCCTGAAGGTAAATTTCACTTGTGAGGGTCCTTCCCCCACCCCTGCCATGTCCCCTGTCCTTGGTAGGGGATGGAGAGTGAGCATTGGGGAGGGAAAGCTTAGTCTGGTCTCTTTACCACTGATTTATAAAACAAATTGTTGGTTGCCTTTCTGCTGGAAGCACTCAAGGGAAATACAAAACTGTAAAGGAGAGGTAAACACAATGTGACCCTCCAGATGTCTTGCACTACAACTCCCATCAGTTCCCAGCCACCGTAGCCAATGGCCAGGGATGATGGCAGCTGTAGTTCAACAAATACCCGGAAGGCCACAGGTTAGCCGTCCTTGCCTAATTATTTAATACAGGAGCCACCAACCTTTCTAGGCCCCTGGGCACATTTGGATTTTTGAGCACATGCCATGGACTCCATCCCCTCCTCCAGATCAACCCTCCCCGCTGAGAGACGGAAAGAGAGAAAGAACAACCAGAAAAGCTTTGATTGCTATAAATGTCAGATCCCATAGAATTCACCTACGAATTTTTAATTTTTTTTTTTAAAATTGTGTTTTTAAATTGTTTTTTTGTATTTTAAAAGTTGTATGTTTGTTTTTAATGTTTTTAAAGAGAGCTTTGGCTATGGGGCGGTATATCATTGTAATAAATAAATAAATAAGCGTTGAAAAACATGCAGCTGAAAGAGGAAGCGGGAAACAGCACCGCTCTTCCAACTTCATCCTTCGGCTCTATGTACTTTTCAAGGGAGAAAAAAGGCGGCCACTCTTATCCCCTCATGACGAAGGGGGCAGTGAGTAAGGGAGGAGCTCAGACGCTTCTTGGGTACCAGGTGAAGACCTCAGGGGTCCCTTGGTGCTCGTGGGCACCATTTTGGCAGCCCCTGATCTAATGGAATGTCTAATCTCATAATGGATCTTGTTGTGCTGCTATTTACCACGGAATAGCTGCTACTCAAAAGCACTGCTTGTGCCTTACTCATGTGTAGAAGAATATGTGTGTAGAGAATGGAGCATGGCCACCCTTTTAGCTTTGCCCTGATATCATATGTCAGTTTCTCCCACACCCATTTATTGCACACGAAGAAAATCCAGGATGCGAGTTCCTGTTTGTGAGTAGCGGCTCCGCGTTATCAGGGCGCTTGCACGATCAGGTGTCCCAGTAACATGGACCTCCTGCTCATGTGTTGATCTTCTTTCCCGCATAACTGCAGTCAACACGCCAGCACCTGTGTGTAAAGATGTGACATCAGGGGCAGGACTTGAAGTGCCGCCATGCTCCTTTCTCACGTGACTCATAGAATCGTAGGACAGTAGAGTTGGAAGAGGCCTACAAGGTCACTGAGTCCAGCCCCCTGGACTTGGGCAAAAGAAAATGTGTATCATCGCTATACATGGTTGTGGGTGAAGTGGCCGTTTGTGCATGGCCAAAACAGAGGAGATGCTTCACCCCAAAAGAGGGTGAACGAGAGCACACATTTGCATACAATTTGTATATGCTAATTATTTTATTATTATATTTATTTATTTCCTGCTCTTCACCAGCAGGTCCAGGGGTGGATTACAACCATTTGAAATTCAATATTAAAAGTAGTTAAAACAAATTACAGTCACTGGAATAGGGTGGGTCCTGAAAACACATATCTCAGGTATCATAATGTGTATGGGTTGCACTCAGTGTTAGTTCTATTGAGAGTAGACTTGTTGAAATTAATATACATGACCAACTTAGGTTCATTAATTTCTGTGGGCTTACTCTGAGTAGAACTTAATTGAATACAACCATATCACACATTCTCTATAGATGTGTGTGTATGCGAATCTCTTTATGGGTAAACTGGAACAGGAGATCCTCAAAAAGGCCATCAACAAACCACTTACATGGTGGCGATACATTGACGACGTCTTTATGGTCTGGACGAATGGTAAAGAGAGTTTAGAACAATTTTAAAATTACATCGACTCTATCCATCCATCTATTAAGTTTACATTTAATAGTACAAATGACAATCTGCACATCCCTTTTCTGGATGTCCTTCTCACCATTGAAAACAACAAGATAGCCACTGATCTCTACAGCAAACCCACTGATGTCCACAGCTATTTAAATTGGAAATCCTGCCATCCTAGGCATATAAAGAAGAACATGGTGTATAGCTTAGCTCTAAGAATCAAACTTATTTGCAACACTGAAGATAAATACCAGAGAAGGATCAGTGAACTTAAAGAACACCTTCTTCTGAGAGGATATCCTCCACATATTATTGATTGCAACATCCACCAAGCCTCCATTTTGTCCAGATAAAACCTCCTCCATCATACTGAGGTGTCAAAGAGCAGAGAGCAACGGATTCCATTTGTGGTAGATTTCCATCCAGCATCTCCTAACTACCACCAAGCAATCAGGGATAGCTACCCATTGCTGGCAAACTCTGAACATCTTGCTAGAACCGTCAGCAGGCCTCCTGTTGTAGCATTTCGCCAGCCTCCTAATTAGCACAGACTATTGGTGAGAGCAGTGCTTAAGCCACCTGTCACCAATCCAGGGTCTCATCCTTGTCACTCCAAATGCTGTATCACCTGTGTGTACCTCAGGGAGACAGCCACTTTCACAAGCACTAGGTCAGGCAGGACCTATTACATCAAACAGAACATCACCTGCAGGTCCTGCAATATAACTTATGTCATTGAATGCAAAAGAGCAGGATGTCATATCCAATACGTAGGAAAAACCACAACTGACCTACGCATGCGCTTCAGGAACCACAAGTCGGCAATCTTGACAAAAAAAGTGGAGCAACCAGTTGCAAAACATTTCAACATTGAGGACCACAGCCTGTTGGACTTTTCTATAACAGCTCTAGAGATGCCAACAGATCCAGCAGCATTGACCAAAAGGGAGAACTCTTGGATATACTCTCTGGACGCATTGGCACCACATGGCCTGAACCTGGAGGACAGTACCAGCATCACTTAGCTTCTGCAAATGAAGCCCCTCTGAGCATTCCATCCTCAAAGCTCTATAACTGCCACCTTGGTACTATAACAGCATTTGTATGTTAGCAGTTGATGAAGGCAGAAGCTGAAACATTTTGTTAGTAAAATAAAAACCTCTGTTTTGTTATCAAACTTACGTGCATATATTTTGAGGTGATTAAGGGATCCAGAGCAAGCTTGGGTGTGGTTTTGTTTGTTGCTTTCAAAACTGTATATATGTGTGTATGTGTGTGTGTATGGATAGACAGACAGACAGACAGATAGATATGGTTGAGCCGGTGAAGGACCGGGCGGGGAGTTGGACTCAGAAGGTCCCCCAGCTCTGGACTCTGACAGCTCAACCCCAGCAGCTCCAGATATCCCTGTGGAGAGTCAACCTGACCAGCCAGTTGTTTCCCAGCCAGACTTTCTCCTCTCCCTGTGCCCACGTCACCCACAGGCAGCCCTCCTCCCTCTAGGGTGAAGGTGCAATGATGATGGGGGCTCCGCCTTTGCCTTGCGCCAGGAGGGAAATGCAGCAGGAAATTCAATAGACATAATTGAGATGGAGTCTTTGTCTGCACGTGTGTTCCCAACAGTGACAGTTAGCACAATCAAGTAAGGTGCCCACCCAGCCTTAATTAAGCCGAGAGAGGGGAGCAAGTAGGTGCTGAGTCAATGTCTTAATGCAGCGAAGTTGTGTCTAGGTAGACCAAGAGAAATGCTGAATTCTGAGTAAGCCATAGAGTCATGAAGTGCACTGAATTGAAACTTTCTTTTACTACAATAAAAGAAAAAAAATTCAGCCATGTCTGAGTTCTTCGAGTTCAGGCAGGACAGTTGACTCAGCCACCACCTCCTCCACCCGGCGACCCCATGACTGACATGGAAGCGAGCAGCGGGCCAGGAGCGGACTATCAAAGAGCCTTTGAGACTGTGCTAGATGATGTCCAGAAACACTGAGCTGAGACCCAGACCCTCTGAACGGAGAATCAGACCTTGCATCTGCACGTGACTCAGCTTGGGAATCAAGTGTCAGCCTTGAAGCAGAGGGATACCCCAGCCCTGCCAGTGTCTGCACCCCGTGTCAAGATGCCCGTGGGTTTGCCCCTGCGTTACAGTGGGAAGAAAGAGCAGCTTGCCACATTCGTTGTTCAGTGTGAGCTTTACATCTGCGTGTGGCAGTTGGATTTCCCCAATGACTCCTTGAAAGTGGCCTTTGTCATCAGCCTCCTGGAAGAGGAGGCTGCCCAGTGGGCAACACCTCTGTTGCTTTGGAATGACCCCATGCTAGCCCAGTATGATAACTTTGTTGAGGCCATGGTGGAAATCGTTCGGGACTCCCAACGGAAGGCCACTGTGGCCCGCCAACTGGGAACCCTGCGTCAGGGCAAGAACTCTGTCAGGACTTATACCAACACTTTTTGCATCCTGGCCCAAGAGATGGACTGGAATGAGTCCACTTTGATGTACCAATATACCATATTGTACCATAACAGCCTCAGCAGCAAGTTCTTCTATGAATTGGCACAAACTCTGCTACCAGACACATTATCAGAGCTCGTCCAGCTGTGCCTGCAGATAGACAGCAGACTGGAAGGTCGTCATCTAGAACACAAGGCTGAGGTGGCCCTCGCCTTGCCTCACACTCCACTCCCTTGCACGTGCTTCTCACCCAGCATGGGAACCTCCACCCAGTCAGGGGTGGAATCTATGCAGATAGGGAGAGTGTAGCTGCACTGACAGAGGCAGAGAAAGAGAAGCATTGCAGAGAGGGGTTGTGTCTCTATTGTGGGAAGGCAGGACACCTCGCAATGGTAAGTCAGGGACCCCAAGTTGGCTCTATCCTGCCAAAGTCCGCTTTATACCTGCCAATCCATCTAGGCTTGTCCTCAGTCCAAAGCGTCCAAGTGTTTGCCATGGTTGATTCAGGGGCATCCAGTAACTTTATGGACTTGGACTTTTCTGAATGACACGGCATCCCAGTCACCATGTTCGAGACTCCCATGTCCATGGAAACCATAGACAGACAGTCCCTGATGTCAGGAGCAGTCACCCAGGCAACTGCAGGTTGTGGGTCGAGCTACCTGGGCATGTAGAGTGACTGTCCTTCTACCTGGCTGCCCTGTGCAATTCCTGGTGATTCTGGGGATGATCTGGTTGATGCAACATGTTCCTACAATCTCTTGAGGGGAATCAACTATGATGTTGCAGTCTGACTATTGCAAACGGCACTGCCAGCCTACTGAGGCAGCAGTGACAGCATCAGTGGCTGTCCTGCCCTCACCCAAAGGGGCTCCCCTGCCTGCAAATTACCAAGATTATCAGGATGTCTTTGAGAAGAAGGAGGCTGACCAGTTGCCACCCCACAAGTCCTACGACTGTGCCATAGACTTGCTCCCTGGGGCCCAAGTTCCCTCTGGGTGCATATATTCATTGTCCAAGCCAGAGTTGGCTGCTTTAAGAGACTTCCTGGATGCAAGGGTTCATTCAACTCTCAAAGTCTCCTGCTGGGGCTCCTTTACTATTTGTAAAAAAAAAAAACTGGGGAATTTCATCCTTGTCATGACTACTGGGAGCTGAAGAAAATCACTTTCCCCAACAGCTATCCCCTCCCCCTTATCAACGAGATGCTAGAGTGGCTATGCATGACAAAGATCTACACTAAGCTGGGCCTTCGCGGAGCCTCTAACCTGGTCCGGATCTGGGAAGGGGATGAGTGGAAAATAGCTTTTAAGATGGGGTATGGTCATTTTGAGTACCAGGTCATGCCTTTCAGACTATCACATGCTCCAGCGGTCTTCTAGCATTTTATGAACGACATCTTTTGGGAGTACCTAGATCGCTTCATGATTGTTTATCTGGATGACATCCTCATTTACTTGGACTCTCCAGTGCAGCAGGAGATGCACGTGAGAGCTATGTTGCAGTGGCTAAGGGAGCATCACCTGTATGCTAAGCTGGAGAAGTGTGGGTTTGACCTAACTACTTTGGACTTCCTAGGTTATTGTATCAGCCGGCAGAGGTGGAGATGGACCCAGGAAAGGTGTGCTGCATCCTCTCCTGGCACCTCCCCCAGACTATAAAGGACTTGCAGCGGTTCCTTGGGTTTGCCAACTACTATAGATGGTTCATTGCAGCTTTCTCTAACTTGACAGCCCCCCTGACGGACTGCTTCAAGGGCCCTGGGCTGTTTCAGTGGTCCAAGGCAGCCCAGCTAGCCTTCGAGTGCCTGAAAGAGTTATTCTCCCCAGAACCAATATTGCAGCATGCCAATGCCCACGACCTTTCGTGGTGAAATCAGATGCCTCAGACATGGGCATCAGAGCAGTGTTGTTACAACCCACTGAAAAAGGGGATGGACTGCTGCCCTGTGCCTATTTTGCCTGAAAACTGACTAGCTTGGAGAAGGAGCTATAGCCATTCGAGACCCGTTCGAGACCTGCTGAAACCACTTGGAAGGAGCCCGCCACGAGGTGGAAGTTGCACTGACCATCAGAACCTTGAGAACCTACAAACGGCGTGTAAGCTGAACCAACGGAAAATGCACTGGGCCCACTTCTTTGCCAGGTTTCATTTCCACATCAATTACGTCCCCCAGGCTCAAGACCGCAGGGCAGGGCCGATGCCCTTTCATGCGAGTCTGAGTACAGTGAAACCCCACCTGAGCTCCCACTACACCACATCAGACCCCTAGACAAGCTGGTGGTGGTGGCCTGTCCTGATCTGGGGATCGAGGAGCTGCACGCTGCTCAGGAGCAAGACCCTTTCACTCAGAAGCGGATGTGTGAGCTATAGCAGGCCCCTCAGGACTGCACTCTGGGCTTCTCCAAGAGGGAGGTTGCTCTACCATTATGAAGCCCTGTACATGCCCTCCGGGGAGATTGGAGCCAAAGTCCTACAGCAATGCCACGGTGCCATGACCATGGGGCATTTTGGGATATTCAAAACACTGCAGGCCATCACATGCCATTTTTGGTACTCAAGAATAAAGCATGATGTCGAGAGATACGTTCAATCCTGTCCCACTTGCATAAGAGCCAAGCACGTCCCTGGGTGACTGGCCGAGCTGCTGGAGCCACTCCCCATGCTGAAGGAACTCTGGCAGATGGTAACCCTGGACTTTATCACGGATCTACCTGCCTCTTGGAAAAACTACTGTTCTGGTGGTCGTGGACACCTTCAACAAGATGGCCCATTTCATTCTATGTGCTGGTGTACCAACAGTCCAAGAGAGTGCACAGTTGTTTATTCAACACATTTTCTGGTTTCGCGGTCTCCCAACCAGTCCGGTCTCAGATTATAGCCCCTAGTTCACGGCCCGGTTCTGGCGCATCCTGTTGCAGTTGCTACAGATTGAATTACAACTGCCTTTATCACACCACCCCCAGACGTATGGGCAAACAGAGAAAGTGAACGCCACCCATGAGCAGTATCTCCACTGTTAATGTCAATTATCATCAGGATAATTGGGTGCCTTTATTGCCCCTGGCTGAGTTTGCCTATAATAATTCTGTGCATGCCTCTACCCAGCAGACTCCCTTTTTTGCCACGTTTGGCTACCACCCTCGCACTTTCCCCACTCCTAACTCCACCTTGGCAGTACTTGCAGTGGCAGAGTTTGTGCAAGAGTTGCAGGTGATGCAGCAGCTGTTGCAAGAGCAATTGGCAAGGGCTAAAGCCACCTGTAAGAGAGTTGCCAACCAGCACCATCAGCCTGGCCCCGAGATACAGGTGGGAGACAGAGTATGGCTATCTACACGTTATTTGCCAATGAATGCACCTTGTCACAAAGTAGAGGCTAGGAGGGTAGGGCCGTCTGAAGCAGAGGCACAGATTAACCCTGTCGCATTCCATCTGTGCTTGCCCACCTCCATGAAGATTCACCCAGTGTTTGACCATTTGTTGCTAACACCAGAAGAGCCACCGAATCCCTACTGGGCACCCAATGCCACCAGTAATGGTCGACGGGCAAGAGGAATATATGGTGGAGCAGATCCTCAGCTCCTGTTGGCTTTGGGGAAAGTTGCAGTATTTGATCCACTGGAGGAGTTTTAGACCAGAGGAAAGATCTTGGGAGGTGGCGTCAGACGTCCATGTGCCTGAGGTGGAGAGAGAGTTCCATGAAGGATACACTGGCAAATCCAAGCCTCCGTGGTGGGGGGAGAGTTGGCACTGAGGGTTGGATGATGTTGTGAGCCCTGCTGGGAGGGGATGGACAGATGAGAACGAAGCGAAGGAGGAGGACCTAGATTGCGATGTTCAAAGCCGCCAAAGGGCCGAGTGAGGAGTGGGACCCAGAAGGCACCCCAGCTCTGGACGTGGACAGTTCAACCCCGGCAAGCCCAGATACCCCTGTGGAGAGTCAACCTGACCAGCCGGTTGTTTCCCAGGCTTACGCTTCTGTTCTCCCTGCACCCGCATCACCAGCAGACAGCCCCCCTCCCTCAGAGGGAGAAGGCAGGACGGTGACGGAGCTTCTGCCTTGCGCCAGGAGGCAAATGTGGTGGGAGATTCAAGAGACACAGTTGAGGCGGCGTCTTTGCTTGTGATAGTTGGCACACGAAAGTAGGGTGCCCACCCAGCCTTACTTAAGCTGAGGCAGGGAAGTAGTTGCTGAGTGAACGACTTAATGCCGTAAAGTAGTGCCCAGTTAGTCCTAGAGAGATGCTGAGGTCATGAAGCACACTGAATTGAAACTGTCTCTTATTAGAATATAAGAAAAAAACACAGCCGTGTCTGAGTCTGAGTTCTTCAAGTTCGGGCAGGACAAGACTAAGGAGGAGGAAGTGGACAGGCAGGGCTGCCTCCTGGACTGGATGTAAGGTGGGGGGCTGGGTGAGGACGGACCAAGGTTCGTCAGGCCATGCCCCACTTGCCCAAAAAGACCAGCCTCCACTGCCTCAAGGAGATCTCCACACTCCCAATGACCATTGGTTCTGAGTACCCTGCCCCAGGCCTGGAAGGTCGTCCCCGCCACTAGCTGCCTGGATTCCTGGCTGGCTTTCAGACAGTCCCCCTCATCTCTCCGAAGGGCCACAAGGGCAGAGGAGCCCCAGAGGCAGATAGGAGCTTCAGAGCCACCACCAAAGTGCCCAGCTAGCTGCATGTGAGGCTACTCAAGAGGACGGGGAAGCGCATGGAAGGACCCAGATCAGGGCCTGATGGAGAGCCAGGAAGGGGTGGACCCTCCACCTATTTAAGATCCAGCCTGAGGTGTTTCATGGTTAAGCAACAGTTCCCTTTTAAGCTGTTCTTTCTCCACGTTTCTCCACATTTCTGCAGAGATTTGTCATTTTAAAAAAATTAATGAAAATTCTCCAGCATTTTAGAGCCAACATCTACTAATGAACACATTTTTGCAGGCAGTTTCGACTAATATACACATTTTTGCAAGGATGGCATGGCTTGTTCTACGAGAACATGCTCCACTGTGCCATGTTGTTCTGTGTGCTTGCTAGTCTTCCCTTATTGTTGATGACGATGCCATTGAGAGCTTTCCACTTGGCTGACAGCCCAGCGATGTCATAACGGGTTTCATCTGTTGTTGGCAGTTCCCTGGTGCCAGAGAATAGTTGACCTTCTGGATGGCAGTGAAGCCATTTGTGGGCCTAGGTTGTTGTTGTTAAGAACATAAGAACATAAGAAGAGCCTGCTGGATCAGGCCAGTGGCCCATTTAGTCCAGCATCCTGTTCTCACAGTGGCCAACCAGGTGCCTGGGGGAAGCCCGCAAGCAGGACCCGAGTGCAAGAACACTCTCCCCTCCTGAGGCTTCCAGCAACTGGTTTTCAGAAGCATGCTGCCTCTGACTAGGGGGGCAGAGCACAGCCATCACGGCTAGTAGCCATTGATAGCCCTGTCCTCCATGAATTTGTCTAATCTTCTTTTAAAGCCATCCAAGCTGGTGGCCATTACTGCATCTTGTGGGAGCAAATTCCATAGTTTAACTATGCGCTGAGTAAAGAAGTACTTCCTTTTGTCTGTCCTGAATCTTCCAACATTCAGCTTCTTTGAATGTCCACGAGTTCTAGTATTATGAGAGCGGGAGAAGAACTTTTCTCTATCCACTTTCTCAATGCCATGCATAATTTTATACACTTCTATCATGTCTCCTCTGACCCGCCTTTTCTCTAAACTAAAAAGCCCCAAATGCTGCAACCTTTCCTCGTAAGGGAGTCGCTCCATCCCCTTGATCATTCTGGTTGCCCTCTTCTGAACCTTTTCCAACTCTATAATATCCTTTTTGAGATGAGGCGACCAGAACTGTACACAGTATTCCAAATGCTGCCTCACTATAGATTTATACAACGGCATTATGATATCGGCTGTTTTATTTTCAATACCTTTCCTAATTATCCCTAGCATGGAATTTGCTGTTGTTGTTTTTTAAAAAAACACCCCTCCCCCAACCACACTACACTGACACAATTAACTTCGGTTGGCTTATGTATTTTCCCGGGGTAGGGAAACTGCAAAGATTTTGCAAGGCATGGGGTTTAGGCTGGGGGTCCCACCCACAGAACCAGTCAGGTGCAAGATTGGCAGCCAGGTGGACCACTTGTGAGATAATGACAGAGGCTACAGAGATGAGAGAGATCAAAGTTGATTGACCAGTGAGGACACATAGTGAGCTTCATGGCCGAGGGTAGAAGGGACTTCTCCAATAAAATAAAACCCAGATTTGCATAAAATTTGCACATGCGGATCTATACGCATAGATGCAAATTTAGAAATAATTGTTATCATTTAAACAGAAATACAGAACAGATCTGATGATCTTCCTGTGCAAGGAGAGTTTTAAGCCTCTTGATAGGTTGCTCGAGCCTCTGAAACAGGCCTGCTGATTTGAGTCTCCCCCCTTCTCCTCCTCAGGGCTGGCTCCAGCTTTAAGAGGGCCCTTGGTAGACAGTCTTGCAGTGGGCCATCTGTTACACCAGTGGGCCCTGGTGGGATTATCTAGTACTGGTAGGCAGCAGCGCTGGGATTTGATCTGGGTGCCTGGGTCTGAGCTGCTTTTTTATTTCCCATAACACCCCTGCCATAGTGTTGCTCTGGTGCATTGTGGGAAATATAAGTGGTGGCTGAGAGACACAGGTGCCTGGTGTGGTGGGGGTATCTAGGTAAGCATTGCCACAATGGTGGACCTTGCCTGGGTAATGGAGCCTTAGTAGTTACCCAAGGGTGCTCTAGACTGATGCTGGACTTCCCTGACTATTTCTGGCAACTTGGAGAACTAACACTGATTTATTAATTTTAGTTTTGTCCGTCCTCCAAGTAGTCGGGATAGCCTACACCTCCCCCCCGAATATTTTCCTCACAACATCCCTGTGAAGTAAATTAGGGTGAGAGAAAGAGTGTTTCCCAACAGGAGCGTACTGTGAGGTTGTCCTTATGCATGCAAATTTTTTGCAGCAGCCACTCAACATCGTTATCTTGAAAATGCCAGCCCATATTGTTTCTCAATTTACCTTTTCTGGGGGAGAATCAAATAAGTTTTTTTTTTAAAAAACCCTGTTGCTGTTGACCTGTTTGTGATATCTCAGTGGGTTGCTGACAATATTAAGCCCTGTCTAGATGCACCCAAAGTGTGTTGCCCAAGCGAGCATTGTGGTTTGAAGCCAGGTTTCAACCCCAAGCCTTGCTCCGCCTAGGATGACATTCTAATCAAGGGGGTTGCCAAAGGTTTTGGGTCTGTGAGCAGATTTGCCATCCAGAGAATACGCATATGCCACAACCAAGCATAACACTGCGAACTATTTTGGGGTGGGGAGCCTCAGGCCCAGGGGCCAAATGCGGCCCCCCCAGGCTTCTTTTTTTGGCCCTTGGGAATCTCCCCAGGCTATACCCCCTCTCAGCCTTGCTTCACATCAGCCTTGAATGTTTTTGCCTGACTAGAATGTATCCTTGGACTCTGATAATGCTTCTTGGTTGCCTGGATGGAGAACAGGGAGGAGTGTATGTGAGTGTGTGAAGAAACTACCCTACTGTAGAAAGGTAAAATTTATATGAATTGCTCCGCCCACTTGTGCCTCTGGCCCCACCCCCCTGCTGCATGTGGCCCCAGGAAGGTTGCCCAGAGGTGAATGTGGGCCTTTAGCAGAAAAAGGTTCCCAATCCCTGAATTATTCTTTTGGCTACAATAATTCTTTCAAGCCTGATCTCAGCAGGGGAAGGGGACCAGGTAAAGCCTCTGTGGAACATGCTCTAACCCTTAGGCCATACTACATCCGTTGTATGTGGCTTTATTCTGCATCTTTTCCATCAAAAGTGTATGTGAGGGGTAATGACACCGTTGTTGCTCCTTATCTCCCTGGAGATTTTTTCCATCTATAGTTTTTAGGGTTTTCACATTATTACAATAAAAGAGTAAAATCCCTTATTCCCTCCCCACCCACCCCTCCCAGCTCCCCTCCCTCCCTCGGTGCTCATGCCCCCTCCTTTTGGTTACACCATTTTCATTTCTGATGTTCAGTTGTTTGGCATGTTATGCAGCGTTTGGTAAAATAAATGAGTGTCAATGTTCTTCTGGGGTCCCAGATTAACAACAGCTAAGATGGAGAAGTGTCCATCCCTGCATTGCATTGTGCCTCCCACTTCACAGAGTAAAATCCCTGGAGTTAATAAAAGTGTGACAGTGGCCTTTGAAGTGTTTTGAGATCCATACTCCTGCTTCCAAACACGTAGAAAACAAGAGGTGCAGAGACAGAAAGTGAGAGTTCCTTGAAGCTGAGTCTGCTTATCAATTTTTGCAAAGGAGAGAGAATGGCAGAACCTGTGCCGTTAGCAATTTTTTAAAAAAATGTCATTTCCCTCCTCCTTGTCCAATTTATTACTTCCCTCACGTAAGAGATGAACATCTGGCGGAGTCGCTGAAGCAAACTTTTTTTTTTAGTCTGCGTTGTATGCAAAAGTTGCCAAAGGGAAAACCAAATATTTAGCAGTCGCTTGCTTGCTTGCTCTTTTTTTGGGGGATAGCCATGTTAATTTACTGTAGTTTTCACTGATGTTTCCCCAACAGAACTATAGAATGCTGACAAGTTTCTAGTTTGGCATTAGGCCTGTGAAACAAATGCTCAGCCTCACATGAGAGTAATAATAATAGTAATAATCATGATCAACATCATCCCACTCCTCTTCTTGTAGAGAACTTGGGGTGGTTCATGTCAATGAAAAACACAATACAACAAATGTGGCAATAACCCATGGTGGCTGATGGCTCCATGTCAGTGGGACAGTGAAATCCTCTCTGGGTTTTAGTCCAAATGTTCAACAAGATGTCCAAGATGCTTCAAGAAGCAAGGGCCACCAACACAATGCTCATGGGCACCACTGTGCTTGCCAGTACCTTTTATGATGTGCATGAAAGGTCTCCATAAATATTGCCTCAAAAATCCATAATGCATGAGAGATTGTTTGCTGTTCCTGCTCTGTGAGTGTTTGCACTGGCTTAATCTATTCTACACCCCCTCCAATGGCAGCTATTTTGAGTATGCCACCCCCCCCCCTTGTGGCTATTTTGTGACTGGCACCTACAGAGCTTTCTCAAAATTCCAAATGTGCTCTCTGGCCCAAAAAGGTTGGTGACCTGTATTATAAAACATAACCAATTAAAATGATTTAATCTAACACAGCAATGAATCAAAGTTATTTTTTTAAAGAAATCACCAGTTAAAAGCCCACTTGAAATTAAAACACACACACACCATAGTTTAATTTCTGTTTAAAAGGCAGTAACAAGGGAGCCAGATGACTCTCAGCTGGGTGGGTTGTCTAGAGCTGTAGAGCCACCATGGAGAAGTCCCTGCCTCTTGTGTGTGCCTGCCTCAGAGCTAGGATGAAGATACAGTGAGTTGGGCCTCTGTAGCCAATGCCAAAGCTTATGGAGTTCTATGTTAGGAGGGGGGCATTCCTTAACCTAACCAGATTTAAAATTGTTTAGGGCAGGGGTAGGCAAACTTTTATTTATTGAGGGCTGCATTCCTTTGGGGTAATTGGTCCGGGGTAATGCCTTAGTTGGTATGGCCAGAGATAAAATTGGGTGGACCCCCTGACTGCTTGCAGAGGGCTTTGGAAATTTAGTCCGAGGGCCACATTTTGCCCAGCCTTGGTTTAGGGCTTAAGGACAAGGCCAGCACTTTTGATTTCAAACAGGCAGCTGATTCAGTCTCCTCCTTTTTTTGGGGGGGGGGTTATGTTTGGAAGTGATGTGAGGGAGATGGAAGGGGATGTGTGGAAAGGATTGCTGGCTGTTAATATAGTTTTGTCTGCAATATTATTTATGTTTGTGGGAAGTTATATGGGTAAGGTGCCATAGGTCAGTAGCAGAGCATCTGCTTTGCGTGCAGAAGGTCCCATGTTCAACCCCCTGCCTGAAACCTTGAAGAGCTGCTGCCAGTCAGTGTAAACAATGCTGGGCTAGATGGACCAGTGGTTCTGGATCAGTATTAGGTAGCTTCCTATGTTCCTATGCAACAAAAAGAAAGAAGCTAAAACAAAAAAGGCCTCCAAGCAACTGGCACCGTATTTAAGAGCACAAGCATATGTAAAAATGTTTTATAACAAAGGCACATGAAATTTATAACAATCCACAAAGCAACCCTCGAAACAGCAGCAAAAAGCTTTGGCAGCACAACTGACAGCAAACAGCATCCTTCTAGCTGAATAAATAGGTAGCTGATACAGCTGGAGGAAGATCGATGTTCCTACTGTTAAGCTCCAGAAAAAATTCTGGCTGCCTCATTTTGGACCAGCTGAAGTCTCCAAGCTGTTTGTAAAGGCAAACGTGCAGGAACCCTTCCATGTTACATGCTGTTGTAGCACAGCGATGGGAATCTATGGCCCTCCAGGTGTTGCAGGACTCCCATCAGCCCCACCCAGCACGGCCAATGGCTACGGATGATGGGATTTGTAGTCTAGCAATGTCTGGAGGGCCACTGCAGCAGAACACCGTCTCCATAGGACAAATACGAGCGGCTGCCTTTTTTTAAGAGAGAGGTTGGCAGATCACTGCATTCTCTGAGGGAACAATACTCTCAAGGAGAGAGTCACTGATCCATGAGCAAACACGCCTATTAATAAATCACACTGGTGGCAGCCATCAGTCATATCCTCTTCAGCGTAAGCAGATGAGTGAAGATTTTCATGCTCCTTCCACTTGACCCTGAAACGGATCTGCAATTTTCTCCGCTGTGGAGTCTGTTTTTCTTGGAAGGAAATGAAAGCTTACAACTCCCAACTGTTCCCTTTGTGAGTGGGAGGTAGTGGGAATCTAATTGCCTTTTGCCTGCTTTTGAAAAAAAAGCACTGCAACAGTTTTGCAAAATTAGGGAATGGTGCTCTTTCCTCTCTCTTCTCTGGCCCGAGGAGATGACAAGATGTCAGCCTGACTGAAATTGGCGGCTTCTTCTCATTTGTGCTTGTAGCTTTTTCTTGCTGGCTCTGGAAATATAGAAGATTTAATGAAATATGTAAGAGTGGGGGAGCTCTCTTTTTGGAAAAGCCCATAAAAATAGCCTTTTCCACTTTCGTTTCATAAGCTGTAACGTCAACCTGTGCAAATGCAGTGGCTTAGGTGCTAGTGGAGGGGGGAGGAAGAGATTGGAACATGTGACACCAATATTATACTACTTGCACTGGAGAGTGGGAGAGATCAGGCACTGATAATTCAGGTGCAATGCCAAGCACATTTAGGATCAGAAGTAAACTTCGAATCAGAATGGGACCTTGGAGGTCATCTAGTCCAGGAGCAGGGAACCTGTGGCTCTCCAGAAGTTGTTGGACTCCATCTCCCATCATCCCTGAGCATTGGCCATGTTGGCTGGGGGCTGATGCAAGCTGGACTCCAACATCATCTGGAGAGCCACAGGTTCCTCACCTTGATCTGGCCAACCCCTTGTTCAATGGCCATGGTAGATAGGACTGATTGGAGACGGAGTCCAAGGGTTTTAGCCAAATACTCAGAGTAGACCCATTGAAATTGATGGTCTTAAGTTAGTCATGCCCATTAATTTCAGTGGGTCTACACTGAGGTGGACTAGCACTGGATACAATTGTAAGAACAACATCTGGAGGGTAGCGTGTTGCCTTCCTCTGCTATAAATGTTGTGTGTAGAACTTGCCTTGATCCTGACCACTTTATGTTCACGTTGTCCTTCCTCCATTTTTTTCCAGATGTGGACGTTCTTCAGAGACTCGGCATGGGACCAAGGCTGCCGGGCTCTTCATCACGCTCTGTTCCTCAGGGAATTATTCCCTTCAAGTCAGGGGTCATCCTCACCCAGCGAGTGCGCATTGAAGTGCCCGTCAGCACAGTTATTCCTGCTGCCTTTGGCACAGACCTGGCTTTCGTACTGAGTTTGTGCTCCCATCGAGTCAACAGTGCTTTTTTGTTCACTGTCAAGGGCAAGAAGAAAAAACTGCAACTGGGGGTGCAGTTCATCCCTGGGAAGGTTATAGTTTATGTTGGCCACAAGCACTCTGTCTATTTTGATTATAATATCCATGATGGACGATGGCACCATTTGGCCATCAACCTCCAAGGCCAGGCGGTCACCCTATTTACATCTTGTGGGAAGCAAAGTATGTATGCGGATTTGCATCACAAAAAAGTTGAGGCATTGGATCCGGAAGGGTCCTTCCTCTTAGGGAAGCTCAATCAGCGCTCAGTACAGTTTGAAGGTGCCCTTTGCCAATTCGATATTTATCCTTCCGCCAAGGCAGCTCATAATTACTGTAAGTACCTGAAAAAACAATGCAGGCAAGCGGATACTTACCGGCCGAATCTTCCACCTCTGGTCCCACTACTGCCCAAAGACCCAAGAGCTTCTGAAATGACACCATCACAGCTGGACCTTTTGCTCGTGGGTTTGAAGAACATGACCACTGTGCTTCCTCCATCATCACTCTTGAAGGCCACCACACCTCAGAGGAACAGGAGACTAGTGGCAGCATCCACCACCATTGTGCCATCAAAGCCACCAGCTCTGTCGCTGACCACCAAAGCTGCCATGACCATTGTGGCATCGTCTCCCACTCTGCCCAACACTGAAGCACAGCTGCCAGCCCACACACTCCATCAGGCTACCACAGAAGGCCGTCTGCTCTCCAGAGTAGCTCATCGGACTACTACCTTAGCCCTTGGGGTGTCTCGCTCTGCTTCCAGTTTGGGTTTGGAGAAATCTCATTCGCTTACCAGGAAGAATGTTCTTCCCACCTTTCCAAACCAAACCACGAGCTCCACTGTAGTGGTGAATAAGAAGGAGGTGAGGAAAGAGACCAAAAAGGTGACCAGCCAAACCCAAACCATCAAGTCCTCTCCAGCAGTGAGCACCACAAAGCCAACGATGAACAAGGCAAAGAGTTCACCGAATAGACTCCATCCTGTTACCCTAAAGCGCAAGATGGAAAGTGTCACCAAGAGCCCTGCACCAAAGAAGTTAACAACTCTGCCTGCACTGAAGAAACTGGATTTGACCACTGCTACTGTCCCATACACCAAGCCAACTCTTGGAGTTCTTTATCCTGTTCTCAGAGCAAATGTGCAGCATGTTAATTTAACAATGCTGGCTGTCACAGACGGGTATCAGTTGTTTGACTCAGTTGGGCCCACTCTCTTTCCATTTGTTATGGGGCTTCCTGGATTGAAAGGAGACCAAGGTCTTCCGGTAAGTCAAATGTTTTTGATTATGCAGTTTGTTTGGGAAGGGCTGTAGCTCAGTGGTAGAGTATTTGTCTTGCATGCAGAATAGAGATGGACAAATCTGTCAGTTTCAATTTCTCTGCAACCAATAATATAATTTGGTTGGAGAATTGCATCACAAAATTCAGAATATCAAAGGTTGATTGTGTTTTGGTTTCCGAACAGCCCCAGGAAGCATGGCCAGGCCAGAGATGATGGGAGTTGTAGTTTGGCAACATCTGGAGTACCAAAGGTCTCCATACCGGGTGTATTGGTTTGAGAAATAGTTTCCTATTAAAATGCAAATAAAATAAAATTTATTTATTTATTTATTTAATATATTTGTATGCCGCTTTTCATCACCAGGTGATCTCAAAGAGGCTTCCATATAAAGAACAAAATAATATAATATAAACAATTCAGAACATAATAATAAAAAAACTACAACAGTAATAACACCACCAGAAAATATCATAAAACAGGCTGAAATCACAAATCAGTGTCTTCACTCAGTTGGATATTGCTGAACAGAATATCCACACCACTGAGTTTACGTGTTTGTCCAAAAGTCTTCTCTGAAATCACAATCTGATTAACAAATCCAATCAAAGGTAGTTATTCCTTCCACATTTCATTGCAATAAAACACTATGTATCCCTGCTGTAGAAGATCCCAGATTCAATTCCTGGCATTTCAGGTAGTGCAGGGAGAGAACCTTGCCTGAACCGCTGAAGAGCCATGGCCAGTCAGTGTATCCAGTACTGAGGTAGCTCAACCAATGATCTCCCTCAGTATAAGGCAGCTTTCTATGTTTGTATAGCTTCTTTGAGCCACAGAGCGCATGCCTTACATGCAGAAGGCCCCAGTTCCAATCCCTGCCTGACACCCTGGACAGCTGCTGCTAGTCAGAGTACACAATACTAAGTTAGAGGGACCAATGGTCTCACTTGGTATAAGGCAGCTTCCTATGTCTGGGCAATGAGGTGCTGGAGAACAGGTGTGATGTCTATGTTCATCTTTGCTATAAAATTGCCACTTCTTCCTGGTTATATATGTCTCCAAAATGAGAATAATGTTTTAGACACTGAGCCAGTCTGCACACGACCAGCAGATTGCATGGTAATACTGTTCCTGGCCTGTACCACTTCAGATAGATAGTGCGTGCGCATATGTGTATGCACATTTGAATGCTCCCTCAGAGAAGAAATCTTTGCAAAGTGGGGGGGTGGGGGAGCTCAGTAGCAGTGCACATGCTTTACGTGCAAAAGGTCTCTGGTTCAACCGTAACATCTCTGGATAGAGCTGAGAAAGATCCCTGCCTGACGCCTTGGAACAGGGATAGGAAAACTTGCCTTATACCAAGTCAGACTGCTGGTCAATCTAGCTTAGCACTGGTGATATTGACTGCCAGGGGTTCTCCAGGGTTTCAGACAGAAGCCTTTCCCAGCCCTACCAGGAGATGCTGGGGATTGAACCGGAGACCTTTTGCATACAAATCATGTGCACTGCTACTGAGCTCTCGTCCTTCCCCTAAAAATAAAGTAAGATTTCAGTCCTCAAGGTTCCAAATAAAGGGTTGAATTAAATAGGAATTTAGGAAGCTGCTTTATGTCAAGTAATACCATTGGTCTGTTGAGGTCAGTATTGCCTACAGTACACTGACCAGCAGTGGCTCTCCAGGGTTTCAGATGCGGAGTATCTTCCAGCCTGACCTGGAGATGCCAGGCATTGAACCCGGGACCTTCTGAATGCAAAGGTGGTTCTCTACCCCTGAGTTCTAGCCTTTCCAGAGGGTACAGATATACTGAGCAAGCGCTGCATCAGTTTGGTCTACTGTTAGTAAAAGTTTGCCTGTCTGTAAGGCACATCCATTAAAAGCATTCTCTAAATGGTTAATATTCCTCTTTTTTTATGAGGGAACCTGCCTTCCCATTTCATTATTTCATCTCTTTTCTTTTTTGCACGGCCAGGGCTTTTCCATGTGTTCTGTTCTGGGCTTAGCAAAGTAAATCATGCTTCTGTTTCAGTAACTAACAACGGGTTGTTGTTTTTTTTAAAAAAAACCTCCTTAAAATAACTGCGTTCTGAGGAATTTTATGGCATCCCTGGTTTTCTCAGGGCAGAAATGAATGGCTTTGCCAAGACCTTCTTGGTTGTCTGTGATATGCTAGGGCTGAGGTTCTGTCTAGGAGAGGCTGAAGTATCATCTGGATGGAAGGGAGCCAATGTGACAAACCCATTTTCCTAGATCTAAAACAGGGATGGGGGACCTTGAGCCTAGGGACCAAATGTGGCCCTGCAAACCTCAGTGTCTGGCCCTTAAGACTCTCCCCAGCCACATACCTTCACTCCAAGCCACACTGCCTCACTGGCCTTACTTTATACCCTCCTTGAGTGTATAGGAACGAGCCTACTGGACAAAAGTCAAATTCACTGGTCACTTTTGCCTCTAGCCTCATCTACCACTGGCATGTGGCCCCTAGAAGATTTCCCAGAAAGGAATGTGCCCCCCCAGCCTGAAAAGGTTCCCCACCTCTGAGCTAAAAGCTAGTGTAGTAGTGTGACCCACAGTGGGAGATTTTGGACAAATAGGCTTACTAGTGACTACAATACTGCTGTTGACTTGTCCTTTGTGAGTAGTATAGAGGGGTATTCCTCCAATTGTGAGTAGGAAAATTGACCCCAAGTGTCAGGGGTGGGATGTAGAAGGAAATGTGTGGGAAATCATCTAGTCCAGCCCTTGGCTTGATGCAGGGAATCCAGAGGTAGAGCTCCTCCAAGATATAGTGCCTTTCCTATAGCTGCCTGATGACCTCCAGTGAGAGGAGAGTCAATCACCTTTCTAGGTAATTGGTTCCATTATCAAACTGATTTAACTGTCAAAAAGTTCTTCCTCCTGTTAAAGTATGAGATGGATCATGCTGTAACTTAAACACACTAGATCTAGCTGGCCTCTGTCAGTGACAGGGAACAAAACTTTGCCCTTTTTTGTGTGATGGGAAATGGTGTTAATCCAAGCTGATCTCTTCAAGGTTTGCTGCAAGGTTGGCAAGTGCCATCTCCCCCTTTGTTTTTTGTGTGGGGGGGTGTTTTTTGGAGAAAGGTAGGGTGCTGGCTGTACTTACGAGTGGGGAAGGGCCATAGCTCAGTGACCTCTGTCTTGCACAGAGGTCTTTCTCAGTCATGCTTGCTCAGAACAGGACCATAACTCAGTAGCAGAGGCTCTGCTTTGCATGCAGAAGTCTTCACGTTCAATCCTTGACATCTCCAGGTAGGACTGGGAATGTGGCCTGTCTGAGCCACTGCCAGTCAGTGAAGACAGTACTGAGCTAGATGGATCATAGGTTTTGCTCGGTACAAGGAACCACTCTCTCTCTCTCTCTCTCTCTCTCTGTCTCTCTCTGTCTCTCTCTCTCTATCCCCGTTACTTTCGATCTGTGTTGTGTTCTGAACCTAATCCTCCCCCAATCTCAAAGCTACTATTTGTGTGATTGGAAAAACAATACATGTTTATGTACCATTCCTATATTTTTCCTTGCAACAAAGCTAATAGCAGTTAAGTGTGTCTGTGTGTTCATGCATGTGTGTGTGAAATTTCAGGGCAGAAGAAGGTATGTGTATGTATATTAACTCCCTCATCTAGCATCATTGCTTAGTGGAGACTGGTTTGTTAGGGGGTTTGCCCCACCAACCTCAGCCTGCCCTTAGCCAACCCCAGCCGGCCTGCCTTCTTACTTACAACCACCCTAGGGGATGGCAGCGCTGTCTGTCAGCTTCTTCCCCCTTAGTCTCAGTGCTGCCCCTTGTAGAAGTCAGCAGGGAGGAGGCAGAGGAAGGCAAAAGTACAGTCAGTTGGCTCCGCCTGTAATTGACTCTGACTCTGCCCACTCTTGGCTTCTCCAATATCTGCTGGCCAACACAAGACTGGTCTGATTATAATATTGGGGGGCAGGATATGAACAAAGTGTTGACCCCACTTACTGACAGAGCTTGGAAAAGTTACTTTTTTGAACTACAACTCCCATCAGCCCAATCCAGTGGCCATGCTGGCTGGGGCTGATGGGAGATGTAGTTCAAGAAAGTAACTTTTCCAAGCTCTGCTTACTGATGATAGTGGCAGCACTCCCTGCGCCCTTGGAGCTACTTTGAAACAAGCCCAAGCATTTGGAAGAGCTGTTTGTAGATCTCCAACATTGCACCAATTCTTGCCCGCACTGACTACACCGTCCAAGTCAGATATTCTCCAAAAGTTCACTGATGGTTCCATTTAATTATTTAATTTATTCAAAGCATTTATATCCTGCTGTCCAGTCAGAAAAGCCCCCAGAATGGTTTGCACATGAATAAAAACCACACCGTCCCTGCCCTCAGGCTTGTGATCTAAAAATATGCAACACCAAAGGAAAAAGGGATGGGGAGGGGAGAGGAAAACAAGGAAATGCAGACAACAAATTCTTGATGTTATGCTTTACCTAAGGAAGTCCTTTTGGAGACCTCCCTCCTTTCTCTGAATGAAGGTTGATTCTGACTGCTGCTTCAATGTGAAATTTTAGGCAAAACGATGAGTGCGAGGGGTTCTCTGAGACTGTGCTGGTGGACCAGGATATGGCCTATGAATCATGGATATTTTTTTAATTGAATTGTGGCAATTTCTCCATAGCTTGTGGAAAGTTCAGGCTCTGCATCTTGAGCAGAGAGAGAGTGCAATGCAGCCCCCATCTAGCAGATCGTAAAATGAGCCCAGTGGTGAGGAAAAGGTTATACAGTCATGTCTGAGTGGCTTCCTTGACCTCTGTGGTGACTAATTTTGTGAGATCTCTCTCTCTGTAGTACTTTGTTGGACGTGCGCAGAACAGACAGCAAGATGACATCTTGAGAAATGTAACTTCTTAACATTTATGCAGCCAGACAAATGCATTTTCAGAATACAGATGCTGATAATAAATAGCCCTCCAGTCGAGTAACCGCTCTGGCATGGCTTTCAGGCTCTCGGGCGGGCATTTCTGATGAGATCAGGCTCACTGCAGCCTAAGCCATTCCCCCAATCCTTATGTGCTCTTATCTCATCCTGCCCATCTCTCTTTGATCAAGTAAAATTCAGGCTGAGAATTTGTGCTCTCCATAATAAACCCTCCCAGTTGTGGTTTATTTTTGAAAATGGCAGCTAGCAAAGCCAGAGGAGAAAATAGTGAGTGAAGCTGAAAGTGGCTTAGAAAATGGTGGTTAAAGGAGAGTATGCTTTTGGTTGCACAAGGACCCAAGCTCCATTCCCAGCATTTCCTAGGAAGGCTGCGAATGTCCCCTATCCGAAACCTCAGAGAACTGCTGCCCATCAGTGTAGACAATACTGTGCTAAATGATCTGACTCGGTAAGTGGCAGCTCTCTGTGCTCGTCTTTAAATCAGCTCTTTATTAGAACCACGAGGAGCACAACCTTAGTTTATTGTTGGAGGGAAAGCATCTGCTTTGTATGCAGAATGTCCTAAGTTCAGTCCTTGGCACCTCTAGTTAGGGCTGGGTGAAAACCATCCCTGAAACCCTGGAGAACTGCTACCAGTCAGTGTAGACAATACTGAGCTATATGGACCTAAGTTTCTACCAGCTGCAGCCTCTGGATTGTCTTCATGGCTAGCCCTATGCCGAGTGCTTTGCAGTAGTCCAAATGAGAGGCTGTCAGAGCATGGATCAATGAAGCCAGGCCATCCCAATTAAATAATGTCCATAGCTAACGAACTAGCCAGAGTTGGGCATATATGCTCCTTGGCACTGAAGCCACCTGGGCTTCAAGTCACAGCTTGCAACTGAGGAGTATCCTCCAAGCTACATATCTCTTTCTTCAGGAGGAATGCAATTCCATCAAGGACAGATTGTCTTCCTAGTTCCCAAACCTGGAAACTGCCTATCCACAGGCTCTCCATCTTACCAGCTTAGTTTACTGGCCTTCGTCCAGCCCATCACTGCCTCCAGACACTGGTCCGGCACTTGTATAGATTCTCCTGTTTCAGGTGGAATGGAAAGACAGAGCTTGGTCTCATCCACACATTGGTGACACTGCACTCCAGATCCCTGGATGATACCTCCTAGTGGTTTCATATAGATATTAAATAGCATGGGGAACAAGATGGAGCCCCGAAGGACCCCAAAGCATAAATGTTATGGGGCCACTGATTTACAGCTCCTTGGTTCACCCTTAAGAGAGTCTTTAAAAAAAAAAAGAGTGTATAGCCTGGAAGACCAAGAATCTGGTGTCTATACTGATTATTTAGAACCACTACCCTTTCTGTTTCCTGGCCTTCAGCGCACGCTGTCCTAGCTCCCCTCTCCCCTCCTGGGCCATCCCTGAACAGCTCCAAGACCCTTTTGTCTTTGGGGCATATGAGGCTTTCCTCCCAGCCAAACCAACCTCTCACTTCCCTTACAGTCGATGGGCAGATTATCAACATTCTATGACTAAAGGTTCCTTCTCATAAATGAAAATGTTTATGAGAATTCTGTGACATCGCAGCAGCTAATCCAGCGGCTACAGGGAGGCTCAGCAGGTGATACGCAGCCTAGTTTTTTTTTTTTTAATGTAGTGTATCAAAGATCTTTAGGGTGGTTCCTTTAGAGTGCATGCCTTTTTCGGTTTCCTTCCTGCTCTACAGTACCCAAACTCATTCAATTAGAAGAGTGGAATCTGTTTTGGACAAGCACATCTCCCAGCGGCAAAATACATTTTAGAATAATTTGGTGGAAGTAATCATTTGCTAATCCCACAGAGGGAAACAATGAGAAGTGTGTGTGTGTGTGTGTTTGTGAGAGAGAGAGAGTTTGTTGAACATATATTAAAACACTTTTTCCTGGCATTGCCTTCAACTTTGAGGTTGTCAAGGCAGGTTGCTTTTCTCTGGCCTGGAGATGGAAAACAGATCAAGAATGCCATTGCTTCTGACCAGTTCTCTCCCCCCCTCATTTCCCCCCCCACTCCCTTTTCCCCTTTTAGATAGTGATCAGGGATTGTAAACTTCCCCCCTTTGAATTGCACATGCTCTCCTCCTGACATGAGACATCACACGTGCTCTTTACTCCGAGTAAGCTGTCCTCAAAGTTGAGCTGTGGGTGTTGTGAGTCAGTTTCAGATTTCTTAAAAGATATTTATGTATTGCATTTCTGAGCGGTGTACGTAAAAACAAAACAAACAGAAAATGAAAATCATCATAAAATCAAACACTACCTTAAAATGCCTGCTGGAAAAAAGGAGGACCTTGTGGTGAGCCTGAAGTTCAACAAGGAGATGATAGATATGTGGCTTCTTGAAAGTTCTATGTTAAAAGTCTCTAGCTTTCATGGCTCCAGACAACAACACGGAAACATCTCCCATCTCCAACCCATGATTCCCCACCATCTTTTTAAATCCTAATAATATCAAACGCAGGTATCAGTTGCCAATCACTTTGGAAATGAAGGAGAGCCACCTTAAATAAAGTAGTGACTTTCACATATTTAGGGGACTCCTGCAGTAGGCAGTGGAATAGAAAATCGTAAATTAAACGTTTTTTTTTAAAAAAGAATAAAATATGAATGAAAAAACCATACAAGGTTTGCAGAAGTAGGAAAAACTCCTGGAAGTCTCCCCTTCTCTCTGAAAAGGCCAGAACAGCACCGCTAGGCTCTAGTTTCAAGCAGTTGACTTAGCCTCTGCTGTGATGCTCATCTTTTAGTGGTAACTTGTCTTTCTTAATGTGCTATTGGGACAGCATTTAGGAAATTTGCATTGTACATTGGTTGTTTTTTATCTTTTTACATTTTTTGACTTTTAATTTTAATTTATTTTGTCCGTATTTTATCTTGTTAAGTTGCTTGGAGACTTCTTGTGTATGTATAAAGTGACTAACATATGTAATAAATAAAAATAATGAGCTTTAGTGCACTTTTAGGGCAGTTTCCAAATGAAGTCATATTTAGAGTGCTAATTGAAAGGGTCTGTTCTGAGTATGAATTAATTGAATATCACCCTGAGCTTTTTTTTTTTATAAGCCACTCTGGCAATCTGTTGAAGGTGTGTGTGTGTATATATAAAATGAATAAATATGTTGTCAGTGGCTGTTTTGCTCCATATGGTGGTTCATATGGTGGCAGGATTACTCCATAAGGTGGCAGGATTACTGTCCTTGTCTCTTGAGTTATTTGATGGTGCCGCCACCCGTCTCAGTTAGGATGAGGTGTTTGGATCTTGCAGTGCAATTATGTAACCACTTCTGTATTTCGCTGTTTTTGTTTTCAATTTTTTAAAAAAATCCTAATTATACAGTGGCTATTGGTGCAGTTGCATAATAATCATGTTATTTATGGGGCTGTGATTTGACATAACAGTCAGCTGAAATAATGCCAAGGTCAGTTGTTTTTGTCGGGAACTGAGTCTTTATAGAAGTATACAGGTGGTTCTGTAATGCTGATAAAGGAGAGTTCATTCATCTCAGGTGGAGAAGCAATAAAGCAAAAAGGTTTTGGTGAATGGCAATTACTGCACTTCATGAAATCTTTGGGCATGAAATTCCATCAGACCCTCTTTTGAATTATGTAAGAGACCAGATAAGATCAAACCATCAAAATGAAGTATCATACCAGCCTCCGCCTTCCCTCAGCCAGCCCCCATCTGCTTGCCTCCTTACTCACAGAGCACTGGCCAACAGCTCCCTCCTCCTCCTCCTCTTCCTCCTCCTGAGTCTCAATGTTGCCCTTGTAAAATTCAGCAGGGAGGAGAGGGTGAGAAGGAAACTAGCATGGGCTCTGCCTGTCATTGCCTGTGGTTGCACAGCTTTGGCTCCACCTACTGTTGGCCTCCCTGCCTTCTGCCCTCCCAGTCTCAATAGGCACCAGCCACCACCGAGTAAAAAGATATTCAGCTGTGAGCCCAGCAGATGAACAGGAAGTGGAAGAGCTGGCAGTGAGGATATCAGCCTCTCAGTATTGACTGGGCCCTTGCTTGGGATAACAGCTCCCTAGAGAGCTTCAGCTTCTTCCAGGGGTGTAGTCATCTGGGGTCTTGGGGTGTCTTAGACCCTTTACTTTTTTGAGAGCGGGGTCCCAGTAGGGTCCCTATGTCTCCAGTGTCCTATGAGCCAATTGGCATGGAAGGGGAGTGTGTTAGCCACTGAGAAGAGTATTCTAACATGTGCTTCCTTAGTTTTTCCTGCGGATTGGAGCCAATCAGAGTGAAAGGGTGTGAGTCAGCCGCTGAGAAGATTCTTCTCAGTAGCTAACACTCTCCCCTTTCATGCTTAATTGGCTTCTAGGGATGTCTGCTGTTGTGGGAGAAGGCATGAACAGGGATCTCATTCTCAACCCAGCAGCAACAAAAAGGGTGTGGGGTTGTGACTATTATGAAGGGACCCTGCACTTCTGAATTTGCCACTTCACTACTGGCTTCTTCTAGATTAGGGGCAGGGAACATTTCTCAGACCAAGGGCCACATTTCCACCTGAATAATCTTCTGGGGGCCACATGCCAGTGATGGCTGGGGTCAGAGGCTAAAGTGGGCAGAGTAACAGATTTAAAATTTACCTTTGTACAGTAGTCTAGTTTCTACACACACTCACACACTTTTCTGTATCTTCCATTCTGGGAAGCAAGAAGCGTTGCCAGACTTCCAGGACACATCCCAGCCAGGCAAAAGCACTCAAGGAGGGGGTGAAGCAGACCAGTAGGGGGTGTGAAGCGTTCCAAGGGCCACATGCTGGGAGGGGCGCAATTGGCCCCTGGGCCTGAGGTTCCTTGTCCCTCTTCTATATCTCTTTTGCTCCACATTTTCTCCAGTACAAGCACTAGATGTTGGTTATGTGCAGGCCTATAGAATCAAGGAGGCTAGTAGTGCAACCCAAAGAGGTTCTGGAGCTGGACCTTGATACCACTTAGCCCAGGTCCAGCATCCAAGGGCTTTCCAAAAGCATGCCCTGCTGAACCATGCCCCCCAGGGACTCCACCCCATGCTGTTGAGTCTGTGCAAGACTGCCCAGCAAGAGAGAGAGAGAGAGAGCAGAATGTTGATGGAGCACAAGGCTGTAGGCCAGAGGAGTGCCTCATTAAGGATCTCCATTTTTCCAACAAGGGGCTGGAGCCTGGAAGGGCAGGGATCACTAATCCTTTTAGGCCCCTGGGAGCATTTGGATTTTTGAGTGAGTTCTGACCACTCCCCCCTCGCCAGATCAGCCCCCCTTGAAATAAAGAAAGAAACAACAACAACAACACACAAACACAAACACAAACTGCTTTTGCAAGGGAATTGTATAAAAGTCAAATCCTGTAGAATCATTTGGAGCCTTGGAAAGCACATAGAGCTGAAAGAGGAAATTGGAATGAGTGTCAGTCTTCTAACTTTCTTCTTCAACCCTATGTACTTTTCAAGGGAGAAAAAGGCAAGCATCATCACCACCTCATGATCAAGGGGACAGTGAGTGGAGGGGGCTCGGAGGCTTTGTGGATGCCATGGGGGAAAATGGCAACCCCTAATATAAGAGCCCAGTGATCTGCTAGCTCATATTGGGACAAGTTGTCTCTACCATGGGATCTGTCCAGGGTTCTGAAGGACCATTCTTGTTGCTTGACTCAGTTTCTTGACCTGTTAAGATGATACTATAACCATCTCTGCCTTTTGGTCCCTTGCTTCAGCCTGACTCTACCATGGGGCCATCTTTGCTTGGAGGCCCAAGGTGCAGGGCCTTTTTTGCTGTGGCCATGGCACTGTGGTGTGCCTTCCCATGGCTCCCCCCGATTTCTCCAGAAGTGGTGTCTGGTACCCATTCAGACTGGTAGGGAGGAAGGCAAGGATTCCCTATCTGCCTTTCAGAGCAAATTATAGGCAGAGCCAATGAATTCTAGTTTTGCCCCCATCCTGATCCTTGCTGAGTTCTAACAGGGTAACACTGGGATGGAGGAGGAGGAGGACAGCCAGGGCCATCCTCTGGACTGGTTGTAAATAGGAATGCAGGCAGGTGGGGGTGGCTAAGGGCAGACCGAGATTGGCGGGGCAGTGTCCCATTTGCCCGAACAGACCAGCATCCACTGCTGTCTGGAGGTATGTCCTTTTGTTGTGTGCTTTCAGAAGCTGAGTGGGCTAGCACTCTTCTCTTACATCACTGTTTGCTTATTTATTGGCTTTCCTTTTGATGTAGTTCTGGTTTCTAATCACTTAGCAATATTTATGATCAGCTGTGACTTGATGGTTGCCATGTTAATGTTGTCCAACACTTTGGAAATTTATTTTGAAAGGTAGTATAGAATGTTTGCTAGAATGTAAACTAATTATAAGCAATATGTTTTGTTTTGATGATACTGCTTGATTTGGTTTGTATACTTTTACTTTTTAAGTTGCTGAAAAGCTTAATAGCATGAAGTGGTATATAAACAAAATGAATAATTAGCAATGATGATTTGGATTCTGACTTAGTCATGCTTAGAGTAGACCCATTGGTTTGCTCTAAGCATGACTAAGTCTGGATCCAACCTGTAATTAGTCTGCCTTCCTATCACTTTCTTTCAGTTTCATTTAAAATCATGATGGAAATGTATCTTGGCCTACCAGTACGCAGTGGAGGCTGGTCTATTGGGACAAGTGGGGAACTGCCCACTAATCTCGGTCTGCCCTCAGCCAGCCCACACTTGCCTGTGCTTCATCAGTCCAGGTTTGTGGCACTGCCTGTCAGCTTCCTCCCTTTTAGGGCTTATCCACATCAGAACTTGACTTTGTACTAAATACACTATTTTTATCTCCATTTTCTATTTGCATCATCCACAGTAAGGGCCCAATGCCAACTGTAAACATGGTTTTTTCTATTCACACTGAGGGGAACGATCAATCATGCAGTTTCCTAATGACCACACCCTCTAATTTAACATTTCCACTCACTCTGGTTACCTAGCAACCGAGCATGCTCAGTTTGTTCTACCAGCTAGTTTCATTAAAAAAAAAACAACAACCCAGAAGTGCGATTATTTGTATTTTCACTGGTACTTTTGCACACAAGTTACGGGGAAAAGAAAAATAAGGCACTGTTTGCAACAATATAAAAAAGGCTTGCAGAATGGAAGGGAGCAGCTGTAAGTTGCTGTTCAGCACACAGGAAATGAAATGAAGGAAGGGAGGAGGAGGAGGGAGTGGGCATGGAGAGGGGAACGTTTGACACACCCATCTAAAAGCATCAGAACACAGTGTCTGCAAGCACTAGAGATACAGAGTGAAGATCTTTTTTCCTTCCCTTTTTGTATTATCAGAGGATTGGGTTGGTACGGATTTACAGGGGGAAACTGTGTGTTAGCTTGTGTTTACCAGTAACGTCATGTGAACCATACAAATTAAAAGAGGATGTGAGTAGCACCAAATACACACTAAGCCACCATGTATATGAGCCCTTAGGTCTGCCCTTGTAGAACTCAGTAGGGAGGAGTATGGGGACAAAACCGGAATGAGTCAGCTCGGCCTGTCATTGGCTCCAGTGCCACCTACTGTGGGACTCCCTGCCTTCCACATTACCAGTCTCAATGGGCACCAGCTGCCGTGAATAACAGTATCTAGAATTTCCCAAAGAAGCGAATGGCTGCATGTGAAACACATTTGATGACCTGTATATATTTCATTAAAGAAATATTCACAGCATCTTTTGTTTCCTGCAGTTTAATGATGTAGCCTTTCCTCCATCTCCTTTTCATGACATACAGTCAAATACCTGCAAATTAAGCATCTAAATGTGTGGCTAACTAAACCTTCTTAAAATTCAGCCCTCTCACAACAAGCCGGCAACACCCCACCCTTGCTGCTGCCACAACGAGAGAGTAGATTTTTGCAACAATAAAAAGCGAAAATTGCCAAGTTGGACAAAGGTGGGTTTCACTGAGCATCTGGTTCCAAAGACCTGGGGTCACCACAGAGTATTATAGATACTGTTCCATATGCTTGGTGGCTTGTATTTATAGACAGGAAGCTGCACAGCTTTGCTCTGACTGAGGTTTCCTAAATAATGTTATTGGCAAGTGAGTGAGCTTTTCTAAGAGTGGAATTTACCAGGTTTGGAAATGGGGCTTGGGGTCCAGATCCCATTCCTCTAAGGAGTGCTACCTACTCCTCCCAAGTTGCCACACATCTCTCCCTGCCTCTTTACTCTGGGCTCTGGAGTTGCAAAAGCATTTATATATATGCAGTGGGTGTTATTTAAGCTCTTCAGACACGATACAGCAAGCGAATATATACAACATGTGATTGTATGACTATATGTGGAGATGATGGCTGTCTTGGAAGTATATACATTTTCCAAGCTGTGAATTTTCTGCTGTGTATATAGAGAGTTACTGGATGCACACATAGTTGACTAGCTTCAGTCCTGCTTAGTTTTGAACAATTCCATTTGTATTGTAAGGAAGGCACATGTGTCAGGAGAAATGGGCATGTATCCAGGTTCCTAACCTTGCATTTTAGCAATACAAGGTGTGTGCATGTGTGTGAAGGTTTGTGACAAGCTCAGTTTAATCCTTTTCAGTTGATACAATCTTCCCTTCTCTAGTGCATGCTGGAGGTGGGGCTGGTAAGTAGGCAGTGTGGAGAAAAGAAAAGGCTGAAATCCTAGCTCTGCTTACCTGGGACTAAGACCTAGAGGAACCCAGGGAGCGGCCTTATACTGAGTCAGGCTATTGGTACCTCTGGCTCACTGTTGCCTACGCTGACTCTCTGGCAGTGGCTCTCCCATCTCTACCAGGAAATGCCAGGGGTTGAATCTGGGACCTTCTGCATGAAAAGCAGGTGCTCCACCACTGAGTTAGGGCCCCTCTTCTATTTAATTCAATAGAACAGGGATAGGGAACCTCAGTCCAAGGGCTAAATGTGGCCCTTCCTGCCACTCTTTCTGGCCCTTGGAACTCTCCCCAGGCCACGCCCCTCACTGGCTCTGTTTCACCCCCTCCTTGAGAGTTTTTGCCTGGCTGGAATGTCTCCTTGAACTCTGATCATGCGTCTTGCTTCTCTAGATGGAGGATAGAGAGGGGCATGTGAGTGTTAGAAACCAGCCTACTGGACAATATTAAACATTTACATTTGCTGCTCCACCCACCTTTGCCTCTGGCCCCTCCCACCATTGGTATGTAGCCCCTTGAAGGTTGCTGAGATGGAAATGTGGTCCTTGGCCTGAGAAAGGTTCCCCACCCCTGGTGTAGAAGACGCTGGGGCTTGACAGTGAGCTGTTATGCCAAGTAAGGGATACTGAGAGGCTGATGTCCTTGCTGGCCCTTGGGATTCTTCTCAGGCCACTTGCCCTCTCCAGCCACACCCCCTCCTGACCCTGCTGCGCACCTTCCTTGAGTGTTTTTGCCTGGCTGGAATGTGCCCTTGAACTCTGCTCATGGCTCTGGCTTCCCTGGATGGAGGATATAAAGGGGCGAGGGAGTGTGTGTGGAAAAGAGCCAACTGGACAAAGGTCAAGCTGGCATCTGTTGCTCTGCCCACTTTTGCCTCTGGGTAGATCACAGGAATATAACCCAAATGTGAGGTAAACGTTGGGGGTTCCGTCCTGAAAAGGCCACCGTGTGCAACAGTTTTAACAGAGGGAGAAGAAAAAGTCCATAAAAGCGACCTCAAAAGAAACCTTAATCCTTTCATTTTTATCCCAAGAACCAGACTGTGATTTGTTCTGCTTTGTTTGACTTCCTGAATCAGGGGCTGAAAATGGCCCTCCAGACCTCTCTGTCTGGCCCATGGGGCTCTGCTCAGGCCATGCGCTTTACCAGCTCTGCTCCACATCATCCTTGAGTGCTTTTTGCCTGGCTGGAACCTGTCCTTGAACTGTGAGAATGCCTCTTGCTTGCCAGGATGGAGGGTGGAGAGGGGTATGTGCATGGTGTGTGGAAATCTGTGGTGTCTGTGTGGTTGGACTGTCACCTGCATCAGAAAGGTACAAGTTGCATCTGTTAAGGTAAAGGTAAAGGTGTCCCCACACTTGTAGTGCGAGTCGTTTCCGACTCTTAGGGTGACGTCTTGCGACATTTACAAGGCAGACCGTATATATGGGGTGGGATTGCCAGTTCCTTCCCCGGCCTTTCTTTACCCCCCAGCATATGCCGGGTACTCATTTTACCAACCACGGATGGATGGAAGGCTGAGTGGACCTTGACTCTTTTTACCAGAGATTCGACTTCCTCCTTCCGTTGGAATCTAACTCCCGCCGTGAGCAGATCTTCGGCCCTGGAATGGTGCCCAGAGAGGAATATGGTCCTTGAGCTGAAAAAAAAAAGCTTTCCCAGGAGCCCTGTTCTCCTGCTTTTCAACTACTCTAGGATGGATGAGTCTTTAGCTTCGGAAGGCGCTGAAGACCTGAGTTTTGGCCCTGTGTCATGAGAATGACAGCTTTCCTTTCCTGGGAAAGACTGTCATGGCTGCTCAGAGCATTGGCCTATGGCCAGCTAAGCCCTCTTGTTAATATTTGGCCCCATATACACCTGCTGTCTTGCTGGAGCTTCATCCGCATTTAGAGCCGAGGTCTACTTTTGGTAAAAGCTGTGCGGTCTCCAGAGCTCTTGAGGAGTCAGGGCCGGCTTCCAAGCATTCTTCAGCCTTCTGGTCTCTCTCATTCCCATTTCTCCCATACAAAGCAGGCAAAAAACATCATTCATAACAAACTACTAGAACATAAATCCTCAAGGAGACACCTTCGTTTATTCTTAAATGTTGCTGCTGCCAAAAGGGAATGGGGGAAATGGAAGAATAATTAGAAAGTCTGGTAATTTTCTGAAGATGTTAGATATGCTGGTCCAGCTGGAAACACTCAATTGGAAGAATGTAACAGTTTCAGCTCTGCATCCTTAGACACTTAGATGTGTAATATTTTTTTTTTAAAAAACTTCCTTTGAACTGCCTTCACAGCTTGGGACCGGTTTGGGGAAAGTGCTCAGAGGCAGAACACTTTTTCCATGCAGAAGATCCCGGATTCAACCCCTGGTATCTCCAGGAAGGGCTGAGAATGTCCCTTGCCTGAATTCCTGGAGGGTCACTGCCAGACCGTGTAGACACTAGTGAGCTCCAGTGGTCTGACTTTGCATAAGGCAGCTTCCTAAGTACTTCAAAGGTTGCCTTACCCCAAATATGCCCACTGGATCACTTCAGTCTGTGGAACCGGCACTTTTATAAGTGCCACATTTAGTTTATTCTGCACTTGCAAGGAATTGATACTTCAGTGGGGCAGTGCCTAACCTTTGGAACTCCCTGCCCATTGATATTAGACTGGTGACTTTGCAGTATTGCGTTCAGCACCTGCTAACAACTTTATTGTTTGGGCCACCCTACCCAGACATGTAAATTTGACATGTATTTTAATTTGTTGTTGTTATGTGCCTTCCAGTCGATTACGACTTATGGTGACCCTATGAATCAGCAGCCTCCAGTAGCATCTGTCATAAACCGCCCTGTTCAGATCGTGTAAGTTCAGGTCTGTGGCTTCCTTTATGGAATCAATCCATCTCTTGTTTGGCCTTCCTCTTTTTCTACTCCCTTCTGTTTTTCCCAGCATTATTGTCTTTCCTAGTGAATCATAACTGCTGGTTTTGTTTATATTTTTTTAAAATATCAACATTTATTTGCTATTGTTAATGTTTGATTTTATTGTTATTGTTAATGTGTATTTTATATAACCTGTTTAGAGGCCTTGATGATTAAGTGGCATATAAATAATTTTTAATAAATAGGATTTATAAATAGATAGTTACCCAGGAAATGAATGTTGTGTTGAGATGGATGGAAGTGGGGAGAGTGCTGTTGTGCTCAGGTGCTGTTTTTGGGTTTCACATAGACATCTGTTTGGCCACTGTGAGAACAGGATACTGGACTAGATAGGCCTTGGGCCTGATCCAGCAGGGATGTGCTTATGGATTGTTCCCCAATAACATAAATCACAAAAGTATCTGTTCTCACATTTCATTTCTCTGCATGCTTTGTATGGGGACAGAAACAGAGACAGCTCTGTGTGTGTGTGTGATTGTGTGTGTGTGAGAGAGGTATGTGCAACGTATTGAAAGTCTGAAGGTATCCTAGCAATTCTTTTTTGCTATAGCACAATAAATTTGTTCACCTTTAAGGTGCCACTTCGTTGTTCTTTGTTGCAACAGATTAACATAGCTGTGTGTGTGCGTTACGTGCCTTCAAGTCGATTACGACATATGGCGACCCTATGAATCAGCAGCCTCCAGTAGCATCTGTTACAAACCACCCTGTTCAGATCTTGTAAGTTCAGGTCTGTGGCTTCCTTTATGGAGTTAATCCATCTCCTGCTTGGCCTTCCTCTTTTTCTACTCCCTTCTGTTTTTCCCAGCATTATTGTCTTTTCTAGTGAATTGTGTCTTCTCATGATCTGTCCAAAGTTTCATCATTTTAGCTTCTAGTGATAGTTCTAGTTTAATTTGTTCTAACACCCAATTATTTGTCTTTTTCGCGGTCCATGGTATCTGCAAAGCTCTCCTCCAACACATTTCAAATGAGTTGATTTTCCCTCTATCCACTTTTTTCACTGTTCAACTTTCACATTCATACATATTCTGTCCATATTCTGTCCTTACAGTAGCCTCTTGTCATAGGTTGTGCATCAGAACAATCAGATGCTGTGGCACTCCCATTTCTTTTAAAGCATTCCATGGTTTTTTGTGATCTACTCAGTCAAAAGCTTTGCTGTAATCTATAAAGCACAGGGTGATTTTCTTCTGAAATTCCTTGGTCCGTTCCATTATCCAACGTATGTTTGTAATATGATCTCTGGTACCTCTTCCCTTTCTAAATCCAGCTTGGACGTCTGGCATTTCTCGCTCCATATATGGTAAGAGCCTTTGTTGTAGAATCTTGGGCATTACTTTACTTGCATGGGATATTAAGGCAATAGTTCAGTAATTACTGCATTCCCTGGGATCCCCTTTCTTTGAAATTGGGATGTACATTGAATGCTTCCAGTCTGTGGGCCACTGTTTTATTTGTGTTTTTGTCAAAATCTGGACAGATTCAGTCTCAGTAACTTGTAGCAACTCTGTTGGTGTGCTATCTATTCCTGGTGACTTGTTTCTGCCAAATATTTTAAGAGTAGCTTCCACCTCACCTTTTAAAATGTCTGGTTCTTCATCATACGGTTCCTCCATGAATGAATCTGTCATCCTTGCATCTCTTTTATATAGTTCCTCAGTGTATTGCTTCCATCTTCCTTTTATTTTATCTCAGTCAGTGTGTTCCCCTGTTGATTATTCAACATCCCTACTCTTAGTTTAAATTTCCCTTTAATTTCTCTAATCTTTTGTGATAGGGCTCTTGTTCTACCCTTTTTGTTGTCCTCTTCTATTTATATATAATAACTATTGTAATAGTTCTCTTTGTCCCTACGTACTAGTTGCTGTATTATTGCACTTAGGGTTCTAACCATGTTTCCATCTTCTTTTGCTGTTGCTTTCCTTCTCTCTTTAACCATTTTAAGAGTTTCATCAGTCATCCATTGAGGTCCTTCTCTGTTTTTAACTAGAGTATTGTCTTTTTGCATTCTTCCCTGAAAATGTCTCTAACTTCACTCCATAGTTCTTCTGGTTCTCTATCAACTAAGTTTAAAGCCTCAAATCTGTTCCTTATTTGATCTTTATATTCTTCTAGGATGTTATTTAAATTGTATTTTGGCATTATGATTGCTTTGTTGTTCTTCTTTAGCTTTACTCTAAAATAAAGATATGTGGGTTGTGTGTGTGTGAAGAAACTACCCTACTGTAGAAAGGTAAATTTTAAATTTGTTGCTCCATAGACTTTTGCTTCTGGGTCCTCCCACCACTGCCTTGTGCCCTTGGAAGGCTGCCCAGAAAGGGAATGCGGCCCTCAGGATGAATAAGTGAATGTTTGTATGTTGATACAATGTTTTAGTGTATCAAGTTTATTTATAACTTTCCTAGCCTAAAGGAGTCTCAACGCAACTTACAAGAAAAATAAAATACAAAATTGTGTATTAAAATATCCACCAGAACATACAAATATACTAAAAATGTTCATCCAAAATCATCAAAACAAGAATACCCCCCTGCCCCCCCCCAACACTAGGTACAGGGAAGAAATTTGATTCAGTTTGCATTTACAGCTGAATTTATCAGATCTACACTTTCTGAAACAATGTGTGAGAATCGAATCACAGCCATCCTTAATTTATTATTACAAAAACTAGAAAGCGAGAGAATCGAAATTGACAGATCTTTCCATCCCTCCCCAACACCAGAATCAATGTCAGAAACAGCCACTGAAAGACAGGCCATGAGGTACTGCCCAAATGCCTGGGACATTTAAAAACATTAAAATGTGAATTCTCTGTTTCTTTTTAGGGCCCTCCCGGTCTACCCGGTTTACTAGGACCACCTGGCAAGCGAGGCCCACGGGTAAGTCAAGGGTCTATGGAAGTGGGGGAGGACTGCGGGTGAATTTGTAATGAACCGTCAAGGTCAAGAGGACTTTACAATTTTCAGTTACAGAGCACATTTTGTACGGTTGAATACTGTACATCAGAAGGGGAGAACCTCTGGCCCATGGGCCAAACTTGATCCACAAGTTTGGGGAAGCCACACCCACCTGCCCTACACCTGAAGACATGCAGGGGCAGGTCAGGGCAGAGCTTCAAAGGAACAATTAGGAGCCTAAAATGGGTTCCTGATTGTTCCTTTGCTGGAGCAAGGCACACTTCTGACCATCCATAAGCCCATCAACAGAACTGCTTCTGCCTCCCAGCATTGCTCTTTGAAGTCTGTCGCGAACTTCAAAGCCCACTCCTAGCCTCCTTGAACTTCTCCTTTTGACCTCTGAAATTTGAGCTGGAAAGTGCAGGATCACAAAATATAGGGCTAGCAACACTCTTGCGCAGAGGTTCACAAGCTTGGGAACCCTGCGCAAGGGATCTGACAGGGGGGTGGGACAATTTACCTGACAATTGTGTGATGTCATATGATTGCCAGGTGAGTTGCCCTGCCTACATATCATGATTGGCCTGCAGGGTGGGGCCAGATAAAGATCTGGCTTCTGGAGCCAAAAGGTTCCTCACCTCTACTGTACAGCAAGGCTGAGGAACTGATCGCCTCCAGATGTTGATGGCCTCCAACTTCCATTATGCCTGGTCATTGGCTAGGCTGGCTGGGGGCTGATGGGAGTTGGAGTTCAAGAGCATCTGGAAAGCCACTGGCTCCTCAGGCCAGCTGTGTATGGTCAGAAAGGACAAGAGCAGGCTGGAGAGGTGTTGGGGCAGGCCACTTGGGAGCGGGTGGGTGATTTCAGGTTGGTTTAGTCTTTGCCATCCTAGTGCCCACTGGATGTTTTGGACTATAGCTCTCATCAGTCCTAGCCAGCACAGCTGGTGGTAGCTGTAGTCCAAAACATTTGAAAAGCCCCAGGTTGTTTAGGAACATCAGAACATTGGAAACTGCCTTATACTGAGTCAGACCATTGTTTCATCTAGCTTAGTATTGACTACACTGACTGGCAGGAGCTCTCCAGGGATTTAGACTAGAGGCCTCTCCCAGCTCTACCTGAGGATTGAACTTGAGACGTTCTGCATGCATGCAAACCAGTTGCTCTACCACTGAGCTATGACCCTTCCTGAGGCATAAATTCATCAGGCATGGCTCATGCTTTAAACCAGTGGGTCACAAATCTTTCCCTCATGGACCACCTGGAAATTGCTGAGGGTCTTGGCAGACCACTTAATGATTTTTTTCTGCCTGTTGCAGCAATTGTAATGGGCTGTGCTAAGATGCTATGATTTTTAATTGTATTTTAGCTGCTTTTTTATTCAAACTGTAAAAGCAATACAAATACAATTTAAAATCAATATGAATATTTAATGTGGACATGCTGTGGACCACCTGATTGAAAAGTCTGGACCACTGGTGGCCCATGGAACACAGTTTAGGAACCCTTGCTTTAAACAGTATGGAGTATTTTTCTGGTTCTGGAATTGCAAGTCACAGCAATCCTTCTGTTGCCATAGACAGGATATCCAAATGCCTTGGATCCAAAGATTCCATGATGTGAGATTCTGCTTATGAGGAGTGTGGCTGTGTGTATGCTGATCTTCCCCTAATCATTACTTGCCCACACCCTGAAAAGCTGGTTGGGGGGATCCCCAAAGCCAGACTGTGAAGGGAACTGAGGACAGAGGTGGCAGGAGTTGGTAATATCCCAACACCCTTCATATGAACAGACGTTTAGAACAAACTTTGAACCCAAGCCAGTAATGATTAGCGATGACCGATGACAAAACATAACAGCAGTTTTACATGACCGAGCTACACACAGGGAGCTGCCTTATACTGACTTGAAGCACAAAGGTAAAGTTTACATCCACTGCTCCACCCACTTTTTCTCTGGCCCTGCCCACCACTGGCATGTGGCTCCCAGAAGGTTGCCCAGAAGGGAATGTGGCCCCGTAGGTTGAAAAAGTTTCCCCACCCTGATGTATAAGAATTGGGGAATCCTTGCGCAGCAGTTTTACAGTCAAAATGAAGCCACTGAAATTCTCTGAAGGAATCCTTTCTTTGGGGAGACATAATCTTGCTCGCCTTAATATGGCTTGGGGCTGTTTTCAGTTCTGGAAATGTGTGGAGCAATCTGACAGGTGAGTTTGAGCATGTGCAAAGTGACTTCCACACATCTAATTAGGCCCCTGTAAAGCGTTTTTCAGGCAGTCTTGTGCCAAGATTCTCCTGTTCTTTGTAAAACTTAGCCAGTGTTGATGGATTTGTGATTTCCAATCTACACCTGCAAAATCCATATAGAAACATGTGCAGAAGTTGAAAAATCTCCAAAGCCTTTTTAGGACAGTCCCCTAAGAGTTGAAAACATCTGCTGTACAAGTCCTGTACGGAGCAAGACCATGTTGTGCCTACTTCTCACAAATAACAGAATTGCAGAGTAGGAAGGGACCTTCGAGATAATCTAGTCCAGAGGTGGGGAACCTCCAGCCTGTGGGCCAATTTTGGCTTATCGGGACATTTCCCTTAAACCATACCTACCAGCTGACATCCCTTGTGATATCAACTGCTAGGTGGGAGGGTACAGCTAAAACTTGCCTTGGCTGTGCATGCCTGTTCCTAGCAGGGGCCAGGGGCATGCAGCCAAAGCAGCAGGATTTAACCCCCTCCCTGTCATCAGCTGATGAGCAGGCATTAAATCCTGCTCAGTTTGGGTGATTCAGGAAGAGGTATGCATGGAACGCCCTAAACTTTCATTTTAGCAGCACTTTACAGCTTCGGGATTTCAGAGCACCTTGTACCTGAGGCAATTGCGATGTCAGGTGACTGACAGCTGGATGGCTGAACCCACCTGTCTAATTTGGCACACAAGGCCAATCCTGATAAGGATGTGGCCCATGAAGCCAAAAAAGTTCCCCACCCCTGATCTAGGCCAACCCCTTCATCAGTGCAGGATCTATAGTGCAGGATGCAGCTGCAGCGTCCCTACAGATAATCGTCCAACCATTGTTTAAATATCTGCAGTCATGGAGACCCCACCATCTCCTGAGGCGGGCTGTTCCACTGACAAGTAACTCTTGTCGCTAGTATGAAGCACTTCAGCTCTCAGAGAGATAGAATCCATTGCTCAGTGTCAGAGTAGGTTTGTTTGTTTATTATTTCATTTATAAACCCCCTTTTCTCCAAGGAACTCAGAGTGCCATACATCTTTCTCACTTAATCACTCGTTAGCAAATTATTTAGACTTTCTTGACAGAGCCCACATTAGAAGAGCCTTTACTTCTCTGCGCTTTCAAGTTACGCCGTCGGCCTATTTGGAAGGCAGATATTGAGGCATACCAGGGGCTCAGCGTCTATGCATCTTTGGATACATGGCAATACAGGACATTACACACTATATACTCCATTGCCCACTCTATGACAATCCTAGGCAGACATTTTTATCCCCTTTTTTAAACCTTTTAATGTCTTATTCAGATAGGGAAAAGATAATTATGCTTTTATTGGATGAATGTAATTATGTATCACTAGCGGTTGCCAATTTCGCCATGGCAGCACAAAAAACGAGAGATTCCTTGTTGAGAGAATCTCCCCCATGAATGAGTCATCCAAAGAAATGTAAATTATAAGGTGGTTTGTATCAATGTATGTACGTATGTTTTGACATGTATTCTTGCACATGGCCCATGGCTAAGCATGCAATAAAGATCATTATTATTATACATCTTTCTCCCCCTCCTCATTTTATCCTACAACAAGCCTATGAGGTAAGTTAGGCTGAGAGGTAGCGACTGGCCCAAGGTCACCTAGTGAGCTTCATGGCCAAGTGGGGATCTGAACCTGGTCTCCCAGGTCGTAGTTCAACACCCTAAAGAGTGGCTTACGTCGCCTAGAGTGGCTATCTGCCAGATAGGTGACACACAAATTAAATATTATTATTATTATTATAAACCAGGGATTCCTAAACTGTGGTCTGTGCACCACCTGTGGTCCATCAGTTTCATTCAGGTGCTCAGTGTCATGTATGTGTGACGTGTGAAGTATTAGTTCCCCTCTATTCAGCACTGGTTAGGCCTCATCTTGAGTACTGCGTCCAGTTCTGGTCTCCACACTTCAAGGAGGATGTAGACAAACAGGAATAGGTTCAGAGGAGGGCAACAAGGATGATCAGGGGATTGGAAACCAAGCCCTATGAGGAGAGACTGAAAGAACTGGGCATGTTTAGCCTGGAGAAGAGAAGAGTGAGGGGAGATATGATAGCACTCTTCAAGTACATGAAAGGTTGTCGCACAGCGGATGGCTGGGATCTCTTCTCGATCGTCCCAGAGTGCAGGACACGGAATAATGGGCTCAAGTTGCAGGAAGCCAGTTTTCGACTGGATATCAGGAAAAAACTTCCTAACTGTTAGAGCCATACGACAGAGAGGTGGTAGGCTCTCCAACACTGGAGGCCTTCGAGAGGCAGCTGGACAGCCATCTGTCGGGAATGCTTTGATTTGGATTCCTGCATTGAACAGGGGGTTGGACTTGATGGCCTTATAGGCCCCTTCCAACTCTACTGTTCTCTGATTCTCTGATTCTGTGCATTAAATATTTAATGTTTAATTGTATTTTTATTGCTTCTTTTATTTCTTATATTGTATTTTATTATATTATAATTTGAATTCTATGGAATGCAAATTGCAATACAATATAAGAAATAAAAGAAACAATAAAATGTCGTTAACAATCATACAGTGCCTGGCACAGTACATTGCAGCTGCTACAACAGGCAGAAAAAAATAATTAAGAGTCCACAAAGACAATCAGCAATTTTCAAGCAGTCTGTGGAGGAAAAATGAGAGCTGCTGCTCTAACCACTTCACCACACTGCCTCTCAAAGATGCATGTTTTACATGCAGAAATTCATTGGCTTGATCCCTCACATCTCCAGTTAAAGGCCCTCAGTCTGGGAAAGACTCTGTGTACAACTCTGGAGCTGCCTGCCCCAACTTGACGCTCTCTAGATCTTATTGGATGGCAGCTCCCTTCATCCCTGACCATTGGTCATCCTGGCCATTGGGGCTGATGAGAGGTCTCCATCCAAAACGCCTAGAGGCACCACATCAGGGAAGACTTCTGTAAAGAAAAAATGTTCTTAAACCTTTAAAAAATGTTTTTAAAGATGTTTTGTTTTATATATTTTAAAGTCTGTTTTTATGATTTTTGAAAGTGTTTTGGTGCTTTTGTTTGCTGCCCTGAGCTACTGGGAGGAAGGGTGGGATATAAATCTAATAATTGCTGCCCTGGGCTCCTGCTGGGAGGAAGGACGGGATATTTATATATCAGAGCTTTGAAAAGTTACTTTTTTGAACTACAACTCCCAATCCAGTGGCCATGCTGGCTGGGGCTGATGGGAGTTGTAGTTCAAAAAAGTAACTTTTCAAAGCTCTGATATATATGTATATATGTGTGTGTGTGTGTGTGTGCAGAACTTCGAAAAGTTACTTTTTTGAACTACAACTCCCATCAGGCCAATCCACTGGCCATGCTGGTTGGTACTGATGGCAGTTGTAGTTCAAAAAAAGTAACTTTTCGAAACTCTGATATATATGTATATATGTGTGTGTGTGTGTGCAGAGCTTTGAAAAGTTACTTTTTTGAACTACAACTCCCATCAGGCCAATCCACTGGCCATGCTGGTTGGTACTGATGGCAGTTGTAGTTCAAAAAAAGTAACTTTTCAAAGCTCTGATATATATGTATATATGTGTGTGTGTGTGTGTGCAGAGCTTCGAAAAGTTACTTTTTTGAACTACAACTCCCGTCAGGCCAATCCACTGGCCATGCTGGTTGGTACTGATGGCAGTTGTAGTTCAAAAAAAGTAAGTTTTTGAAGCTCTGGATAGATAGATAGATAGATAGATAGATAGATAGACAGATAGACAGATAGAAATAAATAAAAGAGCTGACACTGCCTGTCAGGACAGGAGTAGGCCAAGGGGGCCTGGGGGATGAATGTGGCCCTCCAGCCTTCTCTGTATGGCCCTTAGAACTCTTTCCAGGCCACTCCCCCATCCGAAGGCTACACCCCTCAATAGCCTGCCCTTAAATGCTTTTGCTTGGCTGGAATGTGACCATGAACGGTGATAATGCCTCTTGCTTGCCTGGATGAGAGAGAGGTGTGGGGGATGTAGGTGTACGTAGAAACCTCTGGGTTCTTCTATACCAGGGTAAGTGTCGCACCCAGTGGTGGCTGGTCCACTTGGGCAAATAGGGTGCTGTCTCACCAGCCTCAGTCTGCCTCCACCAGCCCTCACCTGCCTGCCTTCTTTCTTACATCCAGCCCAGGGAGTGACCTTGGCTACCAGCTTCCTCCTCCTTAGTTTCAGTGTTGCCCCTTGTAGCACTCAGGATGGGGAGAAAACTAGGATTGGTTGGCTCCGCCTGTCATTGGCTCTGGCTCCACCTATTGTTGGGCTCCCTGCCTTGCGCCCTACCAGTCCCAATGGGCACCAACCAGCACTGGTTGCTCCTGTTGCTTGACCCACCTTTGCTTGTGGCACAGTCCTGGGAAGGCTCCCCATACGGGATTGTGGCCCTTGGGCTGAAAACGGTTCCTCACCTAGGGTACATGAAGGTTGGCAAGATGGATTTTGTCTCCATGGAAGAGCTCAGGAGTTGCATGCAAATGGTCCTGCATTTTCCTTCCAGGACAAAGGCTCACAGGGAGTGACACTTTCTTGTTTAAAATACTCGGACGTGGCATCTTTCCCCCTCACTGCTTCTACATCTTTTAAATGGAAACACATCTTAGGAACATAGGAAGCTGCCTTGGACCGGGTCAGACCACTGGTCCATCGAGCTCAGTACTGTATATCCTGAATGGCAGCAGCTCTCTGGGGTTTCAGGCAGGAGCTTTCCCAGCTCTGTCAGGAGACGCCGGGACTGGACCTGGGATTTTTCTACCACTCTCTACAGCCCTTCCCCTAGCAACAAAGTAAGACTCCAGTCCTCGTGGTTCCAAATGAAGAGTTGATTTAAATAAGAACATAGAGAGTTGCCTTCTACTGAGACAGACCATCTAGCTTAGTACTGCCAACGCTGACTTTGAGCAGCTCTGTTTCTCTCCCAGCCTTGCCTGGAGATGCCAAGCTAAGAAACAGGAAGCCAAGTACAGGGAGATAGGATAGCACTCTCCAAGTACTTGAAAGATCATCACACAGAGGAGGGCCGGGATCTCTTCTCGATCGTCCCAGAGTGCAGGACATGGAATAATGGGCTCAAGTGACAGGAAGCCAGATTTCGACTGGACTTCAGGAAAAACTTCCTAACTGTTTGAGCAGTGTGACAATGGAACCAATTCCCTAGGGAGGTGATGCGCTCTCCAACATTGGAGGCATTCAAGAGACAGCTGGACAGCCACCTGTCAGGTATGCTTTAATTTGGATTCCTGCATTGAGCAGGGGGTTGGACTTGATGGTCTTAGAGGCCCCTTCCAGCTCTACTTGTCTATGATTCTATGATTCAAGGCTGCAATCCTAATCCCACTTACCTGGGGTAAGACTCATAGGAATATAAGGAGCTACCTTATACTGAGTCGGACTATTGGTCCATCTAACTCAACATTGTCTAAACTAGCTGTCAGCAGCTCTCCAAGGTTTCAGATGGGGTTCTATCCCAGCCCTACCTGGAGATGCCAGTTGATTGAACCTGGGACCTTCTGCATGCCAAGCAGATGCTCTGCCGCTGAGCTATGTCCCTTCCTCAAGCCTCTTCTATCAAGGCTTAATTGAGGGAGGGAAGACTCAAGCTGCGGGTCACCCCTTTCTCCCCCCCTACCTTTTGGGGCCAGGAAGCCAAGGCTCTTGATTATTTCTCAGGGGATGCATATATGGAGACTGGAGCTTGCTCCCTTTTGCAAGTGAAACTGGAAAGGCCTTTCTCTGAGTGGCCGGCGGAGTGGGGAGAGGGGGCAAGGAAAGAAAGTGTTTAAAGAAACAATTTGTTTGGCTTCCCTTCAAATGTGTTGCTCCTACTCCAGCAAACCAAAGGTCAGAGTGGAATCTATAGGTCAAGAGCAGAAAAGCTGCTGTTTGCTTCTCTCCTCCTCCTCCCCTCCCCTCCCCTCACTAGCCCTGTCCACCCCCAAAATCCCCAGACATGAGTTGCAAATGATCATCTGAACATTTCTTGACTAAGAATTCAGCATGCGTTGCGGAAAGCAAATTGCATGCAGTTAACATTTCTTTTTTCATGTAAGGAAAAACGCAGCAAGCTATATATATTAAGAAGGTATGCTGGTGGCAAAGGAGAAGAGGGGATTTTGGGGAGGGGGAGGGGTGTCCTGCAGCTCCTGCTGCTGTGCACATTTGCCGGCTGGTGCCCTCTGGGTTTCCCACAGAAGTGGCTTCCCTCCCCCGCCTCACGTGAATGACATTCCATCCAGATTCCGAGACCGGCCACCTTTGGGAACTCCCCTCCTGCTGCCCCCCCGTTTCGAGAACACATTGCAGGATTGTTCTCAGGGTTTATTGTTGTTGGTTCTCTGGCATGAAACGGCATCCCAAGGGAAAAACTTTCCGTGGTAGCCGAGAGGACGTGAATGGGGAGACTATTTTTCTGGCTTAGCTTATTTTCTTTAGGCAGTAGGACCTCTGTGTGTGTGTCTGCCTTTAAACATCATGGCTTCCCCCCCGAAATCCCGGGAAGTGTAGTTTGTTAAGGGTGCTGGGAGTTGCTATTCCCCATCATAGAGCTACAACTGCCAGAGTTCCCTGGGAAGAGGAGGAGGAGAAGAGGGCTTCCTGAACCACTTGAGCCTTTCTTGAGCACTAGGGCTTCCTCAGCTCTGGGGTGTTTCTGTGTCCTTGGTCATAGCTGCTTCTGCACTTGTTCTTAGTTCTTTTGCTTGTTGTACAGTTTTTGGTTCCCAGCTCCTGGATCACCTTAGACAGCCCAGCCCTGTCAGCCTGTGGTTTTATCTACACTGTGGAGGAATCATTTTCACTCCAAGGGCCACATGCCCTTCCAGGGGCCACATGCCAGTGATGGGTCAGGGTCAGGAAGAAAAATGAGTAGAGCAACACATGTTAATTTCTCCATCCAGGCAAGCAAGAGTTCAAGGCCACCTTCTGGTCAGGCGAAAATACATAAGGAGCTTGCAAAGTAGGGCCTGTGAGGGGGTGTGGCTTGGAGAAAAAGGGCATGGCTGCATAGGGTGTGTGACCTGGAGAGTCCTGAGGGCCAGATAGAGAGGCCTTGAGGGCCACATTTGGCCTCAAGGCCTGAGATTCCCTATCCTCAATGTACAGATTCTGTAGAATGAAGTGGCAGAGTACTGAAGTGGTAGAATTAGACTGCAGATGATGGGAGGTCACATTTCCTTTCAATGGCACTCTTACTTTAAAAAAAGTTCCTTTCAGGGACAAGCTTAATACAGGGAGAGCTAGAATGTGTATCTCTGATATGCTAAGGTTTCATTTGCAAGGAGGATTCTCTTTCTCCATTTAAAAAAGTGGGGGTACATTAAAAAAATGTACCCCTTGATCTACAGTCTGAAATGGTACATTCCCTTGTACAGTCTCGGGAAAGAGCTGCAGCTTAACAACAGAGCTCCTGCCTTGCATGCAAAAGGCCCCAAGTTCATCTCCCAGCATCTCCAGGTAGGGCTGAGAGAGACTCCTGCCTGAAACCCTGGAGATTTACTGCCAGTCAGTTTAGGTAATACTGAGCTAGATGGACCAAGGGACTCGGCAGCTTCCTGTGTTCCGCTGCATACGTAGAACAGGCCATGCTTGAGTGTGGTGAACTGAGGGCGGAGCTATACTGAACAAAGGCGGAGTTATGCAAATAGGACTGAGTGTGATTTTCAGTGGCTCCCACTGGAGAGCCAGTGTGGTGTAGTGGACCATTAGAGTGTCAGACTGAGACCTGGGAGACCAGGGTTCAAATCCCTGCTAAGCCATGCAACTCACTGGGTGACCTTGGGCCAGTCACTGTCTCTCAGCCTAGCCTCCAGGGTTGTTGTGAGGATAAAATCAGGAGGGGGGGAATGATACCATGTTTGTATGCCACCTTGAGCTCCTTGGACGAAAGGTGGGATATAAATGCTTCAATGTGACCAAGAAATGGAATTAAGGGTGGAGCTAAATGATAGCTTGTAGTTATGCAAATCACTATGTGAATGCCTATAAACAAATGACCATCTTTCACTTCTGTGGGGAAAAAATTAAATGTTGAATTTGAACACTGACTATGTTTGGATAAACATATCTTGGCTTAATTAGCTGAGATGTAAAGAGATACTGACTGGCTTCTCCCTTTGCATGAGCCAGGAAAAGTCAGGAACTCTTCAGTCAACCATAGCTTCCTGGCATGTCCAAATTGGGAAACTATGGTTAATGACTTCTGAACAAGCCAGGACATTAAACCAGTTTTAAACTGTGACTTGGACCCAGAGCTTGGAAGATTACTTTTCAAAAGTAATAAATTACCGTTACAATTACATGGCCCAAAAAAGTAGTAATTACCGTTACAATTACAATTGCTCTGAAAGTAACTTGATTACTTAATTTTTTCGCAAAAGTAATCACTACAATTACATTTCAGTTACTTAAAAAATGCCTACAAGGTGCTGGCCTTGGCTGCTGCACATCTAAGTAGCCTAAAACAACATTAAAAATAAACACACACATACAGAGGTAGTAGAATAATTCTTTTTATCCGTAAGATAGCAACGGTGGTCTCTCCGCTGGTAAGGGAGGTGGGGAGGGAGGCAGAGGCCACTACTCAGATATTTGCATGTCAAACCAAGTGCAACCCCCCCTCCTCAGCCAGCAAGCATTATCTCTCACTTAACCACCTCCCGGACCCTGCCCTGCCACCAACTAAGGGATACTCACCCAAGCAAACATATTCCCCTGAGATGCAAAAAAGTTAAAATACTGCAAATGCAGCACAGTAGCCCAGTTTGAGGCACATGATTTTCATCCACAAATCAGAGGAGCAGAAGACTTCCCCTGCTTCCTCTCCCCAAGGAATGCCTAAAGTAATGCTGGAAATATTACAATTACTTCACAAAAGTAATAAAATTACTCCTAGTTTTATTACAATCAAAATGTAAAGGAATTACCCACTCATTCCTCAAAAAGTAATGAATTACAAGTAATTCGTTACTTATAACGAATTACTTCCAACCTCTGCTTGGACCCAACCTTAAACTTTAGCGAATGGAAGATTTCCTAGCTTCACTTGCTAGCCAGAAGGAAAGACCAACAGCAGGGGCTGTAAGACTTGTACATATCTTGGTTTATTAAGCTGCAATATGATCTTCTGAGTGCAGCCTCTCTTTGCAGTGTATGTGAGCGTATGTGTGTCTGTATGTGTGTATCCCAGAACTTTCGTAAAGCTCAGGTCCTTTAGCAGGCAGCTAGCATTATATTCTGATCCAGAACAGGATTGCTTCTGGGGAAAACGGAAGGCAGGACTATGCCAATGTAGTGGTGTTGAAAATTGAAAAAGGGTGCAGGGCGAATTTTAATGTTGACTTCCTTATTTTTTCAGGGTCCTCCTGGCCCCCATGGGAATCCTGGTCAGCCTGGTCCACCTGGCCCTAAGGTAAGGAAGATGTGGCTATGGGTATGGGCTATTAGGCATTTTGACTAATGGCAGATACTATGTCTGGCTACCAGACACTAGAGGGTCACAGCAGGGGAGATTTATCACCATCCTGTTGAGCTTGTGTGGTCTCAGCCTGGCTGCTATCAGAAAGGCAGAATCCATTCTAGATGGACTAATGGTCTTAGCCAGCTCTGCAATTGCAATATTTATTCCAAGGGTGATTATGTGACAAAAGATCAGGGAAGGTGTTAAAACACCTGGAAGGACTGCAAATTCTGCACAAGTTGCAGAGAAATTAGAAGCAATTAATTTCCTTTCTCCTTACAGACCAGTTGATGTCTTCAACACTCTTGCTGTTCTGGGGAGGGGGGAAGAGATTTCCACTAAACTGGCCTGTTGCCTCTGTCTGATTAAGAATTAGGTGCGAGAGATGTGTTGGCAGGCGACAGCTGTTCTGAATTTAAAAGTGCTGTTATGCAGTCTGAAAGAGTGAGGCCGTAAAACAAAACAAAACAATCTCAACCCCAACCACTACATTGTAGCCCGTTCTGTAATGTATGTTCTTGATGATGACTTCCAGATTGTGCTCCTTTGAGCAGTTTTTTAAAATTATTATTTTAAAAAGCTCCACCTGAGATCTCTAGAAATCAAGATGAGTGCGTGTTAACCTGCTTGGTATCAGTAAGTCAGCTGAGACTGGGCTAATGGGACACTGTCCCACCAACCTCAGTCTGCCCTCAGCCAGTCCCCACTTGCCTACCTTCGTAGTTACAACTATCCCAGGTGGGGGCACTGGCTGTTTTATCAGTTCCTCCTCCTTAGTCTCAGTGTTGCCCTTGTAGAACTCAGCAGAAGACAAAACTAGGACTAGTTGGCTCTGCCTGTCATTGGCTCTGGCGCCATCTTCCATTGGCCTCCCTGCCTTCTGCCTTACTGGTCCCAATGGACACCAGCCTCCACTGTTGGTAATCGTTCTCAGAAGTAAGAGAGCTAGCATGAGAACCGTATTCTCTCTCATGGCTGATATAATTACCTGTGTGTGTGTATATGTGGACAATTTGTATTGCCTTTTTTTATTCCATGTGGACTAGAGGTATGCAGACTAGCCAAGAGGGCACCACCCACATAGAAGAGAGAGGTATCAGCAGGTTTAGGGAAACCCATAGGTTTGCAGATGAACAACAAAATTTTTTTGAAGAGGGGAACCCCCAAAACTTTCTAATGAGAAATGAACATGCTCAGTGGTCATGGAATGCTGACTGACTGTTGTGGGGGAGCAGAAAACTGAGGAGTAGGGGAAATGGAATAGCATATCCTGGAAGAGGGCATGGCTGGCTGAACCTCTGAACAGGAGCACGCTACACTGCAGCATTGTATTGCAAGTCCCACTTGTTTTGACTTAGTAATAAACAAATCAACAAAGAAGGAAGACAGCCCTGTTTTAGACAAAGTTTTATTATTTAAAAAATTAGCAAACACATTTCGAAGAAAGAGAGGAAGTAAGGAAACATAAAAGAGGGGGAATAGAGAAGCCACACTTTAAACTAGGGTTGCCAGGTTCAGGGCCTGAGACTGATCCTGTATCTTTAGGAGAAGAGAAAGTCAGCCAAGTACAGGTGTTCTTGCAACATTGTAATAGGAAAAACCACAAGGTGGAATTCTCCTTTCCCCCTGCACAACTTTTAAAAATACAGAAGACCTCTTGGTTGCCAGGGCCAGCCTCCAAGAGGTCTTCTGTATCTTTAAAAGTTGTGCAGCGGGAAGGGAGAACTCCACCTTGTGGTTTTTCCCATTACACTGTTGCTGACTTTCTCTTCTCCTAAAGATACAGGATCAGTCTCAGGCCCTGAGCCTGGCAACCCTACTTTAAACACATACAGGCCCCATCTGCACTATACATTTAAAGCAGTGTTGTACCACTTTAAACAGGCATGCCTTCTCTCAAGGAATCCTGTGAGCTGTAGTTTCTTAAGGGTGCTGAGAGTTGTTAGGAGACTCCTATTTTGCTCAGACAGCTGCAGTTCTCAGAGAGTCAGTCCCTCTGCCCAGAGAGCTCTGGGAATTGTAGCTCTGGAAGGGGAAGAGGGTCTCTTAACAACTTTCAGCACCCTTATCAAACTACAGTTCCTGGGTGTTCTGTGGGGAAAGCCATGACTGTTTAAAGTGGTATAATACTGTTTTAAATGATAGTGTAGATGGGGCGAAATACAAACACACATGCAATTTCTAAATCAGATAGTTTGGGGGAAAGGACTGATTTAAATTAATTTTTCTCCATTAGATGTGGATGAATAGTGGTTGAGGAGAAGCATACATATAACCTGCTGAATTAAGAAGGTGCGGTTCAGTGCTTAATTGAGAATGTGTGCTTAATTAGTTTTGATAGCAAGTGAGAGGGGCATGGCTGCCATGGATGTGCTTCCAGGCTGAAATTCTCCGGAATGTCTAGTCACACTTGGGTGGTTTTGTGAATTTGTTGCTGCATCGTTGTGGGCATCTTAGGTGATGGACCATGGAACAGACAGGTCAAACTATTGATTTTTGGAGCCTTCTTTTTACTTTTTTTTTTGAGCAGGGTCTGAATTGTGTAGCACTGTCTGCAGGGGCTCTGAATGTGAAGGGCTATGGCTCAGTAGCAGTCCCAGATTCAATCCCCAGAATCTCCAAGCAGGGAAAACAGTCCCTGCTAGAAACCCTTTAGACCTGCTGCCAGTCAGTGTAAGCAATTCTGAGCTTTGAATCAGTGGTCTTCAAAGGTTTGCAGAGGGACCAAAAAGGTTTCCAGACTCGAGACCCACCTCTGACTCCCAACCCGCAACATGGGACCCACTTTCACATGTTCACGTGTGATGTGATGTAACATGGTGTCATATGGTTGACAGGAGGGTTGCCCTACCCGCTTGTCAACGTTGGCCTACAGGGTGGGAGCAAAAAATGAGCTAGTGGGAGAGGTATTAGGTATGCTTCTAACTGGATAGTTCCCAGGAAACCAGTTTTGTATTAGGCCAAGGGTGTGGACGTGTATATTTTGTTTCTGTTTTTGTTAGGTAGCTTGTATCCTGTTTTTCTGTGCAAAATGAACCTGAAGTGGCTCAGGTAGGGTAGGGATGTGGGATAAATGCAATTCAGTCCAAATTTAAAGGTGAACCTACTTAATTTGCATTTTCCGGAACACAATGTGTAAATTGAAATGCAGCCATCCTTTGAAATTTGCACTTCTCTGAATTTTGCAATGCAGTTCTCCCACCAAGTAATGTGTGCAAAAATGCACATACTGGGGTGAAGTATGCATAAATATATATATATTTGTGAAAATAACATACAAAAATGAATTATGTTCAGGGAAATTGCTTTGCAAAAATGTATATACTAGGCAAAATTGCTTACAAAAATATTTGGATAAATTTGCACTAAAATGCTGATAAATTGTCATGAGGATGTTTTTTTTAAAGCAAAGTGATTTGGAAATGTAGAGAACTGAACTTAAGACTGGAAATATGAGAAGGTAGCATATGAAGAACCCTGCTGGATCGAGCCAACAGCCCATCCAGTCCAGTACCCTGTTCTTACAGTAGCCAAACAGATGCCTATACCTGAGTAAAACAGCGCTCTCCCCACAGGTGATTCTCATCAACTGATATTTAGAATCATACTGCCTCCAACAATGAAGGTAGAACACAGACATCAGGGCTACAGCCTTAGCCTCCATGAATCTGCCTAATCTTCTTTTAAAGCCATCCTAGTTGGTGACCATCACTACTTCATAAGAGAGCGAATTCCATAGTTTAACTATGTCCGCTTTTTAAAGAATTATTCATGGATTGTAGGAATTTCGGTAGTATTGCTTTTTAAATGTTTTAATCTTTCTTGCTGTTTTCTTTTTAATATCTGGTCTGTGACCGTAATAAAACCATTCATTCAGTTTAACTATGTGCTGTCACGGTGTGAAGAAGTACCGCCTTTTGTTTGTCCAGAATCTTCCAACATTCAGCTTCATTGATTGCCCATGAGTTCTAGTATTCTGAGAGAAGAAAAGCTTTTTTGTATGCATTTTCTCCACACTGTGCATAATTTTATGCACCTGTTATGTCTCCTCTTACTCACCTTTTCTCTAAACTAAAAAGCCCCAAATATTGTAACCTTTCCTCATAGGGGAGTTGGTTCTCTCCTTGATCATGTTAGTTGCACTTTTTTGAACCCTTTTCATCTCTACTGAGAGAAACCAAAATTGACAGATTTGTCCATCCCTAGTCGTGGTTCTATGGAACTACAAACACACCCAGCCTTTACATCAATTTTCACTTTTATATAAGCTCTCTTTAAAGGAGAGGAATGTTCAGGATCGCTACCCAGTGTCAGTACTTGAGATAAAGGAACTTTCTCCCAGTGTAAAAAATAATAAAGCATCAGGAATAGACTTCATCCCGTCAGAATTTTTGAAATCTAATATTCGCTTGTGGGCTTCTCTGCTGAACAGTTGTCTTTACTTATGTTGGTTCCTCGGGGAGAGTGCCTGAGGGCTGGTGTACTGTGGAAATTGTGGTACAGTTTTCCAACCAACCAACATTTACAAAAATGCATGCATTGGGGAAAAGCGTGCATAAAAAGGAATATATTTGTGAAAATAAGAGACAAAATTATAGTAGGGACAATTGCTTGCAAAGCTTTGCACATTAGTCAAAACAGTATACAAAATATGTTTATTATGAGCAATTTGCATTAAATTGCTGATGAATTTGCACGAGGAATAAAAAATAGGAAATTTCTGCAGAGATGTGGATGACTGAATTTAAGATAGGAAAAATGAAAATGGAGAGAACCGAAATTGACAGATCCTCCCCTCCCCAGTCCATGTCTTTAAAAAAGGTTCCAAAGATGATCCTGTAATCTATGCTAATTACAGATAGCAAGATGATTGGGCAAAGTTTATGCAATAACATCTTAATAATAATTATATAAACTGACTGTTTAGAAGCTACTTTGTCGAACAGACAAGCAGGGTTTGGACAGGGTAGATCCATGTCCCATTCAGAGTGGGATCCACGAGGCTGAGACGCAGGTGTAATTAATTCTTGTTTTATTAGAGTAACAGATACGTCAAAAGCAGTACGTTTCATAGAGAGCACTCACTAGAATTCCCTAGCTGCACTCTGGACATGCTCTGCAACGTATAAAGAAAGTTGACTCAGCAGCTCCTTCCCTGGAGCCGCATGTTTAAGTAGGGAAAGTCCTTGATCTTAATCTCTGACTCCTTCTCAAGTCCTGCCTCTGACCAGTCTGTTTTTCACGATGACGAGCACGGGGTGATGGGGGGTGGGCGTCCAATGGCTCGTCCGAAAGGGCCTCGGCAACAGGCTCGATGTCAGGGGGAGGTTGCTCTCCTGGCACCTCCCGAGAACCACTAAGCAGAGGGGGAGGGTGCGCACCCTCCGGAGCAACTTCCAACAGCTCCTCGTCTTGGTCTAGGGGTGGGGCACGCTCGTCTTCAGAGAGAGCACCATCCATGGGAACTGACCCTGGCTCCAACTCACACTCACATCCCCTATCCTGCGGAGACTCAACAACTCCTGGATCTACCGCTCCTTCTGACAGCTGGGGACCCTGAAACTCATGCCTTCCCTCTTCCTGGCCCCCGTGGAGGAGCTGAGTTCCAACAATCCACCACAAATCAATTGATTTTGTTCTAAATTGTGTGGCTGACAAATGTGAGTGTATATATATGTGTGTGTGAATCTGGAAGTCTTCTTGAGTTTGCTTTTGTGAGATGTGCCTCACCTCCTAGAGTTTAAGGACATTTCGGTGCCACTCCCCGCTCTTAAATGGATCTGGCAATTTGCTCCGTCCTAGGCCTGAAGTGAGGATGCCTCAGAAAGGAACTATGATAACAGCTGCATGCAAAGTGGAATTATCTGCATGACTTCATTTTCCTGCTTGGCAAAGTTGGTTGGTCTTCATTCAAAATTTGGGCAGTGATACCTGTATTGAATCAAAAGTGCTCTCTGCAGTCTTTCTCCAAGAATTCTTCCCCAGCTAACAGATCTCCACTTGGCCTGGATTTTGTGTGTGTGTGGCTATTACTGAGAAAAATTGGAGCATTGTGGGAATTGGAAGGAAGTGTGAAGAAGCTCCCCCAAATTTTATAACATTTTTGTTCTCCCGTGTGGTTAGGTAGTTGAGGATACAATTTCCACTTTGCCAAGGGGGCCAGAGGTGAAATTGAGTTACAGAAACATAGCGTTGGCACTATAGGCATTCCTCAGTGTGCTTGCTTGATGGAAGCAGTGATTAATTAATTAACTTTAAAAAGGAGGGAAATAGGGCAGCTATAGTGAATGCACCAGGGGAGCAAGAGACCTGACCTCCTTTCTGAAATATTGTACTGCCCTACAAATTTGTCAAAATGCAAACACAATTTGGGTTGGTCTTTCACAGTCCAATCCAATTCCTGTGTAGGTTGGAAGAATTTGGTAACATGTGTCTCCACTGCTGGGGGCAGTATATGCCTCTGAATGCCAGTTCATTCCCCCAATCACTGCCCATATTATCAGTGGCTACTAGTCATGACTACGACTCCCAACAGCCCTAACCAGCACATGGGAATGGTAGTCCAAAACATCTGGAGGGCACCAGGTTGGAGAAGGGTAGCATAGCACTTCTTGCGAGCCTCCCCAGCTGGGCAGGGTCTGCATCATTTCTGTGCCCTAAACGACAGAGCTTACCCAAGAGTAGTGAAGGATGGATCAGAATGTTTTTGGTCTGTGTCAATTTCACATGTGTTTATCTGCAATTCCATTCCACCCAGTTCCTGCATTAATCTGCAATTTAAATAAAATAAAATAAAATTTCATATGTACAAATTAATTTGTATTTCTTTATTGTAAAGTACATATTTATTTATTTAATTAATTAATTTATATCCCACCCTTCCTCCCAGCAGGAGCCCAGGGCGGCAAACAAAAGCACTAAAAACACTTTAAAACATCATAAAGTCAGACTTTAAAATACATTAAAACAATACATCTTTAAAAACATTTTTAAAAAGGTTTTGAAGACATCTTAATAAAAAAAAAGGTTAAAACATATTAAAAAGCAATTCCAACACAAACTCAGCCTGGGATAAGGTCTCGACTTAAAAGGCATGTTGAAAGAGGAAGGTCCTCAACAGGCTCCGAAAAGATAACAGAGGTGGTGCCTGTCTAATATTTAAGGGTAGGGAGTTCCACAGGGTAGGTGCCGCCACACTAAAGGTCCATTTCCTATGTTGTGCAGAATGGACCTCCTGATAAGATGGTATCTGCAGGAGGCCCTCACCTGTAGAGCACAGTGATTTACTGGGCATATAAGGGATAAGACGGTCTTTCAGGTATCCTGGTCCCAAGCTATATAGGGCTTTGTACACCAAAACTAGAACCTTGAACTTGGTCCAGTAGCAAATGGGCAGCCAGTGCAATTCAGTAGCAGGGTGACATGTTGGCGATACCTTGCTCTAGTCTCGTCGCTGCATTTTGCACCAGCTGCAGCTTCCAGACCAACCTCAAGGACAACCCCACATAGAGCGCATTACAGTAATCCAGTCTGGAGGTTACCAGTGTGTGGACAACAGTGATCAGGCTGTCCTGGTCCAGAAACGGCCGCAGCTGTCTTACCAGCCGAAGCTGGTAAAAGGCACTCCTAGCCACTGAGGTCACCTGGGCCTTTAGCGACAAAGATGGATGTAGGAGCACCCCCAGACTACGGACCTGCTCTTTCAGAGGGAGTACGACCTCATCCAAAGCAGGCAACTGACCAATTATCTGAACTTGAGAACCACCAATCCACAGCGCCTCCGTCTTGCTAGGATTCAGACTCAGTTTATTGGCCCTCATCCAGCCCGCCACTGAGTCTAGACAGCGGTCCAGGGCTTGCACGGCCTCTCTCAATTCAGATATTACAGAGAAATAGAGCTGGGTATCATCAGAGTGCTGCTAATACCTTGCCCCAAATCTCCTGATGACCACTCCCAAGGGCTTCATATAGATGTTAAACAGCATGGAGGACAAGATGGTACCCTGTGGCACCCCACAGCACAACTGCCAGGGGGCTGAAAGACAATCACCAAATGCTATTCTCTAAAAATGACCCTGGAGATAGGATCAGAACCACTGTAAAACAGTTCCTCCAATACCTATCTCACCAAGTCGGCCCAGAAGGATACCATGGTCAACAGTATCAAAAGCCGCTGAGAGATCAAGTAAGAATAACAGGGTCGCACTCCCCCTGCCCTCCCAATAAAGGTCAACCAAGGTCAATTCAGTCCCATAAGCAGGCCTGAACCCAGACTGGAATGGGTCAAGATAATCTGTTTCATCCAAGAGTACTTGCAATTGCTGCACCACAACAGATATTTGAATTAGGGATGGCTGAACTTACCCCATGAGAAATTGTAATTCTCTCATTAATCAATTAATCCCTTGGCAGAAACTAGGGTAAAACCTCTCTGTTTTTCTGAGATCTTGTAATTGTATGATTTTTGTGCATGCAATACTGCAAGTGAAAAAGACATTGAACAAGGGAAGGAGAGGACAGAGTGGATCCTAATCGACATCTCATGACTGTTTTTACTGTTGGTGTCTCTATCTTTGCCTCCTCCCCATTGCTATTTCTTATATAATAGGGTAGCTTCATTTAAGATTGATCTCTGTTCTTGGCTGCAAGACTGCAGAGGCCACCCGTCTTGAAAGTACACCAAGGAATGAATCTTTCTGAGAGAGAGGGGGGAAGGCGTGAAGCCACAGGAAGGTCAGTGTGGTGCAAACTCACCAGCAGGAGTGCCCAATTAGCTCTGTTGGTGGATTTTCACCGTGCCACCTTGCCCCTCCCCCTTTGAGCTGTTGATTTTTAAAAAATTGTGTGGCAACCATTTCCCCACCTCCCCCCTACATTTTCTCTCTTCTGTCCATCTCATCTGCTTAAATTTGTTGGAAGCAAACTGATCTAAATAGCAGTAAGAACTCAACAAATGTGGTCCTGCTATTGCTGTGCTTTTGGACCTATCCTGACCTCCAGCTGAAGAACAGTGTTGGGGAAGAAGCATCTCCTTTGCGATAGTCTTGTTGATCTCTACTCAGCAAACGAGTTCTGTTGATGTTGTGCTAAACTTCATTCCTTGTGTTTCAGGGCCGAAAAGGTGATCCTGGATTGTCTCCTGGAAAAGCATGGAACGGTCAGAAGGTAAAGCTGCATGTATTATTGAACTTTGTAAATAACTCACAGGCCTTTTTAAATATATACCTGTATATTTATTTGTTGCTTACTACAAAAAAGGGTTTCTTTTGGTCTCAAAGCGACTTACGGTACTGTTTTTTTTTTAAAACAGGTTTCAATACCAAAATTTAAAATACATCAAAAGATTTTTTAAAAATTATTAACAAATAGTGCTCATCCTGCAGTAATATCACAAGGACACATTCTATCCCAAACAACAAAGAAGATGGACACCAATTAAGAGCAAAATACCTGAGTGAATAGGAACATTTTCACCTGGCGCCTAAAGATTGATACTGATGGCGCATCTCTCTGGGGAGAGCATTCCATAGTCAAGAAGCCACTGCTGAAAAGGCCTGTTTATGTGTTGGCACCTCTGCATTTCCCTCAGGGGAAGAAGGGCCTTTTGTTCTAGTAAGCGGTATATACATTTAAAAAAAATAAAATAATTGTCACTCAGACCAATGGTGGGAAACATTTTTTCCTTTTCCTTTTAGAATAATTTATAAACATTCATTTTGGAATAATTTATGTATTTTAGTTACTTAGCAAGATTTATATGCCGCATAATAATAATAATAATAGTGATGATATTTCTTAACCAATTTATAAAAAATGGCATAAAATATTCATTAAAGAATAGCAATAAAAGCAGACATTAAAAACAGAAGACATCATAAAATGACCAAAATCAGAGCTCGGAAAAGTTACTTTTTTGAACTACAACTCCCATCAGCCCAATCCAGTGGCCATGCTGGCTGGGGCTGATGGGAGTTGTAGTTTAAAAAAGTAACTTTTCCAAGCTTTGACAAAATATAGATAAAAATAATCAGATTTTAAGAACAAACGTACATAATAAAATGACGTTGGGTAAGTTTTTAGCAGGTGCCAAAAGACATACTATGAAGGTGCCTGCCTAATATCAATAGGGAGGGAGTTCCAGGTAACAGATGCTGCCATACTGAAAGATTGATTTCTCACAAGTGTTGGATAAACATTATGTGGCACTTGTAAAAGGGCCAGTTACGTAGATCCACATAATGTACTCTGCTGGGGCTGCATGCTGGCAGTGGTCAGGGCTATCCTTTCTCCCTTTTTCTCCCTCTCTCTTTCCAACAGTTTTATTTCTTTCCCTTTTCACCCCCTTTCCTGCTTCCCAGGCAGAGAGGTGACCTCCCTTGGTATTCAACCCCAAGTCTCTCCTTAGAGGAAAGTTGATCCCCCCATTTCCCTCTCCCTCTCTTTCTTTTTCTGGCACACTTTCCTCAGATACTATTTCCAGACTAACCCTTCTGTTCCTCCAAGGACCATCCCTCCACTTCCCCCTTTCCAGGCTCACATTATCCTGTCGTCCTTCCTATCCTTCTCTCTGTGTCATCCAGCAATCAGGGCTGGATTTACGTACAAGCTAAGCAAGCTACAGCTTAGGGCCTCACATTACGAGGGGCCTTGCATTAGAAAGAAAGAGAGAAAGAAAAAAGTTTGCAACGTTGCCACCGGGAAATCATAAACATCATACAAAATGAAGATAATTTTTGGTAGGTATCGAATATCATTGTTGCAGCTTGCTTGCTGACAACAGTAAACAATTCTATAGAACGTTGTACACATGCGGGATTTTGGATTCTTGCAGAAAACAGCCCGCGTGTCGGTGTCAACTGAGCTAACCCTATAAGTAATGCACATGCTTGCTTAAGAGGGACGGTCCTCACTCATGTTATAGCTTAGGGCCACAACAAGTTTAAATCCGGCCCTGCCAGCGATCTCTTTCAATGGCCCACTCTGTGGTCATCTAGAGAGCCAGATGATGCTTTCTGTCTCCTGAAATTAGGCCATGTGTTCCCCACCCGAGACTGAAACACAGATGGTCTCCAAACATCCACTCACTGGCTTGCCAGGGTCAAACTATGCCCAGCAGCAGCCTACAGATTCTGCACCCCCTCCAGTTCTCAGGGAATTGAAGAGAAGATAAAAAACAGCAGTAGTCTTTGGAATTGATTTGAACAGATTCCTGTTTTTTCTTGCAATATCCAAACCTCCATGCAAGCTAATGAAGACTCTGCCTCCCTCCTGAGCCCTCCGAATGTGTTAGAGCAGTCTTCCTCAACTTGGTGCTCTCCAGATGTTATTGGACTACAGCTCCCATCATCCTTAACCATTGACTGGGGCTGATGGGAGTTGGATTCCAGCAACATCTGGAGGGCACCAGGTTGGGGAAGGCTGTGCTGCAAAGGGAGAAGGAGTTGGTGGCAACTTGGACTAGTGGCTGGCTGGTATGATATTTATAGACTCCAGCTTAAACTATTGCTTTGGGTTGTGCATGGGATGGAATTCTCCTGACAATCTCTTGGGTTAATTTACAATTAGCTCTGCATGCAGAATTCCTCCCTCTCCATTATGGGCGCAACCACACCATACATTTAAAACACTCTTATCCCACTTTTATGACTTCTCCCAAAGAATCCTGGGAATTGTACTTTGGTAAGGGGGCTGGGAACGGTAGCTCTGCGACGGGTCTACTAACCACTCGCAGCACCCTTAACAAGTTCCTGGGATACAGTGAGGGAAGCCATGACTGCTTAAAGTGGTATGATCCGGCTTTAAAGGTATGGTGTGAATGTAACATATGTCTTCATGTTTGTCTTCACAACCATGAGACCCAGAGACATTTGTTTTTAAAATGAAAACTCACATTCTAAAGGTCTCTGAAGGCCAGGCCAAAAAAACCCAGTTATACTTCTGGTTACAGGGTGATGGGGGTTTGCCTGGATTGACGGGGCTTCCTGGACCACGTGGTAGGAAGGTAAGAGCTTTTTATTCTTAATATTGGGCACAATCCACAGAGAGCGTCTCACAAGATAAACCCATGGTGAGGTACATGGTGTTTTGGCACTAAGGTCCACTCCAGTTAGATGCCAGAAAGTGGCTGCAGGAAAGTGGTCATTCGATGGCTTACCAACAGTGTTGGTTCCAGATCTGGAAGAACCCCTGGGCAAGACACCATCCGAGGGTTCTCCTACCTCCCTGAGTCTACATCCTCCCTGCCTTTATCATCAGTTCCTCCTACTCCTCTTCTCTACCACAGATTCCACCTTGTAGCTCATCAGTAGGGATGTGCTAGAATTCTGCCCAATTTGGATTTGGTATCATATTTTCCATTAATTTGCTTATTCTCTTATCATTGTGGATTGGATTTTGATGTAGTGATTTTCTGCTGCAATTTTTTTAAAAAATCTGCCTCCAAAATTTCAGTATTTCCTTTAAAATTATCAATACTTCCTTACGAAAGTTGATATTAATATTCTTTGTGAGGGGAAAATGGATTGATAAAATCAGCAGCTAGCAGACAAAGAACAAAATCAATTAACTTATAGGCAAAACCCCCTTGCGTTCAAGAATGTACCTAACAGATATTTCTATCAAACTTCAAAAAGCAGGGGAATTGGGCAGCTATATTGAATGCACCAGGGGAGCAGAAGACCTGGACTCCTCTCTGAGATATTGTACTGCCCTACAAATTTGTCAAAATGCAAACACAATTTAGGTTAGTCTTTCACAGTCCAATCCACTTCCTGTGTAGTTTGGAAGAATTTGGTAACATGTGCCTCTGAGCATATGGTGAGTGGTGGCAACACCTGCAATCACCCCAAACAACAGAAACAAGACATGTGCTATTTTGTTTTAGCAGGGAGGAAGCATCAATATTAAGACAGTTGATACAGTTCAGATAGTCACTTTGAATATGTTTGATTTACTTTGCAATTTTAGTCAAAGTTTCCTGTAGTAAATCATTTTCTTTTGCTTCTGTTTCTGTGAATATGTGACGTACAGCAACACTTTGCATAATTTACACTAAAAAAACCTCCAAAAACAATTGTGGAATAATGGCACTGACTGTTCTGCAGAATAGTCTCTAGTGGACATGAGGAGTATGTCAATTTGCACAAGATGCAAATGGCACAACACATGCCTGTGGGACTCTCCTGTTTACCCTAAAGGAGGACAGGACAAAGCACAGGTCGTTCCAATACAAGTAGAAAGAAAGAAGCAAAAAGCAGTAGAGACTATGGACTGGAAGGACACTCCAGTGGTTGTGACCTGCAAGGTGAGTGCAGTGTTTGTTTTCTTGCCTAAGAACAACGTGGTGTCATGTGCAACAAGTGCAAGTTGGGGGGGAAAATGAGAAGCCTGGAACCGTGGGTGGCCACACTGTAGAGCAGCCTTTCGCAATCAGTGTGCCTCCAGATGTTGTTGGACCACAATTCCCATCTTTCCTGACCATTGGCAATGACGCTGAGGCTGATGGGAGTTGTGGTCCAACAACATCTGGAGGCACACTGGTTGGGAAAGTCTGCTGTAGAGTATAAGAGAAGAGAAAGAGTTCTTAGATAGAACACTGGAACAGCAACAGCAAAGAGAAGTACAGGAGATGGAAGAACATCAGCATGTCAAAGCAGAAGAGGAGACTGTTGTGGAGAGCAACAATGAAGTGGAGGAAACTCCGTGGAAAAGGGTGACAGGAGCAGAAGAGTTAGGAGACACAGTTCACGGGTGGAACTATGGAACCGCTTTCAGGCACTTGAGGATGAGACTGGAGGACAGCCTGCAGGGGAAGAATTACAGGAGACCCACACGACAGCGAGCGAGAGGCTGAAGCTCAATCAAGCAGAGGCAATGAAACCACACCCCACAACAATAAGAAGAGAAGAGTAGTAGTAGTGGGAGGCTCCCTACTGTGTGGGACTGTATGCCAAGAAGATCCATGGACTTACCAGGTGTGCTGTCTACCAGGAGGATGGATTAGAAATGTGACGGAAGGGTTGCCATCGCTTATAAAGCCCACCGACAGGGAACAAATGACACTGCCAAACGGAGCTATGAAGAAATTACATCAGACTTTGAAGCTCTGGGAAGGAAACTCAAGGACTTTGGGGACCAGATAGTTTTTTCATCCATCCTTCCAGTAGTTAGAAGAGGAGTAGAAAGAGAAAGAAAAATATTCTGTGTGAATGAATGGCTACGAAGGTGGTGCCGATGTGAGAGATTTGGATTCAGGGACCATGAGCTATGCTTCCTAGAAGATGGACTGCTGGCAAGTGATGGATTACACCTCACAAGGACTGGGAAGAATGTGTTTGGCCACAGCATGGAGAAATTCATCAGGAGAGCTTTAAACTGAATCCTAAGGGGGAGGGAGATGTAAACTTGGCAGTAACAACTAACATAGGCTTGTGCACAGTAAAAGGAACTGAGGGAACGGCTCTAATGGGGCCCAGTAATAGTCTTCATAAAAATGTAGTAAGGAAGCCAGGCTATAAATCACATGGTCTTCAATGTCTGTATACTAATGCCCAGAATATGGGAAACAAATAGGACGAACTTGAACTCTTAATACACGAGAATAAACATGACTTGACTGAAATAGAGCAATTGAATGATATAACATGTTCAAAAAGAACAGAAGGAATAGAAAGGGAGGCAGAGTCAAGCTATATGTTAAAAATATATATCCCTGCACAGAAATATAGGAGAATGAGCTTGGTAGCTGCACTTAGTGTATCTGCACTAATGGGGGAAGGAATAAAAGGAACATGGTGGTTGGATTCTACTACTGATCACCCAATCAAGGAGAAGACAAGGACGAAACCTTTGAAAAGCAAATAGCCAATGTTTCGAGGAGGTAAGATGTAGTAGTAATGGGGGACTTCTATTACCCCAATATCTGTTGGGAGACAAATTCTGCCAAACACAGCCCCTCAAAGAAAATGGAGGAAGCAACTAGAGGATCAGCTATCCTGGACTTGATTCTAACCAATAGAGATGACTTGGTGGATGAAGTGGTAGTTATAGGAACTCTGGGGGAAAGTGACCAAGCTATACTTGAGTTCTTGATTGTAAAGGAAGCAAAAGCTGAGAGTAGCCTTACATGTAACCTGGACTTCAGGAAAGCCGATTTTAATAAACTCAGAACAATGGTAAGTAAGGTTCTGTGGCAGGCAACCCTAATGAGAAAAGGAGTCTAAGATAGGTGAGAGTTTCTAAAAGGAAATTCTAAAGGCACAATGGCAAACAATTCCATCAAGGAAAAAGGGAGGAAGACAGAAGAAGCCAATGTGGCTTCACAGAAAGCTTAGAGATTATATGAAAAAAAAAGGACACATACAGGAAGTGGAAAGAAGGCCAGGCCACAAAGGAAGAGTATAGACAGGTAGCACGGAATTGCAGGGATGGTGTCAGGAAGGCTAAAGCTGAGAATGAGCTGAGGTTAGGAAGAGATGTCAAAAGCAACAAAAAAGCTTTCTTCAGCTACATCCATAGTAAAAGACAGAGACAGGAAATTGTGATGCAGCTACTCAGTGAGGATGGCAACATGGTAACAGTTGACAAATAAAAGGCAGAAGTGCTCAATTCCTACTTTGACTCAGTCTTCTCCCAAAAGAGGGTCTATGACCATCCTGGCAAACTTGAAGTTGAAGGTGCAGGATTTCAGCTTGAAAGTGATAAACAAATGGTCAAGGAATACCTAATCACTTTGAACGAGTTCAATTCTGCAGGTCCCGATGAACTGCATCCTAGAATATTGAAGAAATGTCCGAAGAACTCTCGGAACCACTAAATGTAAACTTTTAGTCACAGACCAGTACATAGACATCATAAATAAATCAAAACCATATCAAATACATAAAATCAGGGTTGAATAAAAGATTAAAAGATTGCAATCAGTACAGGCTTCCTATATAAAATCATTTATCATTGATTTCCGGCATACAATGGAGCAGCATAGAAACTAGCCGCTCTTGCTGTAACCTGTGGTTTCATGTCTGCCAACAAATGCTTAAGATGAAACTCATCAGATTTACCCAGAATGTAAAATTGGAGTGGTAAAAAATAAGGAAGATCCCTATAAAAAGTATCATACAGTAAAATGGGACCCAAAGTTTCTGCTTCTCCCATTCCATTCATGGTGGGGTATCCTTCTGTACCTTTCATCCAGGAGGGTGCAGATTGGCAGAACATTGAACCCGGCTGCTGTGAAAGCTCTTCTGTATTTAGGGATACTCAGATTTGTCAAGTAATGCATGGGCACCAATGCTTTCCCGTTGTCACTGAACTTGGGGTGCCTCACAGCAAGGCTCAAACGATTTTGTAATTCTGTATTCCAGATTTGCTGTTGGATAGGTTTTGCTTTTACATGCCCAAGAGCAAGAAGAGCACATGGAGTAAATCCCAGATTTTGCAGTTTCTCAAATAGCAAACTTTTCCATCTTGACTGGTATATGGCGATTAATGTCAGTGGGGCCAAGCCCACAGGAGAAAAAAAAATCAGCTTCAACCAATAGCGAATCCTGAGAATCCATGCATGGGCTTTGATAGAAATTAGCCCTGCTTCTAAATGAAGCAATACACTGGGCATACAGCTTGGAACTCCAAGCACAGCTCTCAGAAACTTAGTCTGTGTGACTTCAAAGGGAGCAAAACTATCATATGCTCATAACTGGGCGCCATATAACATCTTTGAGATAGCCTTTGCTATGAATACCTGAAAGGCTGAAGGGGCATATTGGCCCCCCTTCATGTAGAAAAAGCGGAGCAGAGCCTTAACACTCCTCTGAGCATTCCAGTAGCATTTTTTAACTGTGCTCTCCAGGAGCCCGATGCATGGAAGGTTACACCCAGATAAGTGTAGGATGTAACCTGTTCAGTAAGATGATTGTTAATCTGCCATTTATGCTTTATCCTCTTCCTGGTGAAGACTGTACTTGGACTTCATGTAATTAATCACCAGACATTCCTTATTGCAATAAGAGTCCAAAGCTTTTAGAAGGCATCTTAGACCTATACTTGTCAGGGAAAGAAGCACCACGTCATCAGCATACAGGAGAGTTGACAGGCATTTATTTGTCAATCTCGGTGGATGGGAATTAACTTCCCCATAACTTTTAAATAAAGTGGAGACAAGTATACACCCTTGTTTAACTCCATTAAAAGTTGGAATAGCATTAGATAACTGGCCAGCATGATTGCAACTAATCAGCAGAGGAGTATTTTCATATAATTTGCGAATGTTAACAAGCGTCTATCAATGTTGGTATCCTGAAATTTTCCCCATAATCTATCCCTCTGAATTAAATCAAAAGCTGGTTTGAAATCAATGAAAGCTGCATAGAGATCTTCCTCCTTGGATAATGCATATTTTCCAATAAGATCATAGAATCATAGAATAGTAGAGTTGGAAGGGGCCTATAAGGCCATCAAGTCCAACCCCCTGCTCAATGCAGGAATCCAAATCAAAGCCTTCCCGACAGATGGCTGTCCAGCTGCCTCTTGAACATCCTCCAGATGTTGGAGGACAAGGCTCTGATCTATAGTAGATCATCCTGGCCTGAAACTAGCCTGTTAGTCTTCCAGTATATTTTCTTGTTTCAGCCAATTTAATAACTTCTCATGTAAATGGCTAGCATATAGTTTACTGATAATACTTAACAGGCTGATGGGTCTGTAGTTTGCAGGGTCCACTCTTCTCCCTTTTTTGTATATTGGGATGATAATAGCAATCCCAAATCTGCAAGCCTCGCTGAGCGATCAATGCAAGTGAACAGGGTCGCTAGAACTGGAGCCCACCACTCTATATTGGCTTTAAGCAGCTCAGGTGAGATATTATCCCTTCCAGGAGCTTTGCCAAGTTTAAGGCTAGAAATAAGGTTGGTGATTTCAGGTATAGAAACTGGGGGCCACTCAGGCAAGCTGTTAAAAGAAATCAGCGATGTTTGTTGGGAGGCCTGTCCATATGGATAGCACGGAAGTGCGACTCTCAAGCCTAAACAGGAATATGGTACTCCAAGCCAATTGATGTATTTTGCCAGCCCCTCAATCTCACTCTCCAAAACGATGCTGAATCATTTGACCTTGATGCCTCTATTAGGCATAGCCATGATTCTCTTTGGGCTTGTTTCTTTCTTTTTCTTAACCAGGGCTTTAGTCCTCCTTTTTAAAAAAATAATATTTGTATACCGCTTAATATACAAAATCCCTAAGCAGTTTACATAAAATACCATAACATCATAAAAAAGAATATACATACAACATTATACACAGAAACATATCAGTAAAGACAGAGAATCCATCAATAAAAATGGTTAAACATCAATAAATAATAAACCAGCAGTGTGATTAATCTTAGGAGCCTATGTAACTGCATAGCAATAATGTACAAGGCTGATGGGGACTTCATGCAGAGGGAGCTTTTACACTGCAGGGGCCAGTCAAATGACACAGTTGTTTGATGTCATAGTGAATGAGATATTCCCTGCGCCACTGTCACTTGAAAAGGTTGGCACATAGATGGTCTCCATGCTGGCGGCTTCACTGAACCCAATGAAGGATGATCATCATTGGGACCTGGTTCAGGCATTGGTCGATTTTCCCGGCGCAAGTCGCCAGCTTTGTGAACCATCACCGACAGGTTCGTGTTGTCGGCTCCAGCTGCCATTGCCGCCTGCTTCTTTGTCCGTTGAGATGATGTGCCTCAAAACGCTGTGACTGCTGCTTCGCCTCATGAAGCCGCCTGGGAACTGTGCACAGAGACATGCTACTCAAACGCTTCCTTGGGCTTTTTTGTACAAACCATTCCATTGGGGGAGCTGTCAGATTCATTTTCCTATAAAGCCTGTGTTTTTCGGTTAGGAAATTTTTCAATATAATGCATTCTTGGTCAAACCAACTTTTAGATTTATTTAGAGAGGGACGCTGTCTTACTGTCTGTTTAACGCTTCAGACAATTTTGGAAAGAGAGAATCAGTTCTTAGAATAAAGCTACAACTATTTCAGGGAAATCCGCAGCTAACGTAGCATCACGGCGACAAAAACTTCTCTCCAAGTGCAACATCTCGGCTAATAGACCATCTGATGAATTGCATCCTAGAGTATTGAAGGAACTGGCTGAAGAAATCTTGGAGCCACTGTATATTTGCGAAATCATGGTGGATGGGTGAAGTGCCGGAGGACTGGAGGAGGGCTAATGTTGTCCCTATCTTCAAAAAAGGCAAAAGGGGAGGAACCTGGGAACTACAGATCAGTCAGCTGACATCAATTCCTAGGAAAATTCTGGAGCAGATTATAAAGTGGTCAGTCTGTACGCACCTTGAAAACAATGCAGTGATTAGTAGAGGCCAACATGGATTTATGAAGAACAAATCCTGTCAGACTAATCATCTCATTTTTTGATCGGGTAACCTCCCTGGTAGACTGTGGGAATGCTGTGGACATATATCTCAACTTCAGCAAAGCATTTGACAAAGTGCCCCATAATATTCTGATTAGCAAGCTAGCTGAATGTGGGCTGGATGGAACAACTATCAGGTGGATCCACAGTTGGCTCCAGAATTGTACTCTACTTATCAATGGTTCCTTCTCAAACTGGGTGGAGGTAACTAGTGGGGTACCGCAGGGCTCTGTCCTGGGCCCAGTGCTCTTCAACATTTTTATTAATGACTTGGATGAGGAGGTACAAGGAGTGCTTATCAAATCTGCAGATGATACAAAATTGGGAAGGATAGCTAATACCTTTGAAGACAAACAAAATTCAAAGGGATCTTGATAGTAAGGAGCATTGGGCTGAAAACAACAGAATGAAATTTTAACAGGGATAAATGCAAAGTTCTACAACTAGGCAAAAAAACCCCCAAATGCACAGTTATAAGATGAGGGATACTTGGCTCAGCAAATACTACATGTGAGAAGAATATTAGAATTGTTGTTGATCACAAGTTGAATATGAGCCAACGGAGTGATGTGGCTGCAAAAAAGGCAAAAGCTATTTTAGGCTGCATTAACAGCAGTATAGTTTCCAAACTGCATGAAGTATTAGTTTCCCTCTATTCGGCAGTGGTTAATTCTAATCTTGAGTACTGCATCCAGTTCTGGACACTGCACTTTAAGAAGGATGCAGGCAAACTGGAACAGGTTCAAAGGAGGGCCAAAAAGAAGAACAGGGGACTGGAAACAAAGCCCTATGAGGAGAGACTGAAAGAACTGGGCATGTTTAGCCTGGAAAAGACAAGACTGAGGAGAGATCTGATAGCACTCTTTAAGTACTTGAAAGGTTGCCACAAAGAAGAGGGCCAGGGTCTCTTCTAGATCATCCCAGAATGTAGGACACGGAATAATGGGCTCAAGCTGCAGGCAGCCAGATTTTGACTGAACATCAGGAAAAACTCCTAATTGTTAGAGTGATCTGGCAATGGAACCAATTACCTAGGGTGGTGGTGGGCTCTCCAACATTGGAGGTATTCAAGAGGCAGCTGGACAGGCACCTGTCGGGTATGCTTTAATTTGGATTCCTGCATTGAGTAGGGGGTTGGACTTGATAGCCTTATAGACCTCTTCCAACTCTATGATTCTAAGATAAAACAGTGGGAGGTGAAATATATTCTAGAAAATTTCTGTGTTTTTAATAGACCATGCCCACCCTTCCTTAAATGGAGTGGTTTAAGTATAGCAGCCTGAACACATGCATCTTGGTCAGGCCACATTTGTTGTTTCCAACAGCTAGAGGCATTGCTTAAGTAGTAACATAGTGTAATCAGTCTGATTTTACATCAAACTGCAGTTTCAGATTCAACTGTTAATGTGCCCAAAATAGAAACAGAATATAACCCCCAGTTTAAAACACAAAAGACTGTCTTCACTATCATATCACATTGATCAATAAAAAGGCTTTGAAATAAATGAAAATAAATTTGACACAGGTTTCTAGGATGAATAATGAGTGAAATATAATTATCTAGGTTAGATTTTCTGTAGAAACAGTAGTAACACAGGAAAGAACCAAAGTAAGAAGAGCACCAACAAACATATAAGTAATATAATTCTCTGTTTTTGGAGATGTAGTCCTGATTGCAGGTGTTGCCACCACTCACCATACACTGAGAGGCACATGTTACCAAATTCTTCCAAGCTACACAGGAAGTGGATTGGACTGTGAAAGACCAACCCAAATGGTGTTTGCATTTTGATCAATTTGTAGGGCAGTCCAATATCTCAGAGAGGAGGTCAGGTTTCCTGCTCCCCTGGTGCATTTACTATAGCTGCCCAATTTCCCTCCTTTTTAATTTTTGGTAGAAATATCTGTTGACTATAGGTATGTTTTTAAACCACAAGGATTTTGTTTGCCTATTAGTGAATTTATCTGCTTTTTAATCCAGGAGGTAAGAAATGGGATCTTGTGCAAGTTTGCTGAGAATGGATTGATCATTTGCATGTTTATTGAATTCAATGGAATTTACTCCCCTGCAATCATGCTTAGCATAGGTGAAACTGTCCATGAGGGAGGAGGAGAAGGGGGAGGGAGGGCTGGAATGGGCAGGGGAGGAGGAAGAAGGAAGAGGGGACAGGAGGAAGGGAGGAGGAGGAGAGAGGAGAGGGGGAGGGGAAAGGAGGGGAGGGAGGGGAGAGAGATGGAGGGGAGGGGAAGGAGGGGGAGAGGGAGAGGAATGGCAGGTTTGATCATTTGCATGCTTATTGAGTTCAGTGGGATTTACTCTTGTGCAATCATGCTTAGGACAGGTGAAACTAACTTGGGGGAGGGGATAGGAGGGGAAAGGGGGAGAGAAGAGGAGGGGTAGTTGGGAAGGGGGAGAGGAGAAGTGGGAGGAGATTGCTTGGGTGGGCACTGGGCAGAGGGAAATCCCCTTTCCTTTCCAAAAGGAAAACATTGTTAACAGTATCATTAGTTTTGGGCTTTCCCCCATCTTTTTATTCTACAGCAGAAATGTGTAGTCTCCCACTCAAATTTGAACCAAATTGTCCCTGGCCACATCCACACCAGGCCTTTATTTCACTTTAGACAGCCATGGCTTCCCCCAAAGAATCCTGGGAAGTGTAGTTTGTAAAGGGTGCTGAGAGTTTTTAGGAGATGCCCTCACAGAGCTACAATCCCCAGAAGAGGGGCTGACTGTTAAACCACTCTGCCCACTGGAGCTCTGTCAGGGGAATAGGAGTCTCCTAACTACTGTTAGCACCCTTCATAAACTACACTTCCCAGGGTTCTTTGGGGAAAGCCATAACTATTTAAAGTGGAATAAATGTCTGGTGTGGGTGTGGCCCCCAGATTAACCAAGCAAAACAGCTGGCTTTTATAATGCTGACGGTTCTATCATGCCTGTGCTATCATAGACTCCAATGTTAAATTTCTTAAATTAATTAAAAATTTGCCATGCATTTTTTAAACTTCTAAACTGCAGAAGATGAAGGTCAGAGTTTAGTGATAGGATTACAGGTACTCTGTGAACATGGCTGCTTTTCAATTAATTTCAACAAATTATGAGACTATTGACAGAAAAAAGTCCAACAGATTTCTGCCTTTCCCCCCTCTTGTTTTGCACTTTGAACTCTGGATTCTCTCAGAGTTTTTTGTGTATCACCATGAACACTTAGAGGGTTGTTAAGCAAGCATTTCTGAGTTCAGGACTATAAGTTTTATAAGATTTTGTTTTGAAATGAACTTTTGGAAAGCAGCAAAATGGCATGGGGGTATTTTCAATTTAACATGGTAAAATGTGAAAAATCCATGCAGGCTATAGTAATACTGACCTATTAGGTTGATGGAATGCTTTTGAACCGTAGCGGTTCAACCGTAGCACATTTCTGCTGTAATTTGCCTTTAAAAAAAAACTTCATCTGCATTTTAGTGCAGATTTCCCCTATTAAACACATTTTTTGTGTGAAGCTTTGACTCATGTATGGAGTTTTGCAAGCGATTTCTTCTAATATAATTGGTAATGTAGTGGCAAATTCAGAAGTGCATGGTCCCTTCATGCTAGTTACAGCCACACCCCCTTTCCACCTTCCCTCTCCTCCCTTGCTCTCCAACTTGTCTCTGAGTCCACACTCCACTACAACAGACATCCCTAAGAGCCAATCAGCATGAAGGAGAGGCTGTGTGTTAGCTTCTGGCAGAGCGTTACTTTTTTGAACTACAACTCCCATCAGCCCAATCCAGTGGCTGTGCTGGCTGGGGCTGATGGGAGTTGTAGTTCAAAAAAGTAACTTTTCCAAGCTCTGCTTCTGAGAAGAGACTTCTCAGTGGCTGACTCACAAAGAACGAACTTGAATCCATACTGACCTGTTAGTTGACAGAATGCTTTTGAACCAGCACCGGCCAATGGATTCCATTGCTACTTACCAGGCAGATAGAATTTAAGAACTTAAGAAGAGCCCTGCTGGATCAGGCCAAAGGAAGCCCATCTAGTCCAGCATCCTCTCCTCACAGTGTCCAAGTAGATGGCTCTTCTGGGAAGCCAACAAGTAGGACCTGGGTGCCACAGCACTTCCCCCACTCGTGATTCCCAGCAACTGGCATTCAGAGGCATACTGCCTCTGATGATGGAAGCAGAATACAGCCACTGTGGCCAGTATATAGCTTTATACTCCAGATCCACCTTCAAAGCAACCGTAACGCAAGGAAAAACAAGATGAAGGTTCCAGCTTCATGTTAAGGGCAAAAACTGGCATTCCCATTTCAGCTGAACACTCATAAGGATATCAGAAGAGGCCTGCTGCGTCAGGCCCGTGGCCCATCTAGTCTAGCTTCCTGGTCTCCTAGTGGCCAACCAGATGCCCCAATGGGAAGCCTGCAAGTGGGATCTGAGTGCAACGGCACTCTTTCCAATTGTGATTCCCAGCAATATTATTTGGGGCATGGGGCATGTGGCCCTTGGGCTGCAAAAGGTTCCCTGCTCCTGTCTTATGGGAAGTCCACAAACAGGACATGAGGTTATAATTTTTAATTTGTCAATAAGGCCTAGATTGAACTTCATCTGTTATTACCACCACGGGTATTTGCCCTTCATCTTCTGCAGTGAAGATAGACCAAAAAAAATATATTCTCTGCTATCTCCCTCTTCTCCTTTTGTCCTGGCTCCTAACCAGAAAAGCAGACTCAGGACTCAAAGGCTGGGTTTTTTAATGAGCTTTATTCCAGAAGTCAGTACAGGAAAACAGCATCAGGCATTCTAGGCATTCATCAGGATACAGAACACTAACAGACTAGGCATCTCTCTGAAACAGGCTAGGCATCTCTCCTGATACAAACTACGCAAATGGAAGCATCAGCACACTACATATATCAGGATACAAACTTGCAGAGGCAATGGCAGACTGTTGTTGCTAAGACTTAATTTTATCCATCCATCCTAAACATAAGAGAGGTGAGCAGGCACATTCTTGTCTGAGCATTCTCTGGTACTTTCTTGCTTTTGCTGCAAGGCTTGGGCTTTTCCTAGAAGCAGAGAGCATTTTCTGAAGCTGACTCTTCTAATCTCCTGGACCTTGGCGAAGTGTAAATTCAGGCTCTGACACACTGCTTTCATTTTCCTCTCTCTGGAAGACTCTAGGTTGTTTGTTAAGTGTTATCTGTTCAAATGCTAAGTCTGGGTTGGGTGCCAGTAACCTCGTCAGTCGTCAGAGACAATGGTGGTGGTGATGGGCTACATTAACTTCACTGAACTCAGAGTTGCCAGATGCCTCTCAAACTTTCTTCCCCAGGATTTCCCTCACCCCTTTTCCCAACATCTGCAACCCACTCTTTATCCTCCCAATTTTGCCATAGGTTCTCCTTGGGGCCCATGACACCTTTAGCATACCTTTAATTCCTTGTGCCCAGTGATCCAACCACTTTCCTAGTCTATTTTCTGCTTCTGATTCATTTGAAGCATTTGTGGATCTTGGTGGTTTAAGTGATACGCTCCTCAAATTCCTTTTTGCACCCCTTATTGTCTGCTTGCATTTCTTTTTCCAAAGTTTGCTTTCCATTTAATTCTCCTCATTTGGGCAAGGCTTCCATTTTTTTTTTGAAGGAATCCTTCTTGTCTTTAATAGCAGTCTTGATGCTGCTCATTAGCCATGCTGACATCCTCATAAAATAAAAGACCAATCTAACAGTTACTAAAGTTGGGTAAGTTTAGCCCAATCCATCCCTAGAAGAGCCCACGGCTGATGCCTGCCCTCGTTCCTTCTCTCCCTCCCCCCCTTTAAAAAAACACCACACTCCTATTAGTTAGTTCCAGGCTGCTGCAGTCTTTGTTTTTGCCTCAAGTTTCAGGGAGTTTTGAGGATAAAATGATCATTGCCACAAAAACCTGGCACGCTATACCCCCTACTGCAGATTTCCATGCACTGGGTTATATCCAGTGTTAGTCATCCTCAGAGTAAACCCATTGAAATTAATGGACATTTCTAATTTACGTTCATTAATTTAAGTGGGTGTATTCTGAGTAAAACTTAGTTGGCTACAACTCAATGTATTGATTACAAGAGCAAATGTGCATTTGGAACCCCACAGTGGAAGAAGCTGCTTGGGGGTGGAATTTGAAGAGAAGGAGCTGGCAGGGAGTGTATTAAGCTGACTCCTCCCCTCCATTGCAGTTTCTCTGTTGCACACTACTCCCTTTTGATGTGGCAAAGGAGCAGATTGTGTTACTCTTATCCACTTTTCTTATAGATTTGCCTTTTATTTTATTAGCTTATTTGTTACAAGAAGCAAGAAGGTGCCAACATGGCTAATGAGCAGAGTCAAGGTCTCTATTAGAGGCAAGGAGACTTTCTTCAGAAAATGGAAGTCCTGCCCAAATTTTATTTATTCCATTTATATCCTACCCTTCCTCCCAAAGAAGTACAGGGTGACAAATACATAAGTGATAAAACAACACAATTAAAAAAATAAAAATAAAACATATTTAAAACATTAAACATCTGAAGATGCTAAAATCAATTAAGCATCTACAAACATGCAGAACAGTCAGATAATCTCACAGCTAATAATTTCAAGTTTGCTAGGAACAGTATCTTTCAAACATCAAATACCTTCATGAACAGGAACATTTAAAAATTCCTCCTGAATGTCAATAATAAGGGAAACATGACACACCTCACCAAGAAGGGCATTCCACAAATGGGAAGCCACCACTGAGGAGGCCTTGTCATGGGTCAGTGCCAACTGGGCAGCTCCCAGGAGGACAATAAAAAGGAAGGCAAACTTTGGCAAAGGAAATTCAAGGCGACAATAAGGGGTTTATGTGCAACATGTCCTTTTGCTCACAATTCTGTGATTTCAAAGCTATGTCAGGACCAATGGTGCAGGCTCAATAAAACACTGCTTCCCCAACTTTAGAAGGCAGAATGTAGAATCTGTGTATACACCGTACCTTTGAAGCCTATTCAAAGCACACCCCCTCCCAAGAATTCTGGGATCTGTAGTTTGCCCTTCACAAATATACAATTCGCAGAACCCTTAACAAATTATGGATCCCAGGATTCTTTGAGGGGAAACAATGTACTTTGAATGTGCTTTAATGTGTGTACGCAACCTTGTTCCTGTAGAAACACAAGCCAGAACAAGTTTTATTTTAAGACTGGGGGGCGAGAGAGGTTATTAAACAGATGCTTTCGATGGAGGCTGTATTTTGTTAGCCTCCTAAATTTAAAAAGAGGGAGAGAGAGAGAGAGAAAGCTGTTGGAAAAATATTTGGAAAATAAAAAATAAGGCTGCAGATCCTCCATTGGCAAAACCCCATTGAAAACACCTTGGGCTGCAGACAAGCTGCTCTGTTTGCCTGCTTGTTTTTAGGAGAACAGCCAATATCCTGGAAGCCACTTTGAGTGAAGGATATAGACACAGAGAAAAGAAAGATATAAAGAAAGAGAAAGTCCTTCAGTAGAGGGGTGAAGGAGGACCTAATCCACCACAGAGAGTTTGGGAAGAACCGAGATGACTAGTAACAGAGCTGGCATCTTCGGCTGGCATTGTAGCTCAGTGGCAGAGCATCTGCCTTATCATAGAGTAATAGAATAGTAGAGTTGGAAGGGGCCTATAAGGCCATCAAGTCCAACCCCCAGCTCAATGCAGGAATCCAAATCAAAGCCTTTCCGACAGATGGCTGTCCAGCTGCCTCTTGAATGCCTCCAGTGTCAGAGAGCCCACTATTTCTCTAGGTAATTGGTTCCATTGTCATATGGCTGTAGCGGTTAGGATGTTTTTCCTGATGTTCAGTGGAAATCGGGCTTCCTGCAACTTGAGCCCATTATTCCGTGTCCTGCACTCTGGGACGATCGAGAAGAGATCATGGCCCTCCTCTTTGTGGCAACCTTCCATGTACTTGAAGAGTGCTATCATATCTCCCCTCAGTCTTCTCTTCTCCAGGCTAAACATGCCCAGTTCTTTCAGTCTCTCCTCATAGGGCTTTGTTTCCAGTCCTCTGATCATCGTTGCCCTCCTAACCTGTTCCAGTTTGTCTGTATCATTCTTGAAGTGTGGAGACCAGAACTGGGCACAGGCCTAACCAGTGCTGAATAGAGGGGAACTAATACTTCACGCAGTTTGGAAACTATACCTCTGTTAATGCAGCCTAAAATAGCATTTGCCTTTTTTGCAGCCACATCACACTGTTGGCTCATATTCAGCTTGTGATCAACAACAATTCCAAGATCCTTCTCACATGTCGTATTGCTGAGCCAAGTATCCCCCATCTTATAACTATGCATTTGGTTTCTTTTTCCTAGGTGTAGAACTTTGCATTTATCCCTGTTGAATTTCATTCTGTTGTTTTCAGCCCAATGCTCCAGTCTATCAAGGTCCCTTTGAATTTTGTTTCCGTCTTCCACGGTATTAGCTGTCCCCCCCAATTTTGTATCATCTGCAAATTTGTTGAGCATGCTCTGTACCTCTTCATCCAAGACGTTAATAAAAATATTGAAGAGCACTGGGCCCAGGACTGAACCCTGTGTTACCCCACTCATTACTTCTGCCCAGTTTGAGAAGGAACCATTGATAAGCACTCTTTGAGTACGATTCTGCAGCCAACTGTGCATCCACCTGATAGTTGTTCCATCCAGCCCACATTTAGCTAACTTGCTAATCAGAATATCATGGGGCACTTTGTCAAAAGCTTTGCTGAAGTTGAGATATATTATGTCCACAGCATTCCCACAGTCTACAAGGGAGGTTACCTGATCAAAAAATGTGATAAGATTAGTTTGGCAGGATTTGTTCTTCATAAATCCATGTTGGTTTCTACTAATCACTGCATTGTTTTCAAGGTTCTTACAGATTGACTGCTTTATAATCTGCTCCAGAGTTTTTCCAGGGATTGATGTTAGGCTGACTGGTCTGTAGTTCCCTGGTTCCTCCTTTTTGCCCTTTTTGAAGATAGGGACAGCATTAGCTCCCCTCCAGTCATGTAGCACCTCACCAGTCCTCCACAATTTCGCAAAGATAATAGACAGTGGTTCTGAGAGTTGTTCACCCAGTTCCTTCAGTACTCTAGGATGCAGTTTATAGGGCCCTGCCGATTTGAACTCATTCAAAGTAATTAGGTATTTGTTGACCGTTTGTCTATCAGTCTCAAGCTCCAATCCTGCCCCTTCCACTTCATGTTTCCCGGGAGGGTCATAGACCCTTTTTTGGGAGAAGACTGAGTCAAAGTAGGAACTGAGCACTTCTGCCTTTTCTTTGTCATCTTTTGTCATATTGCCATCCTCATTGAGTAGCTGTGCCACCATTTCTTTTCTCTGTCTTTTAGTATGGATGTACCGAAGAAAGCTTTTTTGTTGCTTTTAGCATCTCTCGCTAACCTCAGCTCATGCTCAGCTTTAGCCTTCCTGACACCATCCTTGCAATTCCATGACACCTCTCCTTTGTGGCCTGGCCTTCTTTCCATTCTCTGTATGTGTTCTTTTTTGTTGAGGTCATCTCTAAGCTTTTTGTGAAGCCACATTGGCTTCTTCTGCTGTTTCCCCCCTTTTTTCCTTGTTGGAATTGCTTGCCATTGCCCTTTTAGAATTTCCTTTTTTAGAAACTCCCACCCATCTTGGTCTCCTTCTCTCATTAGGGTGGCTTGCCATGGAACTGTACTTACAATTGTTCTGAGTTTATTAAAATCAGCTTTCCTGAAGTCCAGGGTGCGCGTATGGCTACTTGTTTTTCTGGGATTGTTTTGTGTGATTGCTGATGTTTTTGGATTGTAAATCTGTACTGGCCTTGGGTAGGTTTTTTTTTCAACTCCAATTTCTTTTATTAACTATTTTGAGATTTCTGATTGTCCTGTGTTGTTCTTCTGTAAGCCACCTTTGAGAGAGACCTTTGCCCTTAAAGGCAGTCTGAAAGTATTCTTAAACACATTAATAAAATATGATTCCCTAGTGGTAAGAGCATGTGGTGGACTTGTATCTGGGTTTTGCCATCTCTTATCTCTTTTGTGTTGTCAGAACTGTAAAGCACTTTTTTGGACCTTGAACAGCAGCTGGACGGTTTTCAACTCCCGATTAAACAGGGCTGCATTTGGTAGTTGCCTTTTGTGTTTGGCAGGTGTGCAGAACTTGCCGTTGTTGTTCTCCTTTTGTTTGCTGTCCTTTTGTTTGCCATCCTTTTCCATTTTCTCTGCAAAGCCTGCTAGCCTGTGGCTCTGACTGTTGATGGGCTGTATTAGACTGCCACTGCAGTTGACTTGAGCACTCTGACCAAAGTGACAGGAGATTTCAGCTTCAAACGATGGCCCCACTTGTGATTTAAGGCCCTGGAATTGTCCAGCAGCATCTGGAGAGGAGAACAAACTCAGACGCTTGTTTTCCTCCTGCCATTTCAGTTCTGTTTGAAGAGGCTTGCGGTAGAGGAGACCCTTGTGGATACCTATCAGCACGGCCTAAAGCCTGATTATTTTTTCCTGCCCCTTCCTGACAGGGTTTCTCCTCCGCAGCAGTAACTGCGGGCTACTATGGAATGTTTTACATTGATAATGCAAGCAGATTGTAGAGTAGGCAGGTTTGTGCTAAGCCACAGTGGGAGACAGGAAAGAAAAAAGGATAAAAGCTAGGTTTGCCACTAAATTCCTATACAATTCAGAGTTCAACGTGGGGTTCTATTAAGACAGAATCATGCTCCACAAGAAGGATGGGGGATGGGAGTTGGAGTTCAACAACATCTGGTGGGCCAGAGGTGCACTAAGATCCCTGCTCTAAAATATAGGTTTCTGTCAAGGCAGAATTGTGCTCTGAAATTTGGTGACAGGTTTGGCAGACTCTATGTTGCTTGAATGCATTTATGTATGTTATTTTTACTAATATATTAATTTTAATGCACACATTCCCCCAATTTATACACTTCTGTCAACATTCTTTGATTGGAGAACTGCATTGCAAAATTTGGATAAGTGCAAATTTCAAGGGATGACTGTGTTTTGGTTTTGATATTGTTTCAGAAAGTGCCAGTTTTATAGATTCAGCTTTAAATGTGAGCTGAATTGAATTTCTCTCCCATCCCTAGCCACAGGCTACCGATCCTTGGTCTACTTGCTAGCATTTTAAAAGCATAATTTTTAAAAAATAATAATTTACCTGTATTTTTAATCTTTTGTACAGGGACAGAAAGGATACCCAGGCCCAGCAGGTCATCCCGGAGACCAGGTGAGTGTCTTTCTTTCTTTCTTTCTTTCTTTCTTTCTTTCTTTCTTTCTTTCTTTCTTTCTTTCTTTCTTTCTTTCTTTCTTTCTTTCTTTCTTTCTTTCTTTCTTTCTTTCTTTCTTTCTTTCTTTCTTTCTTTCTTTCTTTCTTTCTTTCTTTCTTTCTTTCTTTCTTTCTTTCTTTCTTTCTTGAGTGACCTAAAAACTTGTGATGGCTGCCTATCCTGTGGCATCCAATGGATTGGCTCAGAAATAAGCCAAGTGCCTTTTCCATAAATCAGAAAATAGCTCAGCTTATTTTTGAGCCCAGCCCAGCTACCTGTTGAAATGATCGATTAATCTGAGGTGGGAGATTTAAAAAGGCTGCAACCCTGAAAGCAGCCGACTGAGGGCAAAGACCCTCTTGCCTCAAGGATTTTGATTTGAGCAGAGAACAATTTGGGAGGCTTCTGAAGTTCATTGTTCCTTTGAACAGTGGCAGCTGGTGGCTTCATGTCAGTGGTGCAGTGGAATCCACTCTGGGTTTTATTCCATACTTTTACAGAGCTGTCCAGGGTGCTTGAAAGGTCAGACTAAAACCTCTAGGAGATTCCATTGCCCCACTTACAGAGGCATGACTGGCTTTGAGGAAAACATTACTGAGCCCCCAAAACCTCTTCCTAGGAGTGTGCCCTGCAAACTTTACTGACATGTCTACTCAAAACCCATCTTTCTTTAGAAGCTTGTGTCCTTCCATCTGAAGGTCATTTGAAAACCACTCCAATATCCAACAATTTGTTGTGATAGCACTGATTTCTTTTGTTTGGTTTAGTACGATTTATATTCCCTTTTTAAATCATCAGGTCATCAAAGCAGTTTTGCAACTTTTCAAAATGCATGTTTAATAACTTCTTAAATCTGCCTCCTTCAAATTCTCAATACCTTAGTCCTCACTATAAGGTATAGTTTTGCTATAGCTTGCTCCTCTCCTGCATCTGATCACTATCACTAGCATTTTGTAATGGATTTAAAGAGAAAGCCACACTGTTAGCTGTCTTGGCCCCAAATCACTATTCCCAAACATAATTGCCCAACCTCAAAGGGTTGTCTCCCTTAGGCATTGCCCTTTGGCAGTTGCCTTGAAGCAACTGTTTTCCAGGGCTGCAGAGCTCTTTTAGTGATCCAGGGACCAAAGCAAAGAGGAGCCACAAGCTGTCCACTGGGAGGTGTGGTATGGCAATTGCCTGGATCACATGCTGGTTTGGTGGCCCTCTAGATGTTGCTGGGCTACAACTCTCATCATTCCTGTGTATTGGCCAGGGCTGATGGGAGCTGGAGTCTAAAAAATTCTGAAAGGCTTCAGTTTCTTTGTCCCTGATGTATGCATATCATGTATATATTCACTGAACGTCTTTGCAACTGGATTCCATGTACACTCCTGTGCTAGCTCACTGGATTGATCAAAGCGCTTGGGGAATCTGCCTTGAATGCAGAAGGTTCCCTGTTCATTCCCCAGCATCTCCAGCTAGGGTTGGGAGAGAACCTCATTTGAAACCCTGGAGAGCTGCTGCCAGTCAGTGGAGACAGTACTGAGCTATATGGACTGTTGGTCTGACTTGGTATAAGGCTGCCTACTGTGACCCTTTTGTCCCTATCAGCTTGGCATTCACCATGTTGAGAAAGATGAATTAAACTGCATTGTTAAAATTCCACAAGTTGTGAAGCTAGATTTAATTCTTCCCATTCCTTGCCTCCCTGTCCCTTCCTTTTTCTATTTTTTTACAGGGTGGACGAGGCTCCGACGGGAACCCAGGTGCCAAAGGTTATCCTGGCAGGCAGGTGCAGTAAATCTTACCATGCTGTGTACAGCATAGGGGCTTGGTGGGCAGGCAGCTAGATGACCATGGTGTCCTGCAATTAATAAGGGATTCAGGCACAGTCACACTGGGTTTGCATACTAGTGGTGCAGTTAGGTAATTCCAGACTCTGGACCTCTTCCAGGGTCCCCCCTCTGTAGGTCAGGGATGTGAAATCCATGATCCTCAGATGATGATGTTGGCCCAAGGTGTGGTCTGAAGGCACATGAGGCCACCGCCTTTCTGAAGCTACGCAGGTCTGCATCTGGTCAGTCCCTGGATGGGAGACCACTTGGGAACTACATGTGTGCTGCCTTGGGTTCTATGATGAAAGAAAGGAGGGATATAAATGTAATAAATAAATAAATGTTGGACTCTGACTGCCATCAGCTCCAGGCAGCGTGGTCAGTGGTCAGGGATTTTGGCAGTTGTAGCCCACCTATCATTGGGGGATAAATTTAACTCTATTTGCCTTTGGAACCTACTTTCCAAAACACTGCCATCTTTCAAAACTACATTTTTTTCTGAATTTAGCAGTGTAGTTCTTCAGCCAAATGTGTATAAAATGCATATATTGGGGTAAAGTGTCCATAAAAATGCACATTTCAGTGAAAATGACCGCTGATCACCTCTGTGAAAACTAGGTGGAGGAAACATGTCTAAGCAAGATTTTTGTTAAGGCAGGGATGCATAGCCTGTAGTTCTCCAGATGTTGGTGGACTGCAACTTCCATTATCCCTGATCGTTGGTCATGGTGGCTCAGGCTGATGGAAGTTGGAATTCAACGACATCTGGAGGGCTACAGGTTCTCCATCCTCCTGTGGAGACTTGCATAGTCACATCTAACATGATGTAGACACTTTTCTTTCTTTTTTTATTGGAGAAATTCTGATACGTGCCACAAGACTTTGTTGTTTTGGCATGTTGAACCATCTTGCAAATAAATAATGCTAAATGTACATAAGGAAAGGAATAAATGTACGAAGATGACCCCTTATCCCTGTATGGCTCAACATTTTTTTTACAAAATACAGCAACATAAGCCATGATATGACAGGGCATTCAATAGGGATGCTTCCTCCTTGTAGGTCTCCACCTTTCCCATTTGTTGGAGGAGACATTCTGTCTAAGTTGAAGGTGTGCATACCTTTTTTCACCAACAAAAGTTTATTCATAGGGGGAAAATAGCTCTATTTCTTAATCTCTGGGACCAATATAGTACAGCTATTCACACCAGTTTTGGGTATGTTTACTTTCCTGATTTGGTGTTTTCATTACTAGTCACTTCTCTTGGCTACTCTTGGCTTTGCAGCGCAATGGAAAAGGTGGAGGCACTGTCTTTTCTTGGGTTCATGCCTCGAGGCAAACTTGTTAACTTTGGCCTGATGGAACAAACAAACAGCTTCAGACAATTCTGCTTCAGCCAGAAGGAGCACAATTTGTTGGGATCCGGGTTTCTCTTTCAGAACTTCCTGAATTCGAGGTGATGGAACATAAGAACATAAGAAGAGCCTGCTGGATCAGGCCAGTGGCCCATCTAGTCCAGCATCCTGTCCTCACAGTGGCCAACCAGGTGCCTGGGGGAAGCCCACGAGCAGGACCCGAGTGCAAGAACACTCTCCCCTCCTGAGGCTTCCGGCAACTGGTTTTCAGAAGCATGCTGCCTCTGACTAGGGTGGCACAGCACAGCCATCATGGCTAGTAGCCATTGATAGCCCTGTCCTCCATGAATTTGGGGATGGAGGGAGACTGTTCAGCTTTGTTTGTGCAGCAAATAAATTTAATCTGGCAACTATTAGAATTCTTTGAGAGTGTCAACAAGCATATAGATAGAGGTGATCCAGTGGACATAGTGTACTTAGACTTTCAAAAAGCGTTTGACAAGGTACCTCACCAAAGGCTTCTGAGGAAGCTTAGCAGTCATGGAATAAGAGGAGAGGTCCTCTTGTGGATAAGAAATTGGTTAAGAAGCAGAAAGCAGAGAGTAGGAATAAACGGACAGTTCTCCCAGTGGAGGGCTGTAGAAAGTGGAGTCCCTCAAGGATCGGTATTGGGACCTGTACTTTTCAACTTGTTCATTAATGACCTAGAATTAGGAGTGAGCAGTGAAGTGGCCAAGTTTGCTGATGACACTAAATTGTTCAGGGTTGTTAAAACAAAAAGGGATTGTGAAGAGCTCCAAAAAGACCTCTCCAAACTGAGTAAATGGGCAGAAAAATGGCAAATGCAATTCAATATAAACAAGTGTAAAATTATGCATATTGGAGCAAAAAATCTTAATTTCACATATACGCTCATGGGGTCTGAACTGGCGGTGACCGACCAGGAGAGAGACCTCGGGGTTGTAGTGGACAGCACGATGAAAATGTCGACCCAGTGTGCGGCAGCTGTGAAAAAGGCAAATTCCATGCTAGCGATAATTAGGAAAGGTATTGAAAATAAAACAGCCGATATCATAATGCCATTGTATAAATCTATGGTGCGGCCGCATTTGGAATACTGTGTACAGTTCTGGTCGCCTCATCTCAAAAAGGATATTCTAGAGTTGGAAAAGGTTCAGAAGAGGGCAACCAGAATGATCAAGGGGATGGAGCGACTCCCTTACGAGGAAAGTTTGCAGCATTTGGGGCTTTTTAGTTTAGAGAAAAGGCGGGTCAGAGGAGACATGATAGAAGTGTATAAAATGATGCATGGCATTGAGAAAGTGGATAGAGAAAAGTTCTTCTCCCTCTCTCATAATACTAGAACTCGTGGACATTCAAAGAAGCTGAATGTTGGAAGATTCAGGACAGACAAAAGGAAGTACTTCTTTACTCAGCGCATAGTTAAACTATGGAATTTGCTCCCACAAGATGCAGTAATGGCCACCAGCTTGGATGGCTTTAAAAGAAGATTAGACAAATTCATGGAGGACAGGGCTATCAATGGCTACTAGCCATGATGGCTGTGCTCTGCCCCCCTAGTCAGAGGCAGCATGCTTCTGAAACCCAGTTGCCGGAAGCCTCAGGAGGGGAGAGTGTTCTTGCACTCGGGTCCTGCTTGCGGGCTTCCCCCAGGCACCTGGTTGGCCACTGTGAGAACAGGATGCTGGACTAGATGGGCCACTGGCCTGATCCAGCAGGCTTTTCTTATGTTCTTATGTTCTTTAACTGGCAAAGAATGAATAACCACGGAAGTCTATTACAGGGATAGGGGAGAAATTAGTTTCAGTTTGCATTTTAATGCAAACCCATCTAATTCACATGTCATGAGCGCAAGCACAAAGTGAAACAGAACTATCCTTTCTAATTTGCTATTCTCCAAATATTGCAATGCAGTTTGCCACTAAAAAATGTGTATATAAAGGGAAAGTGTGCACATGTGTGTATTTATTAATTAACTTTATATCCCACTCTTCGTTCGAAAGGAGCCCAGGGTGACAGTAATTGCCGCCCTGGACTCCTGCTGGGAGGAAGGGCAGGATATAAATCTAATAATAATAATAATAATAATAATAATAGCATTGGAGGCAATATGAGTGACAGTAATATGCAAAGGAAATTGCATTAAATAAGGGAGTGGCTTGCAGAAATGTGCCTGTTACTCAAAATTGTGTACATTAGGAGAAATATGCACAGAAATGCCTACACTCATTCATAATTTCTTTAAAAAACACAAATATTCACAAACTGATGCAGAACTTATTGGTGGGAAAAGTAGAAACAGAGACATTGAAATTAATAGAATTTCCGATTCCTCAGATTCAAATATGAATATTTTTTTCCAACAACGAGGACTGACAACTTTAAAGTTGCCAAACTAGTGGCCCTTGATTCTTATTCATCTTTTCAGTTTCTTTTCCTTACCCAACCCCCCAAAGAACACAAAGTCTGAGATTCTCAAAAGTTTCTAGTCCTAATGAATTCTGTGAGTCAAACTACATGTTAATTCAGAATGTATAGTGTGCAATGTATAGTGTGCAATTTTTAATTGATTACAAGTGCAGGGGAATGGATGGCTGGTTCTTATAAGGAAGATGAGGTTTATTCCCTTACTCTACAGCTCTAATTGGGTCTAAAATCACCCCCAACATGTCTGTGAAGCTAAGGTCACCACCATGATGCTCTCTATATGTTGTTGCTCTATGACTCCCCTCCGCCGCAGCCAACTTGGCCAGGGATGAGGGGATGATGGGAGTTGTAGTCCAGCAACATCTAGAAGGCACCACAATTTTGTAACCCACAAACATGTCCAATAAAAGAGTATTACTAAAAGCCATTTGAAGGAGAGAGGTTTTAAAATAATTGCTATGTTTGGTTTTATTTATTTATTTATTCTGTTATTATGTTATGTATATTGTTGAGATTTATTGTTTACTTATGTTTATTTAAAATGTGATGTATTGTTTTTCCTTTTAATTGTACCAAATATGAATTGTATATTATATGTTGTATATTGATTTTTATGTTGTAAACTGCCCAGAGAGCTTCGGCTATGGGGCGGTATAGAAATTTAATAAATAACAACAACAACAACAATAATAAAAGCCATTCAGAATGCCAAGACTGTGCCTGGAAATACACTGGTAGCCAGTGTAACTGGTACAGCAGTGATAGCCAACCTGGTGCCCTCCAGTTGTTCTGGACAACTATTCCCATCATTCCTGTCCATTGGCTATGCTGGCTGGGGTGGATGGCAGTTGTAGTCCATAATACCTGTACTGATGGTACAGAATCGGTGTACTGTGTTTAGACCACCTAGCCTATATTGGGGCCCTGGTAGCTGTCACTCATGTTCTGCATCAGCTGAATGCTGGTTCTTCCAGCTTAGGGTCAGTCAATAGGAAGCTATGTGGGTGAAGCCATGCCAGAGCCTTGGAACCCTTTACTGTCCAGAGAACACTCTCACCATGTTTGTTTATTTGATTTATATCCCGTTCTCCCTCCCAGCAGGAGCCCAGGGCTGCTGTTGAACAGCCTTATCTAACCTGGTGCCCTTCTGATGTTTTGGACTACAACTCCTATCAGTCCCAGGCAGATATCGGGCAACAACACACAGGCCTCTGGTTTCGTGGTTCTAATCTTGTTAATTCCCATCACCCCCAAGTCCTGTGTGAAGACAGCTGCCCTCCTCCACTGCCTCGCTCACAGCAGCTGGCTTTCATAAGTAGTCTGCCTCTGAACCTGGAGGTTCCATTCTACTATCACAGCTAATCCCAGTCCATGGAACTAGCCTACCTCAATCATCCATTTGTTCTGACTTATCTTCAAGGGGATGCCCACCTTGTTCAATCCTCGCATAGGTTTGAAGGTTTAGTTCTTGCTTGCCTGGTATTCCTGTGATCAGGAAAGCCTCCTCATCCCTCAGAAAAAAATAATCTGTTAGAACAGGGCTGAAAGTTGCTAGTACTGAAAATCCAGGTTGGTCCAGGGATGGGACTGGGAGGGACCAAATTTAAGTCTGGGTTTCAGTTACTTGATGATAAATGCATCTGACCACTTCTTAATGTATTAGCCAAGAGGTCAAAATGTTGCGTGTGCTTGTGTGATTTATTACAATCTGATGTCAGCCAGCCTTTGCTGCCATTTCCCAATTCATCCCCCCCCTCTGTTGCAGCTGAATTGTTTGAGAATGGAGTTGGAATTATTTCCTGGTCCTGTTTTAAAATACAAATACAAATTTCTGTGGAGTCATCTCCCTATAACAATAAGGGCATTTGTTTCTGAAAGCTTATTGTGATGATTCTTCTCTAAATTCCTTTCTAGCTATCTCTTGGACTGGTTCCTAAATCGCAACAGAAGCCTCTGCTTTGGCACTGTTTGCCAAAGTTTTTTAAAAAAGAAAGTTCTAACTTCTCCACATTTATCTGTCTTGTTTTTGTTTTCCCCTCTTGTGTTTCAGGGTTTACCTGGACCTATAGGGGAGCCTGGTCCAAAAGGCAGCCGGGTAAGTGAGAGAGAATTACTTGTTTCTACATTTCTGTTGGCTAGGACAAAGAGGGAACTGACCACCAGAGGTGGCTGGGGCCCACTGGGATTGGCAGGGCAGTTGGCAGAAAGGCATCTTGGCAGAAATGGTAGGCAGAGGCTGAGCCAACGATAGGCAGAGCCAGCTAATTGTAGTTTTGTCACCATCCTTCCCTCCTGGCTGAGTTCTGCAATGGCAACACTGAGGTTGAAGAGTAGGAAGCTGACAGGCAGGATCATCCGCCGGACTGGCTGTAAGTAAGAAGGTGGGCAGGTGAGGGGTTGGCTGAGAGCAGGCTGAGGTTTGTGGGGCAGTGCCCCATTCATTCTAATGGACTTGCCTCCATTCCTATAACTTTTGAAAATAATGAAAAACAAATGCTAAGGAGCTCCTTCTGTAAAGTGGGCCAGATTGCAATGGATCCACTGCACTACTTAGGCCAGCAGCCCTGGGGGCGAAGTACAGAGAGTGCAGGCTAAAAGGCTCTGGGTTTAAAAGTCTGGGTAAGAAAAGTTCCAAATCAGAAATGTTTGGATACCAATCTTTGTTCCTTACACTGACCTTTGCCAACCTGGTGTCCTCCAGATGTTTCTAACTGCAACTCTCATCAGCCCCAGCTAGCAGAGGCCATGATCAAAGATGTCGGGAGTTGTCCATTAACTTCTGGAGGGCTGCATGTTCCCCACTCCTGGCCTAACTGCATGCTGTGCATGCATAAACTTCTCACTGATGTCCTGTTGCTTTTTTTTTTTTAATAGAAAAGCAGTGTTGGGAGGTGACAATCCAGAATTAAGGGTTGAGGGGTGCTTAATCCTTTCCCTACATGTTTCTGCTCTGGATCACCATCTCCTTTCTAAGCTACTTTTCCCCTCTGCGGCTCCAGGTGCCTGCTTTTTATCTTTGCAGAAACACACCTAGAATCCCTCGGGTGGGAGAGTGTAATATAGAGCAAAGGAGCTGGTGGCAAGAAAAGGAATAAACACATTTCCTTTTCTGTTTTGTCTAAGTTTCTAGGCCTCATGACACCAGAGAGAATTTTTTAAAAGGGCAAAGAGAATGTGTTGGAAATGCCCAAGCTATTTCTGCATTTTTTATGTTTTTATCCTACCAAACCTTCAAAGAGCTCAGGCAGCACATTTGCCCTTCCTTTAATCCTTTCAGCAACCCTGCAAGGTAGGTTAGTCAGAGAGTGATGTCACCAGGATTAACGAGGAACATTCATGGCTGAGTGGAAATTTGAACTCTGATCTCCTAGTCAGAGCCCCATTCTGTAACCACTATGCCATCAGCCAGGCAAAAAAGGTGCTTCGTTCTTCAGAGCTGTGCATCCCTCCTGACTGCTGTCCTGCAATGAGGAACAGCTGGAACTGATCTGCTTGCCCTGGCCCCAGCCTGCCAGCAGTTGCTGCAAAAGGAAGCAGTCAAAGGCTGCTTGCCAGGCTTGTGTGCCGTGAGCGATTGGTCTGTGTCTCAGCAGCAAACTTTGTCTTTCCCCAAGCCAGCCGTGCCTGTCCCGTCTGGGGACCTTCTGCTTCCAGGCATCCATGGACCATTGCGAGGGTGTTTGTCTGCTTTGAATTCCATATGTCAGGGGTTGATCCAGACCTGGTCTGCCCTGCAGCTGGTGCCTTCCTAGTCCTGGCCTGTCTTTGACTCCCTGTCCTTGGGTTTTTGCAAATGTAGTGCCACAGCAATTGCTCATGGTTGAACTCTGGCTTCTGGGCAGACTGGAATGCACTGGCTGGGTCCCTCGGGAGGTGCAGGAAGGAAGGTCACACAGCAGACGCTTCTCCTCTCCTCCTGCCCTCCCCGGCTCTGTCTAATCAACTCCTCCAACAGTGTGGCTTTGAGGTAGTCGTGTGGCCACCATCTTCAGCAGAGACAGGTCTTCATGCAACACGTAACTGACTTGCAGAATAAGTGGATGGCTGTTGGCTTTGGCCTACAACTAAGCAGCAAATGAGGTGACAGAATGCTGGGGTTAAGAGAGAACATTTGTGAGCACTCCACAGTGGACCCCTCCTCACCCCGCACATAGAAAATGAGCATAGTAGGGACAAAGGTTCTGCCCGCCTGCTCCCTACTGTGCTAGTTTTCTATTTACAGAAAGTTTTTTTTAAAAAAACCCTAACATAGTCAAACATTCAAAAATGTGACCCCCCTACTCACCTGTGGTAGCATTAGTCACGTATTATGCAATATTAATAGCAGCAGTAGTAATAATATTAAATAAAGTATTATACTAATTAGGATGTGCTAAAATTTCTGCCCTTTTTGGATTTGGTACCGAATTTTCCATTAATTCACTTATTCTCTCTTGTTATGGATCAGATTTGTATGTACCGATTTTCCTTGGTTATTTTCAAAAATGGTGTTTTTTTAAAAAATCTGCCTCTAAAATATTGATATAAAGAACACTTTTATCAATATTTCCTTTGAAATTATAGATATTTTCTTTTAAAAATAAATATTAATATCAATATTTTTTGTGAGGGGAATAAACAGATTGGTAAAAGCCGAGGCTGGTGGACAAAGAATAAACCTGAATTGATACAAGCCTGTTAGGTTGATGGAATGCTTTCGAACTGGTCAATGGATCCCATCCTTAATGCTAGTATTATTTATTATTTAATAAATCTATAAAATGATGGAACTCTTTACAAAGCAGCGCACAAAATGCAGAGTCAAACAATACAAAACTCATTGAAAACGTTCTAAAAAATTCAAAATTTAACATAACGTTAAGGAGCCTGCACAAAGATGACACCAAGAGCCCAGCATAAAACTAAATTACATTATAAACAAATAATGTAGAATGCAGTCTTTATAGCTCAATTTATATCATCTGTTAGGGAAGAAGTGGGACTTCGAGGCCCGTTTCAAACCATCCAGAAGGAGCTTGCCTAATCTCAAGTGGAACTGAATTCTGCAACTGTGGGGCAACCTCCAAGAAGACCTTGTTTTGTGAAACAGCCAGCCTGATTGTCCTCATAGGCGAGCATTTAAGCAGAGTCTCTGAAGAAGATTGCAAAGCAGGGATGGGGAACCTCAGGTCTGGGGTCAAATATGGCCTTCCAGCCCTCTCTCTATGGCCCTTGGGACTCTCCCGAGGCCACACCCCTCACCAGCCCTTCTTCACACCCTCCTTGAGCATTTTTGCCAGGCTGGAATGTATCCTTAAACTCTTGCTTGTCTGAATGGAGACTAGTGAGGGGTGTGCAAGCGTGTGTAGAAAGTAGCCTACTGTACAAAGGCAACATTCACATTTGTTGCTCTGCCCAGTTTTACCTGTTGCCCTGCCCTCTACTAGCATGTGACCCCATGAAGATTGACCAGAAGGTCAATGTGGCCCTTGAGCTGAAAAAGATTTCCCACCCCTGTTTTAAAGTATGGGCAGGCTGTCCTAAGTGAAGGCTGTCCTTCAAGTACAGTCTCCATTCTATTATGTATGTAGGATCTAGTTTTTAGATGGTTTGAAGGGGTTAGACAAATTCATGGATCTATCACAGGGGTGGGGAATCTTTTTCATCTTGGGGACCACGTTCCTTTGTGAGGAGCCTTCGGGGGGCCTCCGGCCAGTATCGGGTGGGGCTAGAAGCAAAGGTTGGGGGATACAAATTTTGCCTTTGCGCAGTCCAGCCATGCAAAAACCAGAGGTTTCTACACATGCACCTCTCTATCCACCATAAAGGTACACAACATGCATTATCACTGTTGAGGGATGCATTTGAGCCACTCAAAAGCACTTGAGGAGGGCACAGAGCAGGGCCAGTGAAGAGTGAAGCCTGAGGAGAGTCCAGAGGGCCAGGCAGTGAGGCCTAGAGGTCTGTATTGGGACCCTGGGCCTGAGGCTCCCCACCCTGGTTTATCAGGATAATGTGATGGAACCTCCATGTGCAAAGGCAGTCTACCCCTCAATGCCAGTTGCTGGGGGCAAACAATGCAGGGAAGGCGGTTGTCTTGGTGCCCTGCTTTTGGGCTTTGGCCATTGCTGGGAAAAGGATCCTGGGCTGGATGGACTTTCCTCTAGCAGAATGCTATGTTTTATAAGCAGGGAGCTACCCTAGGGCTGGTTTTTGACATTTCCACTTCTAGCAGCCAGCCAACATCATGAAGCCACATGCAAAGGTGGAGCATTGGTGTTGGAACAGGGCTTTGCTCTCTCGCTTGGGTTGGCTTGTCTAGCTGAGCGTTGAGATTTTGAGAAGTCAGGCGGTGGCTGCTGATGTTGCCGCTTCTTTGCTCTTCTGTCCTCCTCTCTTTTTATTTGAAAGAAGCAAGCTCCAGTTAACCACCTCCTACTCTCCCCTGCAATTATAAATCATTGTGACGCTGCGAGCCAATAAATCCGCCCCCCTGACTTGTCATGTGCTCTTGCAGTAAATGCTACCAGCTGGCTCCCATCACCAGGAAAATTGCATGCGATAAACAAAAGTTGACCCCGTCGGCAGTTTTCATTCTTGTAGGAGGGAGGGAGGTGGGGGAAGGGGTTGATCAGCTGTTTAATATCCTATAATGATGGGCTGTTCTGTAACAGAGCCCACTTTCCCAGCTGTCCTTTTTTTTGGTCAAGTCTGATGGGGAAAATGAACACATTTCCACACTGAAGGAGTGAGAGGGAGTTGTTTCAGCAGTTAGTTTCTAAAACAGAGAGGTGAGTTTAATGGGAGGCTGCCGGGAAACCTAGTGTATTCTGCACCATGCCATTGACACAATACTAGTGAGTTCATGATAGATTTATTCTGTACTGTCCACACATCATTCAGCATTCTTCTGCGATGCTTCCCCAAAGTTACTGCATTATATTGCCATCTAGATTGGCACTCTTGTGATCTAGCGCACCAATAGTGGTACAAAAGCCCCTAACTTCCCAGAACATTTGTGACATAAAAAGTTACTGGATTTCAGCAGATAGTTACAGGACATCTACTGATTGGAGGTTTTGCAGGTGGATTCAGTATTGAAAGTGGGATTGTGTATAACTGCCCCAATACCATCATAAGCACAAATTGTCATGAATGCACAATAAATAGGACATTTGTAGTGGCCCTCAGTGGTGATGGAAGGTGAATCTGTGCATGCCCAGAAGCACCTTTGCTTTATTTATTCATCCCTCCCTCTAATACCAGACTTGAGTGCTGAGTGTCAACTATCAGAGCCAAAAATGGGGCCCCTGAGAAACAAGGGGGGTATTAGCTTGCTTGAGGGGGACCCTGGGGTTTGTCATAGTAAAACAAATGTTTATAAAACTTACGGGGGCAACCCACTCCCCAAATTAGCCCAATGAGCATGCTCAGTTGACACTAAATGTAATATGACAGTAGGTAAAGAGAAACAAAATGGGCAGAGTGGGGAGGAGTAGAATGCTCAGTTTGCAGGGATGCTTGGCTGAAACCCTAAATAGGAGCACTCCCCTCCCCCCCCTTTTTAGGAAGGAGAACACTACAACATTTTGCTGCAGCTTCCACTTGTATTCATATAACTGTCACAGTATTTTTTAAAAAAAATCAAACAGCAATGTTG